>NC_058130.1:477272172-477365078 GCF_016433145.1 Gracilinanus agilis
GGGGGGGGTGCGGGGGGGGGGGGCTGAAGGGGAAAGGTGGAGCATGAATCATGTAACCATGTCAAAAATGAATATTAATAAATGTTAAAAAAAATGTTTTTGATACCCAAACTAAGGAAAGGAAAAACACAAAAAGAAAATTATAGATCAGTTTCCTTAATGAATATAAATGCAAAATTTTAAATAAAAAACTAGAAAGGAGATTACAACAGTATATCACAAAGATCATACACTAGGACCTATTGGGATTTATACCGGGAATGCAGAAATGGTACAATATTAGGAAAACTATTAGCATAATTTACCATATAAATAAGAAAACAACAAAAATCATATGATCATATCAATACACAGACAAATCTTTTGACAAAAAGTAACATCCTTTCCTATTAAAAACACTAGAGAGGGGCAGGTAGGTGGCTCAGTGGATTGAAAGCCAGATCCAGAGACAGGAGGTCCTGGGTTCAAATCTGCCCTCAGACTCTTCCAGCTGTGTGACCCCGGGCAAGTCATTTAACCCCCATTGCCTAGCCTTTACCCAGTATTGATTCTTAGATGGAAGGTAAGGGATTAAAAAAACACTAGAAAGCATAGAATAAAGGGAGCTTTTCTTAAATGATAGGTAGTATATCTAAAACCAAGTGCAAGCATTATCTGTAATGGAATAAATTTGTAGCCTTCCCAGTAAATAATAGCGAAAAAAGGCTATCCATGATCAAGGCTCTCCATAATCACTACTATTATTCAATATTGTATTAAAATGCTAACTATAGCAATAAGATAAGAAAAAGAAATTGGAGGAATAAATATAGGCAGTTAGGAAGCAAAACTACCTCTCTTTGTATATAATAGGATAATATACTTAAAGAATCTAGAGAATCAACTTAAAAACTAGTTGAAACAATTAACAACTTCAGCAAAGTTGCAGGATATAAAATAAACCCACACAAACCATCAGTATTTCTATATACTACCAGCAAGTCCAGTAGGAAGAGATAGAAAGAAAAATTCCAATTAAAATAACTGCAGGCAATACAAAATGCTTAGGACTCTATCTTCCAACAGAAACCCAGGAATTATATGACCACAATTACAAAACAGTTTTCAGACAAATAAAGACAGATTTAAACAACTAGAAATGTTAATTGCTCCTTGGTGTACTAAAACAATATAATGAAAATGACCATTCATTTATTTATTAAACCAATCTAACTACAACCAATCAAACTATGAAACAATTATTTTATATAGTTGAGGAAAAATTCATCTGAAAGTGCAAAAAGTAAAAAATATAAAAGGAATTAATGAAAAAATATGAAGAAAAGTAGTCCCAAAGTACTAGATTTCAAACTATATTACATAGTGGAAATCATGAAAAAATTCTGGTAGAGGTTAAGAAATAGAGAGGTAGATCAGAGGAAAAGATTAAGTATACAGCACACTGTAGTTTGAGATCTGGTAGTGTTAGGTCACCTTCCTTCACGTTTGTTGTTGTTGTGTTGTTGGTATGCTTTATGTTTTGTTCTACATAAATTTTATTACTTTTTTCTAGCTCTATAAAATAAACTTTGGTAGTTTAATTGGTATGGCACTGAGTAAGTAGATTGCTTTAGATTAATTTAGGATTGTCATTTTTTATTATATTGGCTTAGCCAATGCATGACCAATTAATATTTATCCAATTTCTTCATATCTGACTTTAGTTTTGTGAAAAGCATTTTGTAATTGTGTTCATATAGTTCCTGGGTTTATCTTGGTAGCTAGACACTCAGTTATTTTATATTATGTACAGTTAATTTAAATGGCATTTCTTTTTCTATCTCTTGCTGCTGGGCTTTGTTGATAAAATAAAGAAATGTGGGGTATTTTATATCCTGAAAACTTGCTAAAATTGTTCATTATTTCAGCTAGTTTTTAGTTGCATCTTTAAGATTCTGTAGGTATATCATCATATCATCTGCAAAGTGATAGTTTCATTTCTTCATTGCCTATTGTAATTCCTTAAATTCATTTTTCTTCTCTCATTACTATAGCTAGCTTTTCTAATTCAATATTGAATAATGATGGTGATAAGGGGAATCCTTGCTTCACCCTTGATATTATTGGGAATGTATCTAGTAAAATCATGATTTTAGTGGACTGTTGAGGAAGCATGCTACCTACCTTTTGACAGAGACATGATGGACTCTAAATGAGGAATACATTTTTAAATATGACATAGTGTAAGAATTTGTTTTATATGATTATGTACATTTGTTTCAAGGGCAATACTTTTCTTTCTTCTTTTAAAAAATTAGCATGGAAAATGAAATCTACAGAGAAAAGAAGGATAGTTAAAAGATTTCCAGGATAACAGAAAGAAAAAAGAAACTTAAAGCATTTTAATGCGCAAAAGAGAAGCGCATAAAAGTCAAGAATCATAGGAAGGATAATTTTGAATTTTACATTTTGATTTTAAAAATAAATTTAAAATTAATACATTAAAATACATTAGAATTTTTAATATACTGGGTAGGTGGGTGGCTCAGTGGATTGAGAGCCAGATCTAGAGATGGGCAGTCCTAGGTTCAAATCTAGCCTCAGACACATCCTAGCTATGTGACCCTGGGCAACTTCCTTAACTCCCATTCCCTAACTCTTACCACTCTTCTGCCTTGGAACCAATACACAGTACTTATTCTAAGACAGAAGGTAAGGGTTTCAAAAAAAGAAATTTTAATATATTTAGTACCTTTGAATTAATATATTAAATACATTTTAAAAATTAAATACTTAAAAACCTCTATACAACAGAAATTTATGATTTGATATATAATCCTCTTTTTTCTATTCTACTCCTGTATATAGAAATAGTCATTTTATTTGGTATTAAATGAAATTTAAATTTAATTTAAATATATTGACCAGAATTCAAAAATGTTAAAAAATATAAGGTGTGTCAAGTAATATAAGTTGGCATGTGGTATCTCAGTCAAAACTGCAGAGGTACAGGGGGCAGCTGGGTAGCTCAGTGGAGTGAGAGTCAGGCCTAGAGACAGGAGGTCCTAGGTTCAAACCCGGCCTCAGCCACTTCCCAGCTGTGTGACCCTGGGCAAGTCACTTGACCCCCATTGCCCACCCTTACCAATCTTCCACCTATGAGACAATACACCGAAGTACAAGGGTTTTAAAAAAAAACTGCAGAGGCACAATGTTATAAATCTTCTAACAAAGAAATAGATTGCTTAAAAGAGGTTGGGCTTTGTTGTTTTTTTCCTTTAAAGCCTCCTATTATATCTTCCTTGTGGGGGCAGGGGAAATGAGTACAAATAAGTGTGCTCATGTGCCTGCATGTTCTTTTCCATTTTCTGCTTGACCTGCATTTTGGAAAAGTCATTTCACTGCATAGCTCCTTGGTCTTTCTCTTTCCACTCACTCCCTGACACTTCCTGAAATTATTAGTTATCCTTTGACATGTTTTAAATGGTTAAAGTAACAGCATCATTATAAGACCACTGTATAGCTGTCAGAAGAAATCCATTTCTAATAATACGGTGGTTATAGTCTTCCTTTTTGGATTCTAACAGAAAGTCACAAGCAGCTTGTGACTTCTGAATAAAAAGAAAAAAGCTGAAGGATCAAAATTATACTAATAAGATTTAATATCACTGATATAGAATGCTTATTGAATTGCTAACTTCCATTGAGAAGAAATATTTTTATGTTGATGTGACAAGTCAAAAAGAGCAACTGAAGGCATTCCTCTAGTGTTCTCTGTTTCCTCCAATGTCTTCTTTGCATTTTGATGGATAGAAAATATTTACTTTTCAATGTGGACTGTATATGATCAACTAGAATTATGTTGACAACTAAACTCAAATTGAATAGAATGGAAAAGTAAATTTCCATCAAAACATATTATACAATGTTTGAAATTCATAATGTGTTCATAGCATATGGCATCATGGGTTTTTAGAAAGATTCAAGTATTACAAGGAGTTCAGTACTAACCTATAGCAACATTAATTATTTTTGTAAATTAATTCATTACACTTACTTTAATTCATTTTTAAGACAGCCAATCTTCCAGCTGACTAGAAACAAGATCATATTTCAAAATCAATTATTCATTTTTCATTATGTCTTTTGTTCTCTCTTCCTTTCTTTCACTTTCTCTCTCTTTCTTTCTATCCTAGGTATCCTTATCCTACCTAGGTTGGAAGTACAGGAACATTCACTAGCCCAGTCACACTCTGATAAACAAGAGAGCTTTGATCTGCTGCATTTTAAATTTGGACCAATTTGCCCTTCCTTAGGCAGGTGTCCTCCTGGTGTCCTCCATTGCCTAGAGTTCACAGTGTTAATGACAAACAGTGCAAACACTTGACAGATCGAGCATACTGTAGCTCAGAACTCCCAAGCTTAAGAGATCCATCAGCCTCTGCCTCTCAGTAAGAGGGATTACAGGCTTATGCCATCACAACCAGCTTCTTTGTGATTTTGTAAAAGTAAAACACAAAAATGAACCTAGTACATTTTTGCTTTTGAATCGTGTTCAATCATTTTCCACATCTTTCCACAAACCATCAACAGAGCATTGAGCATCCACACAATTCATAGGAAATCTTCTTCTGGTTCCTTTACTGTTTATGAATTTCAGTGCAGTATTTGGTTAGTCCATCTGTTAGCCAGCACTTTGCCTACACGACCAACCTCCCTCACCTTCCAGCCATGCATGTTGTCTATTATGCCTTTTATAAAGATAAAATCTTGCACACAAATCACCACAGGTAATCTTGATAATACGTACAACCATCGTGAATTTTTGTCACCCTTTGAAACTATGATTCTTCTGAGATGCTATTGGGTTTTTTTTAAATTTATTTACAACCATAAAGCTTCATGGGCATAATATTGATGCTGAAAGCAGTGTTCCCGAGGCAGGAATTTGCTTGAGGCCAGGGAAAAGGCAGAAAGGATTTTTATTTCTTTTATTTTTAAATACTGCTTCTGTACTGACTTTAGATTAAAATTTGACTATCTCCATATATTCCATTTAAATATGAGTTTCTTTTTTCCCAGGGTACCTTAATATCCATCTTGATTGTGATCATTTTAAGATGTTAGGCTTTTGGTCATTGGTACTAGCACTACTGACAGAAAAGACATGAGTTAAGTAGGAAACAAATTAAAACCCTTATTTATCCATGAAACTGAATCCAAATGTGACAGAAAGTTTGGAGTTGCTCCTGTATACCCCGAAGTTTTGAATTCCAGATCTGGAATTGACATTGTTTCTGTGCTATCTCATGCCATTTTCTCAGGCTGTATCAACACAAGTCAGGTGCTTTCTGATTGTACTTTTTGTTTGGCCTCAAACACTTCTGTTTGCTTTTATGTTACAACAATGACCTTGCTCACCAGCAATGGTCACAAAAATATGTAAACGGGCAACATGCTCACAGTAGTGACAATTGCCTTTGCCATATCCTTTCTACTAATATCTTCGAATTGCACTTTGGAAAGGAAGCAAGCTCCTCTAGTATTTTTCCTGCATCACAGCAGAGACCATTAGTATGGAATACAGAATACATTTTTAACCATGCCAGTGTGGACTTATTTTTGCTTAATTGTATTTCTTAGTTAAATGGGAAAGGCTTTTTTTCCCAAATGGATATGGAAGGGAGTCATTGGAAAGTGAAAGGTAAAAACAGGGAATTTAATTTTTTTCTAAAAAAAAAGCTTATTCAGTGCAAAGTTTATACATTGTGCATATTTTATGCATTCAACACTTTCAGCTAATGCAAATAATCTTATCCATCTTTTTCTTGGGATGAGGGAGAAAAAGAAACATAGTTTTAGAATCCTTTTCTATTTCCCTTCTTTTTTCTATCAAATTTTCCCTTCCAACTTTTGACCACACTCCAAGTCAGAATAGAATATTTCTGTTCTTTTTTAAATATTGGGAACACTGATCTGTGAGGCCCTTGGGGTTCTGTATGACCTTGACCAAAGTGTTTCTTAATCACCATGTTTTTGAAATATGTATAATAGAAATAACCCACTTTCATTTGGCTGTTTATAATGTGTTTCCCTAACAGCAACTGCTCTATAGGGAAATCACTACAAGCATCATGAGGAAACTGAGACTCAGGGAGATTAGGTGTCTTCCTCATGATCACTTTATTAATAAGTGGACGGAACCAAGATTCAAGGCCAGATAATTCAGGTTCCAGATCCAAAATTCTTTCCATTATAAATGTAGTCACTTGAAACAATTCATACAGATACATCTATCTTATTTTCCATAAAAATGTGTTTCTAGAAGATTTTTCTATGTAAATGCATTTATTTATTCCATACATATGAAGTTCCTATTCAAACAGAGCACTGATGGAGAATATCTTGCTATTTAAAGGACATTGGCAGTAAATGAAAGAATATTTTTGTAGTGTGAATAATCATACAGTAATTCATCGTCTTTGAATTCAATTTTCACAGTCACAGAATTTGAGAGTTGAAAGGAATCACAGGAACCATTTAGTCAAGTCCACATAATAAATATTTTCTACAAGCATACTAAAAACCAAACATTCATGTCACTAACTAATCAAATTATAACATCCACAAAATTAAAGTAATTTAGAGTTGAGGAAGACCTCAGAATACTAGCCCAAAAGACTCCTGAGGTTGAATGCCCTCTATGACATAACCCAAAAGTAAAAATCTGGCAGATAATTCCATTTGTGAATGCATCTAAGTTCCAGAGTTTTCCTTCATGTTAAGCCTAAGATAAAATGTACCAAAGAAGAAACAAGATATTTCATCAAATATTTTTATAGTCTTTTCACACAAGTAATTGAAAATCTGACTTATGTCAAAAAAAATGTCAATAAAGTACTTGGTAGCTATCTCCTATGCTTCAAATTTCCATTAGCAAAAAACCCTGTTTTTCACCTTTTAATATAATGTTTTTAGAGATTCTAGTTTAGAGAAACCAATTAGCTAATCATACAACAAAGATTTTGCATAATTATATAACATGTTATACACACATATTATATACATATAATATATGTTTATAGTCCTTTCAAATGCAAAGAACTTAAATCATTTATTAAAGTGATAATACCCAATCATGACTGCAAAAATACAAAGAGAATCTGTATGTAATACAAAGAGTCACAGAATAAGGAGGGATTTCATAGGTCTTCTAGCTCAAAACCTAATTTTTTTTTAATTTTACTAAATTTTACTTTAAAATAAAGATATCTTCTTCCTCCCTCATTGAAAAAGAAAAAAATGAGTATTACAAACATGTATGTTTGAACAAAATAAATTTCCACTTTGGCCATTTCCAAAAATTTCTGAGTCTGTACTCTGAGTTCATCATCTCTGTCAAGAGATGGATAGCTTTTTCATCAGCCCTCTGGAATGATAGTTGGTCATGGTATTGATTTAGAGTTTCCAAATCTTTCAAAATTATTTGTATTTATCATTGTTATTGTATATATTATTCTCCTGGTTCTGTTCACTTAATTTTCTATTATTTCATACAAACCTTCCAAATTTTCTTTAGAATTATCCCCTTTATCATTTCTTACAGTATAATAATATTCCATTATATTCATATACTATGACTTGTTCAGCCATTCTCTATAGACATACTCTCTATTTACAATTCTTTCCATCCACAAAGAGTTGCTATAAATATTGTTGTATATTCGAATTTTAACACTCATTTTGGAAGGACACTGAGGGTGCAGGAAAGTTAAATAACTTTCTTAAGCTCAAACTAGGATAAAAAACAATTATAGAGATAGGATTTGAATATAGGGTCTCTGACTCTTGACATTCCTTCCATTATACTTCACTATTTCCGCATAGTATGAATAATAATTTTTTTCAGTCAGAGACATAAAAAAATCAATTTGCTTTTTAAATCAGGTGTTGGAGAAAAGGTATCAAAGTGCTATTCAATTTAAAGTTCATATTTTGGGAACAAGAAGTAGTTCAAACCTTTTCACAGTGGAACATTTCTATTTTGTTTTAATGAGCATCAACTGCTCTCCTGAAGCCAATTAGAATGAAAATCCACTTGGTTTTTATAGCTTCTTTGAAAGAATAGTTTCATTTTCCCACTTAGAACTGGGCTAAGCCCTGGTATATGAAATTGGGGAGAAGGATGTCATTTCCTACTGACACAGGAAACAAGTACCAAGAGATTCATCTTTGAAACCTTCACAGTGTTTCTTTTTATAGCTTCACTTTGAATGTCTCTAAAACAAGACAGTGAGTCAGATGATACGATCTTATAAGATGAGTGTTTCCAAAATGATGGTGATAATTATATGATAGAAAAAAAAACTTAGACTGGTCATGTGGCAAAAGCAAAGGGTGAAAAGGTAGAAAGTCAGAGTGTCCCAGTGATAACTTCACAGTGTTAGGAGAAATTGAGGAAGGCCACTAGCATGTTATTTACATATATATGTATTTGTATACACACACATACTCTTTGTAGAGAACTTTTTTAAAGACTTCGACAGAGTTACTCAGAATAAAGAGACACAGAGGAGTTGTGATGTACATTTCTAGACAGTATTCCAAATCAAGGGGACTATAGATCCATTTGAGCATTTTTGTAATCTTTATATAAGCAAACAATCTTTATCCTTTTCTTATTTTAACTCAGAATTAATTTTTCCTTCTACAGTAGTCTGGTACATTCTCTAAGGCTTCAGGGTTTCTGAATGAAATATAAATATATCTATATATAATTATATGATATATATTAAATTATTAAGATATATATAAATAGATGATGTATAGTCTCTCTATAGAGAGAGACATATCTTTATATCTTTATTTAGGGAGGAGGAAGGATAGTCTGCCCTTTTTAAAATTTCCCCTAAGAGAGGTTTATAGGTTCATAGATTTAGAGCCTGAAAGGGACATTAGGAGTTATCTAATCCTACTCTTCAAGAAAAACGAAGCCTGGAGAAGTGATGTGGCTCATTCAAGATCACAGACAGTAAAAGGCAGCACCAGGATTTGGACACACAGATTCTTTGGCTGTAAATTCAGTGATCTCTCCATTTCACAAGCTCATGAAAAGCTTAGGACAGGGATAGAATCATTTTTTAATCCCATTTTTGGGTCACCATTAGATTCAAGCACTATTCCTGAGTGCCCCCTGATAAGTTGAAAGTATGGGCTCTAGAACAGCAAAAGGTCAGGTGGTGATGAGTTAGGGGTAGAGAAACAGGGCGAGGGGAAGAAAAGGAAGAAGTGAGAAAAAGAATTTGTGGAAGAAAAGGGTAGATATGGAAAATCAGGACATTGGGCTAGTCGGTCTGATAGGTATTTTCTTCTTCAGTCTCTGATTCAATGATTCTTCTCTATTGCCTCTGAGTATGTGGGAAATGGTCAGGAAATTAGGTTTCAAGTAGGAAATTGAATGGGTTGGTTTGTGAGTCTCTAACTATGAAGTTTTCTGATATATCACTAGCTCAACTCTGTTTCTAATGATATGTTCTTGGATGGTATCATTTATGCCACTTTTTATTCATTGGTAACATGCTCTTGTCCAGGTGTTTTAGTCACATCTGACTCTATTTAGGGTTATGTTGGCAAAGATAATTGCAATGATTTGCCATTTCTTCCTCTAGCTCCTTTTATAGATGAGGAAACTTAGGGGAAAAGGATTAATTGCCCAGAATTGCACAGCTAGTAATTGTTTGAGGCCAAATTTAAACTCAGGTCTTCCTGAATCCAGGTCTGGTGCTCTAATCATTGTGCAACCATTAGCATGCTACAGGGTAATGGAGAGGTGCGTGGTAAATTTAAGTAGATATATTGTATAATCAGAAGAAAAATGATATTAAAAAAGATTAATTTTTGTGTCAGGAGCAGCCTGATTGTTTATAGTACCTTTCAGATTCTCAAATGTAACCAACATAATTCCTCTTGTGTCTTTTTGAACTCAAATCATTGCCATGAATAGTGGGCACAGCTAGCATTTACCAGAGGAAGGATTTCTCACTACTAGAGTATATTGCTTCTCAGTGTTAAATTTCTCTCAATAATTCATAGGTTATGGGTATGCATGATCTCTCTATCAAAGCAAATTGTAACCCATCATGCTTTAGAAGTTCATCTTCATCTATTTCCATGGCTGAAAAGTTTATCACCTGCTGTTCAGCCTTTCCAAATCTAGTAAGCCCCTGGGCAACAATTTTTGGATTGTCTGATTTTTTTTGGATCATTTGCAATATGGATCCATTGCATTAGCATAGATAATTGAAAAACCAAATATAATGCATTTCTCTTAATCTTTAATGAATTAAACTTCGACGGTTTCCAGTAAGTAGGCCATTTGGTCTTGGATGGATCAATCCATTTAAAGCACGTTATTCATGAATTGCAATTTCAAAGAGAGCTAAGATCAAAAATGCTATGATAACTGTGGACATAGGTAAACAATGCCATGCAGAAGTCAGATTGGCACAGTGCTAAGAGCACTGCATTCCTAAATTAGATTACATGAGTGTGACAAGTCACTCGATCTTGTGGGACCTTACCACCATCTCAGTGAGTTGTCATTAGAATCAAATGAAATAATATTTTTCAAATGATATATAAATGTAAGCTCTAATTTGAATTGCATAACCAAAAAGGAATGAGAAGAACGTTTCTCTTCAATCATTAGAGACACATTTGAGGCCATTTCCCAGAGGACAACACTTTTAGTTACAGAGCTCCTGCCTTAGGGTTCCACAAACCTGACTATTAAGTACCTCCTGGGACCTACTATGTCTAGGAAGACTCCAGCCATGCTTCACTTTAACGGGTGGCCAACTTCTCACCAGGCACTCAGCCACTCAAACCAGAAACCATTCCCCAGAGGACTTAACTCTTTTGGCTCTGGAACTTCTGCCCAACAGCCCTTGTTGTCCTGATTGGTGGGTGCCTGGTGTAACTCATTATATCTAGGTTGACTCCCGACATGCCCCATTAACTTGCCAGCTGTCTCGTTATCATATCCTACCTCCTCCCTGTTCTGGAACATCATGAAATCAATCATCAATCTTAGCTCCTGGAAAGGCTATGTCTATCCAGTTACTCCACCAATGTGTCATTATTAAGCACCTTCTATGTCTCAAGCACAGCGATAAAGACAAATAAATGAGAGTCCCTGTGCTTACAGTCTAAGTAGGGAGACAATATACAAACAAAATACAAATAGGATAAAGTGCAGATAATCAATAAAGGGAAGGCACTAGCATTAAATTGTTGCTGTTAAGTCAATTATTCATGTCCAACTCTTTGTGAACCCATTTAGGGTTCTCTTTTTTTTCTGTTCTTTTTTAAAAGTTCATATATTTAATTAATTTATTTAGAATATTTTTCCATGGTTGCATAATTCATGTTCTTTCCCTCCCCTCCTCCTACCCCACTCCCATAGCTAATAAGCAATTCCACTGAGTTTTCCATGTGTCATTGATCAAGACCTGTTTCCATATTATTAATATTTGCAATAAACTGATCATTTAGAGTCTACATCCTTTTTAGGGTTTTCTTGACAAAGTCCTTGCAGTGGTTTTTCATTTCCTTCTTTGCCTTGGTTTCCTCATCTGTAAAATGAGGTGAACAGGGCTAAGTGACTTGCCCAAGTGTCTAATGCCTGGTTTGAACTTAGGTCCTCCTGACTCCAGGGACCACATTCTATCTACTGTACCAACTAGCATTAAGAGGGGTAGAAAAAGGTTTCTTGTGGAGGAAAAGATTTCTTGTAGAAGTTATGATTTTAACTGGGACTCAAAGGATATCAGGGGAGCCAAGAGGTTGAGAAGAGGAAGAAATTCCAGGTTATAATCAAATTCCATATCATATGACACATTCTCTTGAGGAAAATCCAACTCTTGGGAAGGATTTTCTTGACATTCCCACCTGCCATTGTTCATACTACTTACTGTTCACCCTGATTCCTGGTACCTATTGATAAGCTCTTTTCCTCAGCATCCACTGCCCTACCCAATGCAAACAGTGGTTGACTTAAAACAGTGTGACAAAGGTGTGGTTTTACAGGTCCCTGCCTACTGATTATAATGAATCTTACTTTCTTGGTATTTTAAAATGAGAAGTCATGACCAGTAGAAGGAATAAAGAGGAAACAGGTGTTTTACAATTGAATTTCTGGTCTGATTTTTTTTAACTCTCTATTCCACACATTCAAATGATGGTTTTATTAAAGGACATGTAGAGTCACCCTGATGACCTGAGGTATCTTGCTATTTATTCACTAATTTACTGAAATTAGAATTCATTTCTCTCACTTTTCTGCCACAATCCCTTATACATTTCTTATGGTGTACTCATAAACCTTGTCTTTAGCTCCTTGTCAGTCCTAGATGTCTAAAAGATGGGCTTTTTTATGACAGTCAGTCTGCTGCTTGTCTGAAAGCCTACCTGTTCTGTTGTGCTCCAGAGACCTGTCCTTCCCACATCAATGTTTAGAATTCTGGGAAATGTGAACAGAAAGCTTACAGTGTGCTCTTGCCTTGTAGGCTCCCCAGTGCAGAATAAGAGAAACATGAGTTAGCAGGAATATCCAAATGCCTAGAGACTTATCTTCTTTTTGAGGGTCAACACATAAGTTTTTTATTTTCTTCAAAGTGTAACAGCTTTTATTCAGAACCAAAGTAGTATAGACATGAAACTTATTTTTGAAGCATTCCATAGGAAACTTAGATAAATTTGTATCTCTCCCTGAAAGTCAAGCATTTTTTAAGTTCTTGCTAAATTCCAGGCACTGTGCTAAATGCTGAGAATGCAAGGAAAGGTAAAAAATAATCCCCACTCTAATTCTAATGGATGAGACAATTTTTAAATAAATAGGTTCATTAGAGAACAGCACTGGGATAACTATCCTATAATTCTTCTTATTCTGTGGTGGCTGAATGAAGAATTAAAAAGAGATGAGGAACATCCAGTTTCAGATCCAAATTTAGTAGGTTTAATTTAAAATTTAAGTGATTTTTTAAAAATTCAGACCACTGAAGGCAGCATCATCTGCCCAGGCTTCTAATTGAGGAGTCATCATCAACTCCTCACTCTCTCTCACCTCTTTATCCAATCTGTTGCCAAGAGTTATTGATTTTACCTTCCTCACAACTCTCCCATATGCTTTTTAGTCTAGTTTGGCACTGCTAATCCTCTAATGAAGGCCTTCATCACTGCATGCCTATGATATTGGAATAGTCTTTTGCTTGGTCTCCATGACTCCAGTCTCTCCTCAATCCGAACCATTCTCTCTTAAGCATCCTAAAGACCAGGTCTGGCTATGCCACTCTCTTTCTTCCCTCTACCCTTCATCCCTACTCAAACTCCAGTGGCTCCCTATCACCTCCAGGATCAAATACTAAATCTTCTATTTTAAGTTTTAAAGTCCTTCAAAACCTGCTCTCTACTACCTTTTCTTGTATCCTTATACCTTATGCCTCCCATCCCTCACCCTCATGTACTCTTCACCCTAACACTGGCCTCATTGTTGATCCTAGAACAAGATTTTTCTTTCTCAAGAGTCTAAACATTTGCTCTGGCTGCCCCCTTTCCTGACATCCCTTCCTTCTTATAGCCATTTTCTGGTTTCCCTGACTTCCTTCAAGTCACAGCTAAAACCACACCTTCTAATGAAGCCTTACTCAATTCTCCTTAATTCTAATAGACTTCCCTCTATTGATTATCTCCAAATTAGCCTGTAGATATCCTATTTGTATACATTTTTTGCATGTTGTCTTCTCCTTGAATCATTGTTGTTCAGTCATTTTCAGTTACATCTGATTCTTTTGGACTCCATTTGACATTATCTTGGCAAACCTTCTCCAGCTTATTTTGCCAATGAGGAAATTGAGGCAAATAGGATTAAGTGACTTGCCTAGAGTCATACAGCTAGTAAGTGTCTGAGATCACATTTGAACTCAAGAAGATGAGTCTTCCTAACTCCAGGCCTGACACTATTAGCTGCTCAAAGTCCTTGAGAGCAGGGATTTTTTTTTTGTCTTTTTAAAAATTCCCAGCATTTAGCAGTGCTTATCACATAGTAGGCACTTAATACATATTTATTAAATGACTTATAAAATATAATGTATGAAAGAATGTATCGATGTATACTAACCCATGCAATATTTTTCCCTGAAGGAAAATTTTCAGTTTCCTTTCTTTGGCTCCAAAATTTCTCCAACCATTCTCTATTTTTATCCTTGTTCTCCATGATTCAAGACCCACTAGGTCACAGCTGATATGTTCTATCACTATAATTCTAACCCAAGAAACACTTCATAACCATTGTCATTTTTGAAAAGTCCTAGAGCATTGCCTAAGACAACATTGACTTATACTTTGATGTGAATATGGCCTCTGATGACTTGACAGAAGTTAAGGAAAGAGAGAATAGCCACCTATTTATGATTCTAATTACTCTCCTCATATTATGGAAATGAAAGATGAACAGGAAAATTTTGGATAGTTCTCAGGTATATAGCAGTCAATTTTTTAATCACATAACTAAAGACAGATTCTTCCACTGTCATCTGCCTTGAGTGAAGGAAAAGGAAGTTACCAGAATTACAAAGAAAAAGACAGTGGGAAGAAAGAACAGAGAGTACTAAAGTATGTGTTGTTTTTCTGTACCCTGAAAAATGGCATTTTACATTGTAAAATACTGTGACAGTATGTTTTATTGTAAGGCCTAAGAGTTTGTCTTCTTTTTTTTTTGAAGGAAACACTTAAAAAATGCAGAAGTGAATATAGAAAGCACATTTAGCTGTATTCCTTGAGAAACCAAGGAATTCTACACTATTTAAAATTTTTTCCTATTTCTTTAGGGCTCTGATTAAAAAAAATAAAGGATTTATTAAGAACCTGGGCAGTGGCAATGAGAGTGTTTGAGGGACTGAAAGACTCCAATAAAGAAAGGAATTTATACATTCCATTCAAATAATCACACATTTACCCTAGCAAAGTAACAAAAGGCTCATTATTTCTCATTACAGTGAAATCTAAATTAACTGCATTACTCAAAGAATGAAGAGTTCCATTTAATTGAATTTTCCTGTTAACTAAAGGGCAAGTACAAACCTTTTCTTTCCTTCTTTGCTGATGAAAATCTATCAGGAAAAATGTGCTGACTCACATCCCTATTATAACTGATACACCATAATATTTTTTTTAATTTTAAACCCTTAACTCCTGTGTATTGACTTATAGGTGGAAGAGTGGTAAGGGTAGGCAATGGGGGTCAAGTGACTTGCCCAGGGTCACACAGCTGGGAAGTGTCTGAGGCCAGATTTGAACCTAGGACCTCCCGTCTCTAGGCCTGGCTCTCAATCCACTAAGCTACCCAGCTGCCCCACCATAATATATTTTAAAAATAAAGTGCTGTTGATATAGTTTTACATCACCTAAATGGTTCCCTGTATCTCTCTGCTTCCCATTCTCAAAAAGTCATCTCATGTATCAAATACTTTTAAGAAAAAGAGAAGAGAAAAAACTAGCAAAGCAAATTATACTATTTTCTTTAAAGAACACTGACCAACTGAAAATGAAGATGATCAGAATAAGTAAAAGGGCTTGGAATTTTTCCATGCTATTATTGGTCAAAGGAAGCTCAAAATTTTAAATTAGACAATGACCAAGTTGGGATATGATACAAGTTTTCAAATATATCTGGAAGGTATTCATGTATAACACAGGCTAGATGTCCTGCTCATGAAGGCATGTGATGAGTAAAAATTTAGAGACTGGGTCCTACATAAGAAAAATCAATTTATTAATTAAACTAGCAATAATTAATGCACTAAAGTCCATGATTTCTTTCAGTGATCAAAGATAATTCATCCAGAGTCTGGAATAACTTAAATACAATTCTGCAAGCTCATTATTCAGCCCTCCCCTATGAACAAGACATATCTAATTGGTAGATACATAACAAAGAAATAGGCTGGTATTTTCCCTTCCTGATCCCTTCATGATGATGGGGGGACATCACATGTCTGATCACAATATTCCAATATCCTTGCTGATCTAGGTGGAGAAATTAAGCTAGGTCTGGTTAAGTTTGACTTTCATCATTTACCCCAATGGAAGAAAGCAAGGACATGGGCATCTCTGCCCTCCCTGGATATGTTTTGCCAAAACTAATTTTTGTTTACTAAATTGGATGGAGCTTACATTCTCAATTTTAAAAATCCCAATTTTAAGGAATGCACTGGGGCAATGAATGTAAGGTACCTTCTTAGTATTTTTAGGACAAAAGAATGAGGGGAAAGCTTGAATGTTAAATGATACATTATTAAGAATAAATCTTCTCCCGCAGATCCTAAACCTAAATGTACATATTCTTGGGAAACAAATTGCAGATCAACATTAGAAAGGAGAAAAATTTCAGAATAACTAGAGCAGTCCAGAAATGGAAAAGACTACTTAAAGGGGATGTATGTTTCTCATTATTGGAAGTCTTTGTGGAGAAGCTGTTTAAGTTCTTGTTCAGGGTGTTATAGATAGGAATCTTGATTTGGATCCAAGTTAGCATTCATTGAATTCTAAGGTCCCTCCTGGCTCTAAGAATCAATTATTCTATGATCTTTTAAAAAATGATCCATAATTTCCTAGCATCTTAGGGTCATCATCAATGTTCATTAAATAACAAGGAGTCATTTAATGGGTTATGTCTCTGATTTTATATCAGAAGCTGTGGATATATTGATCATATCTTCCAAACCAAAAAGCCAGGGGTTAAGTATTTTAACAAAGGACATTTCTTTTCAAAGCTATGTAAAATACTCTTTTTTTAAAAATCAGGACTTTCCCAGAAAACTTAAGAATCATATCCAGAAAAGCAAAATACTAGTTCTTTCTTGCTCCTTAGATGAAGCTTTTATTTGGGTAAAATAAAATATCTACATGTAAAACAATAAATTCACTAGTATTTTATAACTTGGCAGTGTAATACTGATATAATCTGTTACTTTCAGAAAATATGTGGTCAGTAGGGGAGATTTGGTTTTTGTTCTTATCCTGACAGCATACAAGTTGAATCCCCTAAAGTCTTGTACCTCAATTTCTCTTTCTTGCAAAAGAATACCTTTGTAGCATGTGTGCATAGCCAAGGAAAACATTTGTTTTCTCCATATTGACCATGTCCAAAAATGTTTGAGTCTCATCTGCATATTTAGTCCATTATTTCTAGGTCAGGAAGTCAGTCAATATGCATTATTAGGTGAATAGGATAGAATCATAGTTGGTCTTGTTAGTGATCAGAATTCTCGAGCCTTTCAAAGTTGTTTGTTCTTATGATGTCGATATTGTAGAAATTGTTCTTTTTCTGTTCCCTTTACTGTCCATCAGTTCATACAAGTCTCAGATTTCTCTGAAAGAGTCTCTTTTGTCATTCCTTATGACACAATAATATTCTATTATATTCATACATCATAATTTCTTCAAGCATTCCCTCAACTGATGAATAACCCCCTTAGTTTCCAGAATTTGTTACCCAAATTTATTTTTATACTTTCTTTGCTTTCTTCAGACTACAGACCTCATAGTAGGGCCACTGGATCAAAGAGCATGTATGGTTTACTAACTTTTGGGGAATTAGTTGCAAGTTTTTTCCAAAATGTCTAAATTAATTCACAACTCCACCAACAGTACATTAATATGCCTATTTTCCCATAGTCTTTCCAATAATTGTCATTTTTCTTTAACATTAACTTCAACAATCTAATGGAAATAACTTTTAAATGGATCGTGTTAATGTCTCTATTTAAGGTTCACAAAGCACTTTACATCAATTTTCTAATGTGATCCCTACAAACAACCTATGAGGTACATTTGATTATCACTTTAATTTTATAGATGGGGAAATTAAGGCTTAGAGAGGTTGAGTGGCTTGCACAGAGTCTCACAGCTGACAAGTATCTGAATCAGATTTCAAACTCAGGATTTCCTGATCCCAACTCTAGCACTCTAGCCACTTTATTACCTACTTGGCTCAAACTAAAACCATAAGAGACAGACTTGTAAATCAGAATGTTAGTTTGTTAATTTGTTAATTTATGATACTGTGAAGATACTCATCCCCACTCTTATGGGCATGCTCTCATGACATTAAGGAACTTGAGATCATCAAAGAAATGATTGTTGAGCATAGAATTAGAACAAACGTAGTTGGACAGGTTGAATAAATATTTCATTCAGCCTGTGGTTGAGCCTACAGAATTATTCACACACTATATAAAGCATATGAGGAGTTCCCAAACTGTAGGCTGAGAACCCTTAGGGGGATTCAGAGTCCTCAAATCAGTATGCATGCCCAATATTGCCATTTTGATCTTTATTTAGCTCCAACAAAATATGCAGCATGACAGTATAATAAATCAGCAAACATGCCTTCTATATACTCAATAAATAATACATTTCATACATATGCATTAGTACTTCTTAAATGCAAGCAGATGCTGTTTTGATTAACAAAACAGAAAATCCTTTTAAAAGTATTACTGAATGCATGTTATCTTTTGGTTATTACTCCCTTTCTCAATCAACATTTATATATGTAGGTACCTTAAAATTTTTACTTCCCTTCATTCTTCCTTAATTTTCCCTTCATGTTCTGACCATATTGCATGACTGGAACTCCCCCTAACTCATGATACTTTTGCTGAGTCTGTGAATTCATGCTCCATAGGTGGAATGATGCTTTCTTTTCTTAATTACTTCCTACACAAGCAGCCTTCTTTCCTTGTAGATGGCCCTGCCCTGAAATCTGAAGTCTGCTCTTTTTATTGATGAGTCTCTCTAACCCAGTCCTTTTCCATCTCCTTGCCAACAGCTTTGTTACCATACCCTTCCTCCACTTTCTAGAATGTTAGCTCCTTCAAGGAAGGGATTAACTTTCTTGATTGATTATATTTGTATATCCAAGGCATAGCAGAGTGCCTGGCATATAGTAAACACTAATAAATTATGTGTATATGTGTGTGTGTGTGTGTGTGTACATGTATCTATGCAAGTATCTATCTGCCACTTGAATGCTTCCTCCTCTTCATTCAAAGCCCAGCTCAGGAGTCACTTCCTTCACACATATCTTCTCCTGACCAATCCAACTTGAAATGATCTCTTCTTCCTCAAAATTCCCCAAAGTATTTTAGTCCGTCTCTCTTCTTTGCTCTTCTCACATTCTACCTTAAACATATTAATTCATGTCAATATCATTGCTCCCCATTAAATTATAAACTCTTTGAGAACAAGGATAATGTTGTAGTCTTCTTTCTAGTCCTTATTGATACTTGGCACAGTATCCTACAATTAGTAGTCACTCATATTAAATGCCAATCATGCTAACCTTTTAAATATGCCAGGTACATTTATACTGCTCTCCATCTCAAATAACTTCGGTTATTTTCTATGACCCAAACAGTAAAATACAAACTGTTTACTTTTATAATTAAGGGCCTCCACCATGTGAATTCTAACTATATATCCAGCTTTGCTCCATATTCATTATATGGAATTACTATATTTATACTTCATCACAAGATTCTCTGAAAGATATGACCTTGGAAAGAGATGTTCAAAGATTGTTAAATACTTGCTATCATCATATGCTATGGAGAATGGTGCTCACAAGATCCAAATAGAAGATGGAGTTTTCTATAACTAATAAAGTGTTCTAAATGTTCCTGTTTGTGGATAATAATATGCTAATTGCAACAATTAGGTCAGGACTTTCTCACTTACATACTAGGTCATGCAAAAGAGATCAAAATAACCATCCAGGTGGGAAACCAAATGAGAGAAAAAAATATTGCTCAGATTATAGCAAACCAGTAAACTAGGAGCCTATTATGATACATTATGGCAAGTGAATAGACTTTAGGGAATGTTTCCGACTGAGTAAAAGTATCTTCTATAAGTTGAGACCATGATTCTTAACAATATAAATATATATGTGTATATATTTATATATGACATTTATATTTATGTTACATATAAATATATCTATATATGTATATATGATATAAATAAATAAAGATATAGTCAATAAGACTTCCTTTAAATGACATGGGAGTATGTTACCTTTATTGGGGTTGAAAGGATCTACTTTGACACCAGTCAACATGGGCTTCCTGGTTGCACACTAAAAAAAAAGATGAAGAGAAAAATAGAGAAACAGGAGAATAAAGACAGAGAAAGGAAAGGAATCTGAGGACAATAAAGGAAAGAAGAGACAGGAAGAAAGACAAGCAGATAGAGACAGAAAAAAGACAGAGGGAGATAGAGTAAGCAAAGAGGTATGTGTGTGTGTATGTTTCAGTTCTCTGGCCAAATGAGGGATGAGAGGAAACAAGGGAGGAGGAAGGATAGCGAGACAAACAGACAAAAAACAAAGACACAAAAAGAGACAGGAACAGGGACAGAAAGGAATCTATTGTGTTTTTGCTCACTGCTGAACAGCAATAGAATATAATTAATGAAGATCTTTTTTTGTACAATCTTTTCAAGGGTACTCGGTGGCCATCAAAAATAACTCCTTTGAAAGTGAGTTCATCTATAAAGCGGTCCTATGTCATGGCTTTCCATGAAAGTGTTATAATAAATCTGTAGTAATAGTAACTCCAGTTATAATATATATGAATATATGTATATATGAATGCATGTATACATATGTATATGTTTATAAATATATTCATGTATGTGTAGCTTAGGAATGTATATATCTATAGAGGCATATTTTGTTTTTACTTTGCATCTGAGATTTTTATCAAAATAGGTAACTCCTATTAGAGGACTTCCTCTACAAATGCAAAAAGTGCCTTGCCTGCCATGTATGGTTTTGATATTTGCCTGTTTCACTGAATTCTCTCTTTCTCTAATCTCCACCTTCTTTGTAATATTAGGGCTTAAAATGTGTGACTTTTTACTCAGCAAAAACCAAAGAGATCATTAGAAAACACGGCATCTTCTTAAAGTTGTTTTATTATGTCATTCTGTCTCTATGGCCCCATTTGGGGTATTCTTGGAGTGGTTTGCCATTTTCTTCTCCAGTTCATTTGATAGATGAGGAAAATGGGGCAAAAAGGGTTAAGTGACTTTTTCCAGGGTTATACAAGTAGTGTCTGAGGCCAGATTTGAGCATAGGTCTTCCTGATTCCAAGAAGTAAGATGACCTAATTCTAGATAGTTCCTAGAATTTTCTTCCACCCCAAGAATTCTGACATCTAAATATGTGTTTCATTCTGAGGTGTTTGGTAAGGATACATGCAAGGCTTTAGGTATAGTCCAGCAGAGGGGGAGTCACAGGGTTCAGAGTGCTTTGAACAGCTTTCACATTTATTGTTTCTTGAACTCTGCAGTGGAATTTGTCACACAAGTCTATGAATGGGAAATTAGTGGCTTGGCTATATCTGAGAAAAAGAAGAGGATATATATTGGCAAATATGCATATCTAGTTTTGCAATGGCCCTCTTCAAAGGAGTTTTGTGTCCACAAAACACACACACACACACACACACACATACACACACCAAAAAAACCCCAACATTTTTTCCTAAAGAAAAATCTCAGTGCTATGAAATCTAGGAGAAAGGATTAGCAGGTCAGAACATTAAATTAGGAGAGGATTAGAAGTGAAAAACTGCCTAAGAAAATCTTGTACCTGACCTCAAAATATGATGGAAAAATTTATGAGACCCTAAACCTTTGTTACAGCATTCATAATTCTTCTTTTCTAAAGCGGACATTTTAGTAAGTACCTTTTAATTTGTCAGTCATGCTTTTAAATTACACTGCTGAGCATGCTAAGAGGTTCCAGCATAGTCATAAACAAATTGGACATGGAGAAACATAATTGGAAAGAAGAAAGAAAAGATTCCAGGAATCAGAATGGTTGGGTTTTTCTGTAAATTTAAGGTGCTGTGATTCTTAACCCATATCCCCCTACTGATGCGAGCCTTTGAGGGAAAGTTATCTTATGACTTTCTGTTCATGGCCCCTTTAGGGTAGGCTGGCTGATTTGTCCACCAGAGCCTTAAGTTCTCTCTGTACTGGGTGTGTGTGGGGGGGGGGAGGGGGCTACCTGACAGAGTAGGTTATTTTGTTTTCCATTTTTCCCTGTGGACTAAATTCCATGACCTGATCTTATCCCTTTTTTGTGTACAAAATGAAGCCACTGTTTCCCCAACAGCTACTCCAATTAGGGAAAAGAGGAAAGAACTCAAATTGTTCCTTTTTTTTTTTTTTAAAGCATGCTGTCCAGAAAAGGGGGAATAGGGAGATGAGGAGGGAAGAGTCACAGGAATAAAGGGACTTGAAAGCTTGAGGATGGTGACTGATAGAGTGCCCCAAAGATAATGTTAGGAAATAATGAAATCTACTAATTATCATGGAGAATGACATAAACAAAAGTGGAATGCTAGCATGAAATTGAATATCCTACCATCAGCAAAGTCTATTATGATTAGTTTTACTGCAATAAAATTGTAAGAAGCTTTTTATTACAATACTAATATTCATAGGATCATAAGATTAGAGGACAAAATGTTTACAGAGATCATCTAATCCAATAAATTCATCTCATAAATGTGGCGGTCGAGGCCTAGAAAGTTGACACAATTTGCTCTTGATCATTGGGCTTCAGGGTTTGAGTCCAATTTCTCTAATTCCATATTCTGCTTTCTTTCTATAGGGCCAAAAGCCTGAATTAGAAATCCCTTTTTGTCATTAAAATTCCAACAAATTCACTTATGTCTCCACTAATTGGCCTAGAATGTTATTAGAAACAAATTCTGTTTTCCTTCAGAAGAGGACTAACCCAGGAAATTGGAAGCTCCAGGGGCCCTTTTTTGCCTCTAGAAGAAAATAAATAAACTAGCAAATAGAAAGAAATAGAGCAAAAAATACACACATTTATGTATATAGGCATATGTATATATTATATAGCATAGAAATAAATGAAATTTTATTTACATAGCTATATATAAATATATGTGCATAATGAATATAGAGCTATAAATATGTAAAATTCAAAATATAAAATTCAAAGCTATATGTACATATGTGTACATAATAAATCTAGACATATAAATATGTAAAATCCTAAGCATATAATTCATAACTATATATACATGTGTACATAATACATATAAACATAAATTCCTAATTCTAAAATATATATAATCCTGTCTTTGTACCTTTGCACAAAGGCTCACCAATACCAGCTATTCTCTCTTTTTACTTCTGCCTTATAGAATCCCTAGATTCCATCAAAACTCAGCTCATGTTATATTTATTAATTTTTTATTTGGAAAAATATATTGCCTTAACACTTTGATTTTATTTGCATTAACAATTTGCATTAACAATATGAATGAAATAGGATGGAGTTATTTGAGTGTCAGTACAAAAATAGAAAGGGCGTTGACTTGAGTGCAATAATGAAGTTAGTGCCTTCAGCTCTAATACTTCTGTCTACTCTATTTTTTGTCATTTTTAGTTATGTTTGACTCTGTGACCCTATCTGGGGTTTTCACCTGCTCATTTTATAGATTAGGGAACTGAGACAAAAATAGGGTTATGTGACTTGTGTAGGATCACACAGCTAGTAAATATGAGACCAGTTCTGAACTCATGAAGATGAATCTTTGACTCCAAATTTAGTGTTCTATCTACTACACCACATAGCTGCCAATATGTATCATATATATGAATTTATGCCCCTGTTGTCTCAGCCATTAGAATATGTTGCTTGACAATCAAGTTAGAAAGCAATTGATAAGAACTCTAGTTCACAGACTAATGAGGGAAACTATATGCAAATGACTATGTACAAACAAGATGCAAACATGGAAAATTGGCAATAATTTCAGAGGGAAGTTACTAGCATTAAGGGGAATCCAGAAAGGCTTGTCATAGAAGATGAGACTTTAGCTGAGACTTGAAAGAATCCTAGTTCGTCAGGAGACAGGGACGAAGAAGAGTATTGCAGAGGTGAGATAGCCAATAAAATTGTCCAGAGTAAGGCGATGCAATGTCTTGTGCAAGGAACAGCAAGAAATCCAGTGTCACTGGCCCAGTGGAACCAGGTTACAAAAGACTTGAAAAGCCAAACCGAATACTTGATATTTGATCCTGAAAGTAATAGAGAGCCCAGAGTTTAGTGACTTGGAAAGTACATGCCTGAGCTAAGGTGGTGGTGTGTCAAAGGAGATAAGAAGCTATATATGAAAGATGTTACAGAGGCAGAATTGAAAGGACTTGGCAACTGATTTGATTATGAAGAATTAGAGGGCAAGGAGGCTTATATGATGTTCTGGAAACTTTTCATGTACAAGTTGTGGTTGGTAATATGTTGTAACCCATGTCAGAATATTTTCTCTATCCAAAAGACTGGAGTTCTCTCCTGGGAGAGGTATACCTGTAAGTGTGGGAGTACCTTAAAGACAGGAAGCAAAACAAAGCCAAGAAGTATATTAGCATATTGAGGAAATTATTGATAGCTTCAACTATCTAAGGTATAGATTTGATTTTTCTAACTTTTTAGGCCCTCTCAGAGTATACAGTTAATCAGCAGCATTTGGTGAAGATTTAAGATAGATAAGTAACATCTTTCACCAGACAGGGATGGGTAGAGAAAGGGGGAATCATTTAAAAGAGAGAGGAGGGGAGATTCTAGGGAAATATTTACATAGCTGCCATGGTTTGTTACCAAAATGAGAAAACATTCCTTGTTCAATGGCAGGAGACTAGAAGAAGTGACAAATACTTTTACAATATTGAAAGAGTTCCCTTTAGACACAACTGTAGAGTTGAGGTAATATTTAGAATATGGGTGGCTAGGTGGCACAATGGATAGAGTGCTAGGCCCAGAATCATGAAGATTCATCTTTCTGAGTTCAAATCTGATGTCAGATCCTTAGTAGTTGTATGATCCTGGGCAAGTCACCTAATCCTGTTTGCCTCAGTTTCATATCTATAAAATGAGATGGAGAAGGAAATGACAAACCACTCCACTATATTTTCCAAGAAAACCCCAAATGGGGTCAAAGCGAGTCAGATGCAACTGAAGAACAACAACAACAATTCATTTTTTATACAAAACCTATTTTTTATCCAAAGACAAAATGTAGTTGTTATAGCAGTTTATTTTTTATCATCCCCTTGTAAAGTTTAATTATATTTAATTATATTATATGCTTTCTTCAAAAGGGACTTTCTCTTATGAGACCATCATTGAGGATTGAGGAGACCCTAAATTGTTAGTCAATCAAAATTTTGCAAAATGATTATAGTTCTTATTTTTCTCCCCAAACCTACGCCTGCTTACCAGACCTTCTTTTCTTGTCTTTTGTGCTGCCTACACTTTGGATCTCCCAGAAATCACTGGGTTTTAAGGTTTTTCAGCTAGGTAGTATTACAAGGATAATATAGTGTTTAGTTTGGTGAACAGCTTGGGATCATTGAAAGCAACATGCAATTTCTCTAATGCAATCCATCTCAATCCACCTCCTGTTCTCAGCCCAGTTCATTAGCCATCTGCACAGTACCTATCAAAGATATTTCCAAGAGCCTGACTACTTAGCCTTCCATGGCAATCATATATTTCTGACATCTCCTTGAAATGGGAGACATGAAAATTTCCCTTTCCCCAATCTAGATCTAACCAGGACAAAAAGACTGCAATGATGACAGAAAATGAAATGTTGGCTGGTTTGAGACACTGGTTTTCTCCTAATGGACATGGCCCTTTTGATTCAGGGTTGATTGGTCCTTCAAGGGGAACATGGAAAATAAGTTCACAGAACCTCGAAACTGGAATAGAGCTTGAGATGCAGACAGTATAATGTTGCATCCAACATTCAAGGATTGCTGAAGAACATATATAGATTCTACAAAGGAGGATTCTGATATTTGACCTTGGACCTGAATAAATAATAAAAATAATAATTGTTAGGATTGATGTAGCACTTTAAGGTTTGCAAAGTGATTTACTTATGCTTATATATTATCCTCACAACACCAATCATTATAAAATACTTTCGTTATCTCCATTTTACTGATGAGGAAATTAAGATAAAGATTTTGAATGACTTGTCTAAAGAGACACATCTAGGCTGAAATACAGGGGTTTTCTGAAGTCTTCATCGTTTTGGCTCCTTGAGAGGCCTCTCTGGAAGGCAAAGCCTGCTAGTACTCATCTGCTGACCACAAGAGCACTCAGATAAAATTTCTCACTCTGTGTGTGTCTGTCTCTGACTCAATTCTCTCCCCATTCCACTCCTTTCTAGAAACTGTTGTAGAATTTTCCCTAAGTCCAGATCTGACTACGGGACTCCCTTACTTGAGTAACTCCACAGGCTTCCTATTGCCTCATACAACAAAATGTAAACTTTTCGTTTAGCTCTTAAAATTCAACGTGGTCCCAGCAGCATTAGATATAGCTTCCCTTCCTATACTCTGAAAACCAGCTCTTTGAACCAAACCTCTTCTTCTCGCTGACTCCTCACACATGATGCTCCATCTTCCACCTCCATGACTTTGTCCCCTGTGCCTGGAATACTCTTCCCCCCTTAGTTTCACATCAGAGAGTTTTTTATGGTCTTTAAGAGGCAGTTTAGGCATAATATTCTATATGAAGTGTTTCCTAATTTCCCTATTATGAGTGCCCTCCCTCCCAAACTACCTTATATTTAGCTACTTTGTTCATATTAGTAATTGGAATGTAAGCTTATTGCAAGAATGTATTGTTTTATCTTTGCACTTGTAAGTTTCCTGTTCCTAACTCAATGCCTAGCACATAATAGGTTCTTATTAATACTTATTTATTGATTGATTCTTTGTCGATAAATCTCCCTATCTTTTCTCCTCTCTTCTTCCCTCTCCCTCTCTATTAAAAAAAGAACTCAGAAACTATTTTTCTGTGTCTTTTCTTTCTCCTTTCTCTTTCTAGAGACTGCAGTAGGTCAAAGGAGAATTCATGTCAAATTTCGCCATTGCTCTCTCTCTTTGTATATGTATTTGTGTATCTCTACCTCTTTCTACTTCTTTGTGTCTCTGTCTCTGTATGTGTCTCTCTCCCCTTGTTGCCCTCCATCATCTCTGTTTCTCTTCTTTCTCTTTGGATATGGCAAATAAACATCCCAGGTTTTCATAGTATGTCTAGATTTTTCAAAACTGTATTTTGGATGATTATAAAAAGAAATACCTTTGGTCAGACCATGTTTACCCTATCTTTTTTAATTGAAAGGCAGGCCTCATATCCACAGTTCCTAGCATAAAATCAGACATTAGTAAACTAATAATTAATATTTGGTGGGGAAAAAATCATTACCTTGAGGTTGTATGGGTTGTTGTGTTTTTTTTTATTATTGTAAAAAGATCATAGAATTTAGTGACTCTTTGAGTCATAAGAAACATTAGAGTTCATCTGAGGCCAACTAAAACCCAAATTATTTGCCGTGCATGTCCTAGACCCTGAATAGTTCTGAATTGAATTGCACTGAATTGACTTCAGTATCTGGATATACCAAAGGGTTGTGAACAACAAAGGAGGCAGAGTGCTAGCAAATTAGACATGAAAAAATATTTCAAGTTAATTTGAATATAGCTCTTAGCACAGTCTCTTTCTTCCTTACCAGAACAACTTCAGAAAACAGAGCTCCTAACTTTTTGTTCCTGATATGCTACCTCTGGCTACATGAGAGGGAACAGAATGTCCCAGGGCTTTATCTGTCTGAACCACTTGGACTCATCCCTAAGCCCCTGGCACATTTGTTGACCTTTTCAGTTGTCTTCTGACTGATTTCCCCTCCCTTGGGGTGTGGCATCTTTTCTGAGATAAGAGAAAAAACACAGATAATGACCCAAATAGAGAACTTTCTCCTTATAAAATATCTACACACATAAAATAGTGTTGGGAAAAATGTTTCAGTTTCTTCTATCAACTGTTCAATGTAGTGAGTTCTTTCCAGTGGCAAAACAAAATCCATCCTGCTGCATTTTGAGCCTGGATTTTGCCTTTTACTTTTTTTTTCCCATTGTTTAAGTCTCAAATGCTTCTAGACACAAATTTGAGTCTTCAAGGCAAACAATTTCTTTAAAAAGTGCTTTATAATACTGTGTACAATAACTAAGATGAAATGAATGAAAACATTAAAAGGCAGTAATACTATGTCATGGTCCTAGAGGATAGATTAATGATTGATAATTCCCTTCCTTTGGTGGAAAAGTGGGGACCTATGAGAATAGAATACTACAAGGGCTTTCAGACAGAATTATTTTGTGTGTATGTTTTGTTTAAGTGATTTTCTTTCTTATAAGAAAGAGTTCAGTGTAAGGGAGAGGTATATAAAGAAATAACTGTGGTAAAAAATAGAAGGCATCCATAATTTTTTGTCCTTTATGAAATAACTGCTAACGTAACAGTGTCTTTTACAAGCTTTTTTTTTTTCCTTTAGCCATTTTTCAGTCATTTCTGACTCTTTGTGAACCCATTTGGGGTTTTCTTGGGAAAGAAACTGGATTGGTTTGCCATTTCCTTCTCCAGTTCATTTTACAGATGAAGAATTGAGGTTAAAAGGGTTAAGTGACTTTCCTAGGGTCATACAGCTTAGTAAGGGTCTGAGGCTGCAGATGATCAAATCTTCTTGAGTCCAGGTTTATTTTCCACTGTGCCACCTAGCTGCCTTACAAAGTAGGTGATCAATAAAGGCTTATCGATTTATGAATTAATATTTCTTTAGAATTATTTAAATTATGCTTTTTCCCCTTTCCTTTCCTTCCACTCATTTTGCCATACCATTTGTCCTGCATGCAACACAGAGGAATTTGAGATTATCTCAGTTTTTAGCATGGTACACACCAAAGCCTCACCAGAGCTATACAAAAACAGGGATGTATGCAGAAACCAGCAGACTTGGCAATGCAAATTTCTGTAATGCTCTATTACTTTCTTTTCATCTCTGAAATTGTTGGTTATTTTCTATATCTAGGAAGGTCATGGTTTTTAACCACAAAGGCAGCATTACTACTGTAGATTTTACAGTCACATATTTAATATGCTCTTAAGCTTTGCAGTTTTTTTGATACTTGTGAATTTTGTGGCAACACAGCCATTGTCCCCCTAATGCTGACTCACTTTCTCCATAAGTTACTTGGATCCCCTCTGACTACCATGAGACACTCCCACATGGTTTCCAAGAATCAGAGAAGTCAAAGACAGGAACAACAAAGATCCATTAGACTAGAAGAAGGTCAGGAGAGTTGAGTAAGATTTCATCCATTGGCCTTATCCAATCCAGAATTCCATAAACCAGCAATGACCAGTCACTTGTTCTTAAAGTCTGAGTAATTATTCCTTAAACCAAACACTCCAAGAAGTCTGAGTTTCCAGAAAGGGCAAGAATAAAGATTTGATAACACAGAATAATAAGCATTAGAGCAACAAAAAGACAAAAGAGGGAAATGAAAAGTTGGTCAGAGGCCAATTTGAAGATTTCTTAGTCAGACAGATTTTTAAGATGTATTTATTAAGATCTAGAAGGGGAGAGGGGGAGGGAGGTGTTAGGGGGCTCTTAGCTAAGGAGCTTTTCTAAGGCAGTAAGAAAATGATCAAATTGAAGAGACTTAGGTGTGCACATGGCAAGAGCTAAAAATGAACAATGTATGTTGGTAGAAAATAGGGGCAGCCAGGTGACATAGTACATAGAGTGCCATGCCTGGAGTCAGGAAGACTCATCTTTCTGAGTTCAAATCCAGCCTTAGATCCTTATTAATTGTGTGACCCTGGGCAAGGCACTAAACCCTATTTACATTAATTTCTTCATCTGTAAAAATGAACTAAAAAGAAATGGCAAGCCACTACAGTATTTTTGCCAAGAAAACCCCAAAATGGGGTCACAAAGAGTAAGACACAACTGAAAAATGACTGAATAACAAGCAGAAAAAAAATATTGTGGCAAATGAAACTGCATAAAGGTATGGATGTGGTCTGATGAAAGGCTGAAAAGTAATCAGAATGTTCCCTTATTCACAAAAATTGGAAAGAGTTTCTACTTAGACAACGTAGATTAAGCTTCAGTTTTTGTGGGTTTTTTTTTTAATCTACATGCAGCAAAGCTCTGGTTTCCTAAAAAGATACTCAGATCCAGCTACAGTGAGAAGGTAAGGCTTGATTCAAGGATACACAATCCCTTGTTAAGTTGAGAATAAAATGAGTATGACTTTCAACATGATGGTTTCCCTTCAATTCTAAACACATACTTGCTTTGCCCCACTTATGGCTTTTTCATAAAGACATTCCCTTGTTTTCTTGATTTCCTATTTCTCAATCCATCTATTTTTGTCTATCTCTCTATCCATCCATCTATCTCTATTTAGTGTCATGACCAGTTTAATACCACCAGCACATGAGCCAGTATTCAATTTTTATTTTTACATTGGTTCCAAAATTTTTCTCTCTCTCTTCCTCCCTCCAACCCATTGAAAAGTCAAGAATAGCTTTTAAAATATTAAACTGTAATTATCTGGCCAATAAGCTTGACCATCAAGAGGGAGACTCTACTCCTGTCCCAGGAGTGTAGCAAATTCACATGTGAATGCCCCTAGGCAGAGATACCTTCTAGATTCAAAGCACTACTATCATGGAAGACAGCACACTAGCCTTATCACAATCTTCTCTTAGTAAACTGAGTATAAAACCTATGTTGGTGACATTGACTGATAAAGTCTCAAAGCTGAGAGGGAACAAGATACTTGTTCTCCAGAAAGTGTTTTCAACAGAAATAGTTACTTCCGTCACAGAATTTCAGAGACATAATGAACTTTCAAGATAGTTGGCTCTCTTTACCTACTCTCACTTAGGAGGTAAGGAAAAGGAGACCCAGGAAGAACCAAGTGACTGACCGAAGGTCAGTGTTAGAAGAGAGACCCCAAACCAGGTTTCTCAACAGTGCAGAACTCTGCCAAAAAATGTTATAATTGTTTCAAGTCTGCATTTATAAATTCTACAGCTAGGTTGTAAACTCTTGAGTACATGGGATAAAGTATAATCCCAATTGTTGTTCAGTCATTTTTTGAGTCATGTCTGACTCTTCATGGCCCTATTTGTGGTTTTCTTGACAAAGATATTGGAGTGGTTTTGCCATTTTGTAATTCAGCTCTTTCACAGATGATTTCCTAATTCTTCTCTTTCACAGATCATGAAACTGGGGCAAACATAGTTCAGTGACTTCTCCAGGGTCTCACAACTAGAATATGAGACTGGATTTGAAATCAAGTCTTCCTGACTCCAAGCCTGGCTCTCTACTGTATCACCTTGCTGCCCCATATTCCCAATAGTAAATGGAATAATAATAATATGTACTTTGTAGCCTCAATTTGTCACCCCCATCTCCTCAGAAGCAATTTAAATGCCCTAGTTAGGTCCATTATTTCCCTTTTCAGCTGTTTCTGAAACATCTTCAATAGTCATTATAGTATAGTATGGTCATGGCTTTGGATATTGAACTACTTATTCAGATCAATGAGTCTTGCCTCCAGCTCACAGCTTTAATTTGTATTTCTTTATACACATTTCCATCCCTCTCTACTCCTACCCACTCCTTTAAAAAAGTGCTCCTTTAAAAATGTTTTTTAGCACTCAGGGTCATATATATACATACATATGCATATGTATGTATGTGTGTATATGTACACATACAGACATGTATATTATATATTTGTTTGGGTATTTTCCCTTTTTTCCTTTTTAAAATATCCTGAATTTTACAAATATGCAGTAAACCAGTATTTCCATATACATTGTAGAGCAGACAGGGAGGGTTATACATGACAAAGAGAAACTCTTGATTGCTTGAAAAGAAAAAAAAATTTATAGCAAATATGCACAGTTAAGCAAAACAAAGTCCCACATAGCCATGCCCAAAATTACGTGTCTCACTCTGTATCCTGAATCCATCATCTTTACATCAGGAGGTGGATAGCATTCATCATCATCTGCATTCTGGAGTCATAGTTGCTCTACTCATTGGTGTATAAATTTGTTCTTCTTATTCAGTATAAATTCATCCAAGTCTCAGGTTTCTCTGAAATCATCCCATTTAAAGTTCTTAGTATGTAATAAAAATCCATTACATTAATATATTATACTTTATGAAGTATTTCTTAACTAAAGGACAACCCTTAGTTTCTCATTTTTACCTGTACAAAAAAGAGCAACAATAATTACTTTTTTAGATATCCATCACTTTCCCTCTTTCTTTCATCTGTTTGGGGTTTAAGCCTATTAGTGATTATCACTATGTCAAAAGGTAATTGAAAGTCAGTGACATTTCACAACCCTCAGTTTGCACATGGAGCTAAATATAGTTGTTATATTGTATTATCATCTTTTTAAAATTTTACTTAATATTGTTAAGTATTTTGATCTTTATATTATAGATGGGAAAATGAGACTCAAAGATGTCATAACTTAATGGCATGTATCCATTTAATTTAAAAATTTTTTTAAATCAGTCTCTTCTGACTCTAGGTCTAGCCCTCACTTGGCATTGCCTCTAATTCTTCCATCCCATTATATTTGGTCAACAAATATTTATTAAATGCCCTCCATTTTACTGTTTCAGGGGCTATTAAAAGAGATACAAAAACCAAGAGTAAAACAATCTATGTTCTCAGGGAATTTACATTCTATAATAAACCCAAATTATGTGGATAAGAAAATATTATGTCCTATGTCCTTTGCTTAAAGAAGTGGGGAAATAGGTGATTTATTTTAGTGAGATTTCCATTAAAGTGTTTTATAATAACAGAAATATTATATGGTGTTCAACTGTGAATAATTAAACTATTATCAGCAAAATAAGGTCCCTATATAACCCCAAGAGTCCCGTGATAAAAATACTATCCACAGCCAAAGAAGGAACTTTTGGAATCTGATTGTAGTTCAAAGCACATCATCTTTCACTTTATTTCCTTCATTAGTTTTTTATTGGATATGTGATATTTGTCTTGTCTTGGCATGGGGAATATGGAAATATGTATTGCATGAAAACTCTGTTATATTCTAAATCAGATCACCATTTACTGCCTTGGAGAGGGCAGAAAGAGAGGGGGGGAGAGAATATGAATTATAAAATGTCAGAAAACAATTGTCAAAAATTATTTCTACATGTCATTAAAATAATTTTTTAAAAAGTGATTATGTTGTAAATGTTTGGTGTCTTGTAGGGTAAGCTTCAGTTTTATGAAAAGTTCATTTATGTAGAACAATACCATATATCTAGTGTTTCCTCAAAGTGCCTGATTAATGAGGTGCCACATTAATAATCAGAATAGGCTAGTTGGAAGGGAAATTGAATCGGATGGTCTTCAATTTGACTGAAAAATAGCAAATACCTCATATCTACAATGCTAACTAAGCACGAGGTGGGACCTTCCTTCAAGGAGCTTACCATGTAAAAAGAAGGAGAAATATTCACACAAGTAAGGAAAATATAAAAGATGGAGAATGATTAGGATAAAAGAGCAGTTTAGACAAGTGACTTTTAAGAAAGGAAAAGATTGCTATCAATTTCATGGGGAATATTGATAAGAAAGCTTCATAAAAAGAGTAGCACCTGAGATGTACCATAAGGGCATAAGTATTTAAGGGAATAAGTAGTTATTAAGCACTTATTATGTGCCGGGCACTGTGCTACACACTTAAAAAATATCTAATTTGATCTGCACAACAACCATGAGAGATGAGTGCTATTATTATTATATCCCCATTCTATAGTTGAGGGAACTGAGATTTCCTGAAACATGAGAAGAGAGTAAATGACTTTCTCAAGATCATACAGATGGTATCTGAGGCTGGACATAAACTCAGCTCTTTCTAATTTTAGATCCAGTATTCTATCTACCCTCTAACTACTGCAGCGCAGATGAATATCAATAAGTAGAAATGTGGAATGGAAGAGTTTGAGACACAGAAGATAGCTTGCTGCCTGAAAACAGAGTTCCGGAAAATGTCAAATGAAACTGAGGAACAAATATTTGTTTGGTTTGGCTCTCATCTATCTTTCCAGCCTCCTTTCATTTTATTCCTTTTTGCTCACTACAATTCAGCCAGACTGTGTTAGGACTTAAATTCTTTCCTTCATTTCTAACACATGATGACTCCATTTGGGGTATTCTTGACAAAAATACTGAGCGATTTGCCATTTTCTCTTCAGTTCATCTCACAGATGAGGAAGATAAGTCAAAGAAAGATGAGTGACTTGCCTAAAGTCACATAGCTAGTTAGTGTCTAAGGCTGGCTGTGAACCCTGGAAGATGAATCTTCCTGACTCCAGACCCAAAATTTTATCAGTTATGCCAACTAATGACCCTCTTAAATCCTAGAATTGTACAATTGTATTTTATCCTCTAGAAATTTGGGAACTACAGAAGGTTTCTGAGCAAGAAAGTAACTCTGGCAGAACTGTGTGCTAGGAAGATTATTTTGGCAAGCCTGTGACAGGAATTAGAAAAGGGGGAAATGGGAAGCAGAGAGAACAGTTAGGAGGCTGATAAAATTATCTAGGAAAGAGATAATAAAGACTTAATGTAGGGTGGTACAAGCAGCAAGACATGTACTGATATGAGAAATATTGAGGTGGTAGAACTGGTCTGCGCTGACTGATTACATATAGTGAGTGAAGGAGATGGCACGGTTAAAGATAACTAAGGCTTGTGCCTAAAGGACAGGCAAGATAAAAACTGCCATCAACAAAAATAGGGAAATGGAGAAGAAGGGGATGATTTAGGGAGAAGATAACTTCAATTAAGGACATGCTGAGTTTGTGATCCAGAGACCTTGCTATTCCTTGAAAGACACTCTTTCTCTATTCTGTCCATTTTTACCCAAGACCTGTAACTCTCTCCCTCCTCATTCCCATTTCCTGTCTTCTCTGGCTATCCCAGCTAAAATACAACCTTCTGCAAGAAGCTTTTCCCTATTTCCCTCAATGCTAGTGCCTTCTTTCTGTGGTTATTTCCAATTTATCCTGTATATTTCTCATTTGCACATAGTTGTTTGCATATCATAATCCCCATTAAACCCCCTTTGAAATCAGGTGCTATTTTTGCTTGTTTATTTTTTGTTGATTTGTTTTTGTATTTCTTTAGTGCTGCTAGTGTTTAGCACAGTACCTAGCAAAGAGTGGACAATTAATAAATGTGTTCTGATTTAACTTGACTGAATAGAACAACCTATAGAGAAGTCTTGTGGTTGATGAAGGGATGGAAATCAAGGAAAAGAATTCAGCTAGAAAGACTCTTCCCATCTCTAAGATTTTATAAATTTAAATTGAATTTAATGCAGACTTAAAATTAAAAAAAAAACTGTTTCTAACATTCTCCCTTGTTTTATTTGTTTAGACAAGGTTAAAAAGACAACTGCCTTCATGAAAGAGGTTTACACAAGTCACCAGCATCATTTATAAGTCATATATTAGTTTGCTACTTGGTACATCCCTATTTTTAGTCATCTGAATTAATCATTCTGAATTCTAGGAAAGTCAAAGCTATGTTTAGAAATCTCATTATTCGTTACTAAAATTTCAACATCTATCATTTAATCAACCAAGTTTATGACCCCTCTTCCAATTCAATATATATCATATAGCCACATTTTGTCACATATTTAAAATAAAATATCTAATTAAATAATATATATTACATATAATGTATATTAAATAAATATATTTATTAAATAAATTATATAATCAATAAATCTGTCCTGGTAGAACAGATTTATTGGATATATAATTTATATTATGTCCTGGTAGAACAGATTTATTGGATATATAATTTATTACAGTGAAATCACTAATAACAAACTTTAGTAATTATTTATAATATTTTATCTGTAAGATCACAGCCAGAGTTTATTCCAGCCAACATTAGAACTGTGGATGACTTTACTTCTGAAACCATGAATCCATATGACAGTTTATTTAAGATAAGAAAAATACTCTTCACAAGAATATTGTTCATCTTTACATGATAAAAGTTACAATTTTGAAAAGAAAGAAGATTCCTCCATCTTCATTCTTCCTGTCTTTTCCAGCTTATCTCCAGACATGAAAGGAAAATAATGTATTCAGTTTCACTCAAGCCCTCCTTCTTAATAGACTCTAGACTCATTCTTCATAATTCATGAATGAATGAAAAACTATTTATGAAGCATTTACTATGATTAGAGCATTGGGCTAAGAGCTATGCATACAAATAGAGAAACCAGATAGTATCTGATTTCTAAGAGCTCCCATTCTAAACCAAAGATTTGTCTAGGGTAGCTTTCCTTTCCTGTTCTTCAGTAGATGTGTCTGCCAAGGAGGGATTACAACGCAAAGGTAGTAGCTAGACTCCATCACTATGTGATCTTTTCCTCTGGCCAATGGCTACAGAGGAATGTTACCTGGAAGGTGCTGCTCTTCCAGGAATTCTTGGACATGGGGTCTTGGATTACTTCCACTACTATCTGCAAGGATGAAAATAGTCAAAGTGTTGGTGATGGTTTGACCCTCCTGGAATCTGCTGCCTCTTGTTTCTCTCTCAGGACATCTTGCTTCTGCAGCTATGTTTCCTATACATCTTTATGCATTTTAATCTTTCTAAAAACCTCTCAGGTCATCACATTATATTTATAATGTTTCTTCATGAAATAAGTGAAGATAGCTCTAAGATCTATAACTATAACTTCAAGCTTCTCTGCTCTTAAATAAGCGGTGAGTTTCTATAACCTCTGTAGGAGAGGCCTTAGAAATAGAGGGAAATAAGATGTTGATATAACTCCTGTTAAAATTGTAAGCCCTTTGAGGTCAAAGATAGGGTTTTATTTCATCTTCATCTTCCTAAGGCCTGATATTGCTACATAGTTAGTACTTACGAATTCATATATTTGAAAAAATAATTCTTTTTAAAGGGTATTCAGGGATGTTGTGAGGTTCAAATGAGATGATGAGTGTAAAACGTTTTACAAATTTTAAAGTACTATATAAATGCCATTCAATATTATCATTATTGTTACTGTTGTTATTAGTCTTCAGGCATCAGACCTCCAGTCTGGTAATGACCATTTCCTGAGCCTCCTACTGTACTCTTGCTATGCTCAAGCAATACTTTCAGGGCAATGCAGGGTGTGCTGATAACAACCAGGCTTTCAGGGAAGGGTAGAAAATGTATACATGTATACACATTTGTGTCTGGGGGTAGAGGGAGCTAGGTGTCACAGTGGGTAAAGTGCCTCCAGTCCTATAGTCAGAAGGATTCATCTTTCTGAGTTCCAATGCAGCCTCAGACTCTTAGTAGCTGGGTGACCCTGGGCAAGTCTTTGAACCCTGTTTGCCTCAGTTTCCTCAGCTGTCAGATGAACTGGAGAGGGAAATTACAAAATACTCTATTATCTTTGCCATGAAAACCCCAAATGGGACCCCAAAGAGCTGAACACAACTGAAATGATACATCAATTATGAATTCACAAATATTTTAGTGTTTAATCTGCATTATTAATGTTCAGACAATCAACAAAAAAATAAGTCAAGCCCTGATTTATATTGATTTCTGATTTTTTTGAGATATACAAGCTCACATTGAAAATATAGCAGTGGACCTTGTATATCCCTTATAGAAACATGACTAGGTTAGAATTCTTGAAATCATTAATGTCATGTGGTTTAAAATTCTTATTGTTGGTGTACTTCCAGGTCATATAATTCACATTTCCTGAAAAGTTTTGTGTAATCAAATTGTAACAAATCTCCAAAGGAATGTTCATTATTTGAAGCAAATCTTTTGTAAAGTGAAACTTTGTTTTGCATAACAAATAAGGCTTACTCACATGTAAAATAAAGAGATCCTTTCTAACTTTGAAATTCAAGGTATTTATGTCTAATTTTCCTCAGTGTGTTTCTTCTTTCCTTTCAAAGATAATATGGGGCATTTTCCCTCTTTAGACATACTTGATTGTATTTTGTACTTTTATTTTCAAGAAATGTGTTGCAGATTTTCTTATTCTACCATGTGTTTAGGAATAGTGCTCTTATGGTATAATCTCAGAAGGCCTTGCTTACTCGGTGTGAACCATGATGATAATAATAAAAATGACAAAAAATTTTATAGACTTCTGCAAAGATTTTCTAATTACATCATATATTAGAGATTACAATTATACCCACAAGATAATTTTTTTCCTATTTTTAGAGAATTTTTACAGGATATCTTGACATTGGGCCTAGAGGACCAGCCTCAGTATGATGAAGACCTGGGTTCAAGAACCATGTCCAACTGCCAGATTTCTTAAGGATTAGTACTCAGGTAGCTAAGGGAGCATTTTAACACTAGGCCAATGAATATGCCCTGCACTTCTAGCCTGGTTCAGATAGGAAGAGTCAACACACACACATACACACACGCGCACACACACACACCTGATCAATGGTATCTATGTGTCACTGAGCAAATCAGCTCTCCTTCTCAGTGTCCCAGGTAATTCTCTGACTATAGCAGAACCATTACAAATCATATATGTAGAGGTTGTTTCCTCACCAGATGTTCCATAAGTCTATGAAATAATAAGCCTGACAAAAAAGCAAGGAGGATTTTTAAAAGTGTGAGCCAGAAACAATCTAACATGCTAAAATGCATCTATATTAAATGACTTTTGCATATTTTTCTCATGAGCCAATACTTAATTATGGAAGACAGTTTTCTCATCAACAGCTAATTTTGAAGCATCTGTAAATATTTCAGAGATAACTGAAAATGTTATATCTGAGTATGTGTGAAGGAAAGAAGTGTAAAAGAAAAGGGAAAGGTTCTATTTCCTAATATCTCATGAAACATCAGCCTCTCTCTCTCTCTCTCTCTCTCTCTCTCTCTCTCTCTCTCCCCCTCTTCCTCTCCTCTGTGTGTGTGTGTCTGTCTCTTTCCCTCTCTCTCTGACTCTGACTTTTTCTCCCTCTCTCTTTGTCTCTCTCTTTATGTCTGTCTCTCTTTGTCTCTGACTCTCTCTCCCTTCCCTCTCAGACTGTCTCCTCTCTCTCTCTCTGACTCTCTCCCCTTCTCTCTGACTCTCTCTCTCTCTGACTCTCAACTCTCTCCTCTCTCTCCCCCCCTCTGACTCTCCCTTTCTCTCTNAATCTCTCTCTCTCTCTCTCTCTCTCTCTCTCTCTCTCTCTCTCTCTCTCTCTCTCTCTCCCTCTCTCTCTCTCTGTCTGTCTCTCTGTCTCTCTGTCTCTGTCTCTGTCTCTGTCTCTCTCTCTGTCTCTCTCTCTGTCTCTCTCTCTCTCTCTCTCTCTCTCTCTCTGTCTCTCTCCCCTTCCCCCCTCCCTCTCTTTGTCTCTGTCTCTCTCCCATAATCTCTCTCTCTTCATATCTAACTCCGGATATATGTAATCGATATGTAATTGATAAGAGGTAAGTCATTTATAACAGTGTTGGGCATCTAGTAAGCATTTCATAGATGCTTGGTGACTTGTTTTGACCTAAGTATTAGGGCTATAAAGAGGCAAAAAAGGAAAGGTAGTTTCCATTCTCATGGGGGATGACAACATATAAGACTTCTATAAGAGGCAGTGTTGCAGAGTGGACAGAATTGGCTTTAAAGCCCCCTTTTAGCTCTCTTATTAGCCTCTGGCTTGTGCTGTACCAGTAATTTTATGAAACCTTTATAGAAAACTCTGAAGCTTGGCATTGTGGATAGAATGCAGAGCCTGGAGTCAGGAAGCCAAGCAGTTCAAATCTGGCCTCACCCATGGTCACAGCTAGTAAGTATCAAATTCACTTAAACTTGGTTTGCCTCAGTTTCCTTATTTGTAAAACAGGGATAATAATAACAACTTCCTCCCAGGGTTGTTATGAAGATCAGATAAGATGATAGTTGTAAACCACTTAATACAGTCCTTGGGACAATTATATAAGTATTTATTTTTATTATTAGAACTTGTGCAAGTAACAACCTTCCTGGGCCTCAAGTTCCTTACCTTTGAAATGAAGAGGTTGCATTTGCCTCTCAGAGGCTCAATTTCCTCATCTGTAGGATAAGGTTAATAATATTTTTGCTGTCTCCCTCAAAGAATTATAGCAAAGAGAGCATTTTGCAAACTTTAAACTACTATATAAAGGATAGGGTTTTTTAAAAAATAATTTTGACAGTTTCTTTGGCTCCACTTCTGAATATTTGTCATTTTCATCTACACACAGGGTATCCCACTAATATTCCAAACTCCAGATATTAAAAATTGAACTTATCACATCCTCTCAAAACTTACCCTTCCTCCCAAACACCCTGGAATCCTCAAACAATGACTTTGTAGTGTTTCCCTAGAGATTTTCTTAATGAGCTTAATCCTGAAAAGGCCTTGGATGGCCTTGAATAGCCAAATAAAATGAAAGTATTTGAGTCTGAATGACTCAGGGATCATTTGAATGAAAAGCAATTATTTCTGCAAAAACCGTTTCATTCATTAACTTAATTTATGATTGAATTGCTCATTTGTACCCTTCCCTGAAACACTTAGCCCTATGATGGGCAAACTACAGCCTGCAGGCCAGATGCGGCCTATTGAAATGTTCAATCTGGCTGTACAACATTATTCCAAATCCAACGAATACAACGAGTAGGATATGACACAATGAAACTTCAAAAGAGTTGCCTTAGAAACAGATTGACAGATGAGCATTTCTTTCCTTTGGCCCCCTCTTTAAAAAGTTGCCCATCGCTGATTTAACCATTGAAGTTATGTTACTAGGGAACAGAAATATACCTGGCAGATGGACATCATTTAAACTTCTTGAGTACCTAAATTAAATAAACATCACTTAAAATGTCTAAAATAATTTAATACTTAAAAAGACCTGTGATTTCATCAGCATAAACACTCCTTCTGCTGACACAAATCAAAATCCTTCCTTAGTTTAGTGGCCATTAGTTCTAGGAGTTGTCATAGTTAAAATTCATCCCCTGTTGGTCCACTCCCTGGTTGATTCATATGATGATGCTGAACATGAACCCAAAGTCTTTGCTTGTGGGGAGAATATGCCAGGTGTGCCCTGCTAGTGTGGATCTTGGGAAGGAAGGGTCACCTCCAGGCTACACGAGACAGCGAAGGAGTAAAGCTTTCCTTGAGGTCTGTAAAAGCTGCAAAATAGACAAATACAGGAATCTAGGAATAAAGAAAATGGCTATAATTGCTATCATTAGGAAGATAATCAATTAATTGCTGCTGTGTAGCGTAATCTCCAAAATCTAAAGGAAGGCAGATGCCCTCTGGGTTAGATGTTGTTATGAAAATTGTCTGAGATTACTACATGAACAATGAATCACTCCTCACAGGGATTAAAGACTAGACTTCAGATTCTTTTGGAATAGTGAAATCCAAGTAAGAAAACTCCTACTAATGCAAGTTGCCTCCTATTCTACAACCTATAATTGTAGAGCATTTCCCAGGACAGTGAACATTTAAGTCACTTGCCCAGGGTGACATAGCCAATAGTGTGTCAAAAGTAGAACTTGAAAGGAGATCATTTAGGCTTTGGTTCCAGCTTTCAATCCACTCAGCAACACTGCTTCTCACTGGAGTTCTTGGCATCTCTACAATACAATGAATGGTCGCCAATTTGTGCCATGTTAGCACTTTAATAAAAAATAAAAATTAAAAAAAAAAAACAAGTAGAAAACTCGGATAATTACAACTAGCAATCTCCAGTCTGATAAATGATTAGTTTAGTAGCCAAACAATAGCAATAGGGTTCCAAATCCTCAAACCTATTTCCTTGTTTTCCTTTCTCATTAATAGTTAATACAGTGATTTACCAACAAGTACCTTTTCCTGAGCAGTTATTCTGTCACAGCCCTTGGGAAGGGGAGAATCAATACACAGTCAGATAACAATGTTTCCAATAGCCAATCAATAGCCTATTAACAACTAATAGGTTATTAGTTCACAGGTTGGACCTAGTGAGGTTAACCATCTACCTAATTTCTCAAGGGGTCCCAAACTGGGCAACTGTTAGAAGGAAATCACTGACAGGCTTAACTAACCAAGCCTGACAGGGAGAAGAGGGATAGATTACATCCATAACTATTGTGAGAGGAGTGTGCTTCCTCCCTCACCAACTGTAGCTGGCTTCGGTCTTGGGCACCAGATCCCTCCTTCATTCATATTATCTCCAAGATCTACATACCATCCATCCTCTAATATCTAGAAGGAAGATCTAAAGGGAGATATATAAAGATATATCTTCTTCTTTCATTCTTTTTTAACCATCGACTAGTCTAATTGAAATCCTAGAAGGATGTCAGAGCTTTTCATGAAGGCATTTAGTCCACTTCTCTTATTTTACAAATAAGAAAACTGAGACCCAAAGAGATGAGGGAGTTTAATCAAGACCACTAGTGAAAGACATAGGATGAAAACCCATGTTGCTGGACTCTTGCTTCATCATGTTAGCTTTTTGTGTTTACATAAACTCAGATATAAATTTATTCATCCCTCCTGAATCACATGCTTGAAACCTATGAGGCTTGCCTCTGTTGTCCTCTGATGAAAATCATACAGTGTTTTACTCCAGCCTCAGGAGATGTTGAAATAAATGAGCATGTAAGTTCACATAAATTCAGTCACATAAATTCACAGAAGATATGAGTACTAAAGAAGAATTCTTTATAGTAACACCATAGAAGCTTCATTCTTTTGTTCTTAAAAGCATTTTAATGTTCTAAGCCATCCTGATGTGTGGGTTTTAATCTCAGTGTTTAGTGAAAATATATGAGAGCAAAGTTCTCTACAGAAGACAAAACCAGAATGATACTTGGCTGGAAGGCTGCAAAGAACAATGCCAAACTGTAGAGTGCTCAGAAGTGAACATTTGTAACATCTGGGTGATGTACACAAAATTTCTCTGAAAAAATTTCCGTTCTCTCCTTAATGTTAGTGAAGTCTTCTCTACCTGGTCAAGTAGTTTTGCAAGCTCAGTGGTTCTGAGTCTGCCTAGTCCCTAGCTCTTCTCCATGAAAAATGTGTTTGGTCATGTCCAGCCCTTCAAGACCCCATATACAGTTTTCCTGGCAAAGATATTGGAGTGGTTGGTCATTTCTTTCTTCAGCTCATTTTACAGAGGAAACTGAGATCAACAGAATTAAGTAACTTGCCCAGGGATACCCAGCTCATGTCTGCAATTAGATTTGAACCCCAGTCTTCCTGATTCCAGGTCCAGTACTCTAGCTGCTGAGCCACCTACCTGAATTAACATGCCATGTCAAAAATGCACCATTCTCCCAGTCTGTTCACATACCAGTTTTGTTCGTTCGGATCTACATCTATACCATCTACAAATCCCCAATGGTTCCATCCTAGAGAATAAAAAACTTGGCTTTAATTGCCATCTCAGACATTTCCAAGCTGTCAGACCCTGGGCAAGTCATTTAAACTCTTTTCAGACTGTTTCCTCATCTTTGAAATGAGGAAGTTGGACTCAGTCTCTAAGTTCTCTTTCAACTTGAAATCTCTGATCCTACGATTATTTTTGATGCATAAAGTTTCATTGCTTTCTTTTTGAAGGAAGTGGTGCCAGACCAGAAAAGTCAGGCCAACTTAGTATAGTCAAAGGGCAAAACTGATTACTATTGAGTTCAAGTACAACTTGCAGCAAATACACCAAAGCCAAGAAGCGAAAGGCCGCACAGATCTGGGAGTGGTAGAACAAAGGATTTAAAAGGGGAAATAGCGTATCACTAACCTGGAATGACATTTTGTTACAATTAGGTCTCAGGAAGCACCAAAGGGAAGATACCTCAAGCAAAAAATTAAAAAAAAATCTCTTCTGTACCTAAATTATATTCCACAAGTCTAGTCATATAATTTCTTCAGGCCTGAAGGAGAAGCAAATATCTCATCATTTTTATTTTAGCTAGCTATAGCTCCCAGGACTCCCAGAAGGGCTGAATGAGAAATTAGGAAAGCATGACAAATGAACAGACATTGAAGGAGTGCCATGAAGACATCATTAAGTCAGGGCTCATCTTTACAACTTTTTTTTTCCATCCATGTCAGCAGCTTTACAGTAATTTCCACTTGATTTTTTTCTATAGTAATGATTTTCTCTCAAAGCTCCATTTCACTGATAAATTATCAAGAAGCTAAGTGGCATGTCTTGCTTCAACCTGTAAATCAATAGAAAGGTCAAGATTAGGAGACAAACTCGGTCTGCACAGACTAGAATGCAAACCTACTCAAAATCCCTTTAAAAGTAAGAGACTTGAAATTCTATTCAGGTTCTGCTGAGCTTGAACTTCACCTTGCAGATCTCATTATACTATTCTTCATATACAAGGATCAGTTTCCCTGTCTGTGTACCATCTATGCCTTGTCACATCTCAGAAGCATCCTCTGCCCCAAGAGTCTCTCTCTCTGATTTGGCAGGTTCCTTCCACAATCTCCATTTTGGGAGAAACCCCAGGTCAGACATATCTTTACTTCCCACTAGACTGCAGTATAAGTCTCATATGGGTTAGGAGTGATGGGTTAAGTCTGGACCCTCAAGATCTCTCCATCATGAATCATGCATACATCTGGGTTAACTAAGCAGTTCACTAGATGGAGCACTGGGATTGGAAGCAGGAGTTCAGAAGGACTGGAATTCAAATCCAGCCTCAGATACCTGCTAGCTTTGTGGCTCTTGGACAAGTCACCTCTGATTGCTTTCATTTTCTTTACTATAAAATGAGGAGAATACTACCTTGCAGATTTGTTATGAGGAAATGAGGTAATATTTATAAAATGCTTAACACAACGTCAGGCACCTGGTATATATAACTGCTTATTCCTACCCATTCTTCACCTCATTATCTTCCCCCATTAGAATATAAGCTCCTTGAGCTTTATATATAAGCTTATATAAAGCACTGTCTTTCTTTTATCTAGTGTTTCTTGTATTTCTAGTGCTTAGCATGGTGCCTGGCACAGAGTTAGAACTTATTAAATTGCTTATTGATGGAATGAATGAATCCCTGGCTTACTGCAAGCTCATTTATGTGCCCTCTTCTCCATAAAGACTTTCTTGACCCAACCTTCTATAGCTGCTTCTATCAAGTTACTTTGTTGTAATTTTGTAGATGTTCTGTGTTTAGTTCCTATAATCTCCCTCATTAGGATGTAAACTCCTTAAAGAAGGCATTATTTCACTTTTGATTCTGTCTAGCATATAATATGGCCTTTTTGAGTGTTCGATGAGTAATTGAGACTTCAACATTCTGTTTCCTAACCCACATAAAGGCTCACACTACATCCATTTTTTGGTTTCTACCCACCCACCCCAAAGATGACCACCTATTAATATTACACATAAAGGCATAACATATGCCTATAGATGAATGTGTTCTCATTCTCCCACTTATAGAGTATTAACTACCTGAAGCCAGGGACTGTTTTGCTTTTGACTTTGTATCCCCAGTGCCTACAACGTAATAGGAACTTATTAAATGCTTTCCTATTGAGTAATTTGAGCCCTAAAATTAGGTGCAAAACATTTAACATATTTTTGAACAAATATTTCCAATGTTTAAAAAACTGTAAAGTAAGTTCTCATGTTTTTCAAGGATAAAGGTATTTACTCTTAGTAAATAACCTCTCGGTAATTGTTCTGTGAGCATTTAAACACCATTATTATAGTTAGCCAGAAGACATTACTCAAAAACTTCCTTAACACAGAAATTGTTGGGTCATGTGCTTTCTTTTCGATAAGATTGAACTTTGTCTCTGAAAAAACAATCAATATTACTTAGCAGGGCTGAAACTACCCTAGGACATCTGGAAGCATTGCTCTTACTTGTCTTTTTATGGGTTGAATATGAAAGTTGCGCCCTCATCCATGTTTATTGTGAAATAGCATGAGAGATAATAAACAGGAGCCAATGGATTTAATGGTTGACAGTATTGTTCTGTAAATATCTGAAAAATAGCAGTATTCAGAAACATCTACTTGTGTTTCCTCAGTTTAAGAAAGGAGAAAGAAGAGATTGTGTCCGATATCCTTTGATGGTACTTTTGGCCCCCATCACAGAGCGATTGGGCTACCACCACGCAGCGTTGAGTTAACCAGAGATGATGACACAACCATCAACTGAAACCATTTTTCTGCCTGGCCTGATGGATAGCCAAGTCAGTCATTGATAAAATTGGGAAGAGGGATTTCCTCAAAAGAAAGAAACTGGAAATCACATTCCACAGCCCTGAAATTGTTCTGATCGCTAACTCAGTTAGAAGCTACTTCTGAATCTTTTCACATTGTCAGCTCTTTAATGTTTTGAAATTGGAGGCATCACCATTACTGTTGTCAGTAAATGGCCTCTCTACAATTGTTTTGTGAGTATTTAGCACTGTGCATATTCCAACAATTCATTAGATCTGTGACCTTATTCATGAACCTTAAATGCTATTATTATCATCTCTCTGGTCTTGCGTTTTGTTATCTGTAAAAGGAGATGATGTTGACCTAGATGTTCTCTAAGATCCTTCTAGAACTAAAATTCCAATTTTATATTGAATAATATTAAATTGGTCAGTTTATTCAGGCAAAAGGAAGAAGAGATGCCCTCAAATCAAAATACTTTCTTAGAATCCTTTATCTTTGACTCAAAATTTTCCATTTGCTCTGAAAATTTTGTTCTGAAAAATTTAGGTACATATAAACTGTGTATCTGTGTATATGTATAAACATATACATGTATATCTGTGTATATGTATAAACATATATATATGTTAAACACCCTAAAATTAAATGTCATGGTGATTACTAAATTTCTTCTGAGAACCTTCTGAGTTAGGGATAGCACAGTAGAGTAGGTAGTGTTGGAATCATTTAATCCAGGATTCATATCACACCTCTAACACTAGCTATGTGATTCTGGGCATGTTACTTAACTTTTGAGTAACTTAAATAACTCTGTAAGATAGTAACTTAAATATGGATTGCAAGGAAATTGCCACACTAGGAGCTTCCAATTGACTAGTAGTTTAATGAAATCAAAGGTCCAAACAGGGTGCAGGGCAAAATAGAAATTGATCCAATTCCTATTCTCCTATGTATTATAAATTATTTTTAAGAGCCATATCTTGTTAGTAAGTTAGCAAGTATTTATTGTGTTTCTTATGTACCAAGAATTAGGCTAAGTCCAGAGGAAAACATGCTCTAGATTCTGATATGGTGTTTTGATGGCCAAATTCCACTGTCATTCAAGGATAAGACAAATAAGCCAAGGAATTACTTTAAAGACTCCATGATAGAGTAAGTGATAAGTAGATATTTCTACTGTAATTACTGTACTGTACATCTCTTTGGAGCAATAGTCAAATTCATTCTTACCCCAGGAATTAAAAAAAAACTGATCAGGCTGATATCTTGCTGATGTACTGGGATGTCCTATAACAGCATGTAGTCATGATTCTATTTCTACACCTTCATAAAATTAGTAGAAGTTCTTGTATTGCTTCTCTTTAAAGCTGTTGACAGGTTTCAGAGTTCCTCTGTTGTTCAGTTATGTCCAGCTCTTCATGACCCCCACTTGGAGTTTTCTTGGCAAAGACCCTAGAGTCTTTGCCACTTCCTTTTCCACACTCATTTTACAGATGAGAAAACTGAGGCAAATGGGGCCGAGTTGCCCAGGGACACCCTGTAAGTATCTGGGTTTAAAATCAGAAAGTTAAGTTAAGGCTGGGTTTAAAGTCAGAAAGAGGGCTTTTCCTGACTTCTTGCCTTCCTGACTTCAGTGTGCCACCCAGCTGTTCCTCTCAAGTCCTTTTGTGGATTGATAAGAGTTTTAGGGGTAGAATGAGGAGTAAATTTTCTTGAAGTCTTTTCACTCACAGAATTTCAGCTAAAGGTTTTAATGACTCAGGAATGAGGCTACTTGTTTGAATTCCTTACTAATAGAAATAACCAAATGGAATGTTGGCTCACCTGGATTGGAGAAAACAACTGGAGCTGATGGAAGAGATTAGTGAGGCTCCTCAGTAACTAAAAGTAAATGGGGGAGGGGCAGCTGAGTAGCTCAATGGATTGAGAGTCAGGTCTAGAGCCGGGAGGTCCTAGGTTCAAATCTGGCCTCAGACACTTCCCAGCTGTGTGACCCTGGGCAAGTCACTTGACCCCCATTGCCCACCCTTACAACTCTTCCACCTATGAGCCAATAAACAGAAGTTAAGGGTTTAAAAAAAGTGAATGGGACCTGGGAAGTATTTCTAAGACAGAGTCAGACATTTCTGGCTGATAATTTCTATCTTCATTTCTGTGCATAAACATCTATCTGATCATCTGGTAGACAGTGGGAAGGTTATTTTAATATATACTTTATAGGAAAGATTGACAAGAATCCCGCTCGATCTCTATCATTTGTATTTAAAAACAATTTGCCAGCTGCTTTGGTTATGAATTGGGTGTTTCAAAAAACGTGTAAAGTATTAAGATTTTTGTGATACCAATTTTGAAAGAAAATTTGATTCCTACTCTATGACTGACTTGAAGAAAAGATAAAAAGAAAGTCTTGATGTATACCAGTCAAATGTATGAATACACAGACCAACATCTCATATCTTTCCAATAAAAAATATCAGGGAGAAAAAAAATGTTGTTTTCCCTTAGGAAGGAAATTGAGGCCAATCCAAATTGAGTTGTAAAGAAGGGTGGTGTTCACTTTGAATTGTCAGCTTGGTGCCACCTGGCTTGAATAACTTGTCATTTACCATGGTATATTGCCCAAATCTATCATCAAATTAGCACTTCCCCTTTTTGCCCTTGGCACTATAATTGGGCGTTGGTTTATACATCATTTTTTAATTTGAGCAATCACTCAGTTTCCTATATCTGGCTATAAAAAGTGCAGGTTGGGGGCAGCTGAGTAGCTCAATGGATTGAGAGTCAGGTCTAGAGCCGGGAGGTCCTAGGTTCAAATCCGGCTTCAGACACTTCCTAGCTGTGTGACCCTGGGCAAGTCACTTGACCCCCATTTCCCACCCTTACCACTCTTCCACCTATGAGCCAATACACAGAAGTTAAGGATTTTTAAAAAAATAAAAAAATAAAAAGTGCAGGTTTGTATATGTAAAGGACAAACAATAGTCAAGGAAGCCCAAAAGTTTATCTGTGAGATAGAGTAAAGCATTAAGAATATGTGAACTTTTTTTTTGCCTTTTACAATAAGGATAAGAATGTTCACAAGGAGAACCAATGGCATTTCTGGTTCATAATTTCTCTCATAACTGCTGATAAATATTCATTCAAATCACTTAGTGATGGATGCCCCCAGAAGGTATAACAGTGGGAATTTTTGTCACTATGGCACCAAGAAAGGTTAAGCACACCTGGGTTAAGAGAACATGGTATACTGCTCACCTTAAGCAAAATGACTGTCCATATAAAACTTCCTAAAGTTATCTAATTTTATCCAGGGATTTTTGGTCTGAGGTAGAGGACTTTCTACATTTGTTACCATTTGTAAAACTTCAGCAGCGGATCTCTTATCACCATCTATGAGGAATAATATTATCTTCTAGAACCATCCCTTATCTAGCATCTAATACAGAGGTAGAGCCTAGACCTATCCCAGATCTAGGGAACATCTAGTTATTTTCTCTGGCTGTCCCCCATGCCTGTGTGTGAAGTAGAATATCTAGGGGACCTCCATTCCAACTTTGATCCAGCACACCCCAGTGGCAGGACATGGTCACAGAGTCAAATGTCCTTTCTGACAGCCTGATGTCCAGGTACCAGGCTGTCCCAGTGTCAGTTTTTCCTGATGTTCATCGACCAGCGTCCCAGAGTTAGTGCTACATGGCCATGGAGGGAGAAGCTAGGGACTTTTTGAAAAGCCAACAGGAGAAAAACAGAGCCCCCCCCCCCCCTGTCTCTGTCTCTGTCTCTCTCTGTCTCTCTCTGTCTCTCTCTCTTTTTCTCTCTCTCTCCCCAATGGAGGATCGTATTTTTATCTAAACTTAGAAAGGCTGAAAACCCTTTTCTTATCTTCCTTCTATTTACTAATAAGTGTTTATAAATCTAGTAATAAGCCTCGAGACTAATTTTTATTTCTAACATCTGAAATGCTTTTCTTCCTCATCTCTACCACCTGGATTTCTTCAAGTCCTATTTAAATTCTCTTCTGTAGGAAACTTTTCCCAGTCCTTCATGTCTACTTCTCCCTCTGTTGCAATATATCCTAAAAATTCTGTATATAACTTTTATGCATATAGTTGTTTATATGTTGTCTTCCTCATTATATTGTGAACTCTGCATGGGCAGGGACTGGCTTTTGCCTTTAGTGTTTAGCACAATCCCAGATGGATAATAAGCACTTAATTAACGTTTATTGATGAACCAACCCAGAATTTCAACTCTGAAATGAAGACAGAGGCACTTCCTAGTTGTATGACTCCAGGGAAAGTCACTTAGCACTGTTTGCCTTAATTTCCTTATGTGTAAAATGAGCTGGAGAAAGCAATGTCAAAGTACTTCAGTATCTTTGCCAGGAGAACCCCAAATGGAGTCAAAAGAGTGAGGCATGACTGAAACAATATAAGTGAAATTCCCCCCTACCAATGCAGGATGGCACCTTTTCTATCCATTAAATACTCTTGGAGAGCTACCTAGAATGGTTTAAGGTAAAGAGACTTGCCGAGGGTCACAAAGCCACTTTGAATCAAAGACAAGACTTGAACCCAGGTGTTCCAGGCTTTGAGACCAGTTCTTCATCCATTGTTCCATTGTACCTAAGAGGAATATGACTTTGCTGAAAGGTGCATTATGACCTCTCTTATGATTATATAATATTATCATTGGGTGAGTTAAATGTCAAATTAATTCTCTAAGAAAAGGCCATTAATTAGGGAAAAGTGGGGAAATTTTAAACTCTAAAATAATGACATAACATATGATCTTGAAAAAGGGTTTACACCCCTAACTCATCCCCAATTTAATAGAGGTTTCCTATGGTCCATATGAAGGTTTTTATGTAGTACTGCAGGTAGTTTGTTTGTGTTAAATCATAAACCAGGAGGTTGTACTGTTTCTGAGGGCATTCTGAAGGCGTCGGCAACCTGGTGATTTTAGGGATAACTCACATCTATTAGAGGAAAATCAAAATGGGGAGATTGTTGTAGCATTATTCTGCCAACATCTACATCTGCCCTGCTCTGTCTCCACCTGTGTGATGTTAGCATTTATGACAATGACAACAAATCCCATCTCTTAGAATTACCTCTTTTGGACAGATTTAATATTTGTAACTCGTATTTCTAGAAGACTTTAAGATGTATAAAGTTCTTTTTCCAAGATTTTAATATGGATTTTTATTTGAACAATAAAATAAGAATAACAGAAGCAAACTCTCCAAGCCTTGTGCCTTGCAAGAACTCAGGACTTCAGTTCCAGCCAGGATGATGTTTTCTATCATAGCACATAACTTCTCTAATAGGGATAGAATAGAAAGAGCGCTAGTCTAGGAATAAGGAACCCCGAGTTTGAGTCCCAGTTTAGTCAATTATTATCTCATTGGCCTTGAACAAGTTACTTTAACTCTCTATGCCTCAGTTTCCTCATCTATAAAACAAGGATATTATTATCTATACTTCTAACTCACAGGGTTGATATAGGAAGAGAAAAATTACATGGAGCATGATAACTCTATTAATTTCAGATGGAAGAAGACTTATTATTAAAGACTTATTCTGATTGGCCCTAGAGGGCAGAATATGAGCCAATGTTAAGAAGAGGCAGATTTCAGCTTAATAGAAGGTGAAACTTCCTACCAATTAGAAGTGTCTGAAAGGAAGGAGCTGCTGTGTGATCCTGGGCAAGTCACTTAACCCCCACTGCCTAATCCTTACTGATCTTCTGCCTTAGAACTGTTATGGGGAAAACCAGGGAAGTAGACTTGAATATTAAATGTGGGTTCACAATGGGGTGTGAGGGTGACAGGAATGTCTGAAGGCAGGACCAAACAAGGTAGGGAGACTAGGTTTAACTGCTAAGGAGATGACTGTTGAAAGAAATAGCAGGTAAGCCCTAACAGTCACTCAGCCCCACCTCGGCAAGGGCCTATGGAGCCAGCAGGCAAAAGGCAAAAGTTTAAAACAGTTGAATTGAGGGAAACAACAGTAAAGGTTGGGAATAAGGGTTTCTAAACTTTCAAAGTAAGGGCAAACCACAGGGACAGGGGAGGGACTTATCTACACTAATCTAAGACCTAAGCTAGGCAGGGCCCAGAGAATAACAGGACTGGAGTGGGAATCCTCGCAGTAGAGTCCAGAGATGTTTTCAGGATGCCAGGAACCAACTCCTCCAGAACTGATGGTCCAAAGTAGCCCAGTAGGGAGAGGAAGTCTGCAAGCTGTCCACCAGATCACAGGTCACTCCCCTACTCAGTGCTGTCATGCAGGATAGATGTCTTCTGCTTCCAACCTTCACCACACTCCAGGATCCCAGGGAATCAGGGTGCAACTCCACTAGCTCTGAGGTCTCCCAGGGTCAGTTACTGCTTGTCCCAACCACCATGGAGTCCTTCTCAGAGAGAGAGAGCAAGCCACTTCCTGCTTCCCCATTCCATGTGGAATTCTCCAGCCCTTCCTGCTAAGTCTCCTTCATAACAACTAAATAATCTTTCCTCACAACAGAAGCAATACACAAGATGAAAGGTAAGGGTTTAAAAAAAAAAAAAAAAGGAAGGAGCTTGTTTGGGACCCAGTGTGTTTGCTGTCACTAGAAGTTCGGAAGCAGTAGGATGGTTACTTTCAGAAATGGTGTGTGTATGTGTGTGTGTGTGTGTGTGTGTGTGTGTGTGTGATGGACTTTTATGACAGTGTGACAGAATTGTGTTTTTTAAATAAATGAAGAGAATTCTAAGTTTTAGAGGCTAGTGAAAAATAAAGATGCAATTTTCCCATCTAAGTTCACAGATCTATAATATATCAATAATCTCTGTTCAGGTGGTGGGGAACGAAGTATTTTTTGTAGCTTCTACTATGTGCCAAGTATAGTCATTGTGCCAAGCTCATGTATCCTGGGGACCCATGAAGCCTAGGATAAGAACCCAGATACAGAAAGAATTCCTCTGAGCCTTTGTACAGATTGCCCCCCAATCCAAGAACATACTCCCTTCTCACTACCAAATCTTAAGAATTCCTAGATTCATTCAAATCTCAGACAAAAATGCCACTATAGCCCTCTGAAACCTCACGTGATCCATTTAGTTGTTAAGTTAGCTCTCTTTTCTCGAATTACCTTGCATTTAGTCATGAGTGCAAACATTGCATGCCCAAGAGAATGTTAACTCAGCTAAGGAGCTAAACACTATGAACTCTATGGTGCCTTTAATTTCTTAGATCCTGTGATTTAAAAATGATGGATGACCAAACTTTTTCTTCACCATGACCCTATGAAGAAGACTGTGGGAATATGATTGTCCCCATTTCACAGATGTGGAAACTAAAGCTCAGAGACAGCTAAACATGATTCGTTCCATAGCTGGTATTTGAGTTTAGGTGTCCTAATTCCAAGTCTGGTATGCTTTCTACCAAACCGTGCTGCTTCTCAAACACACAGGAAGGTGGGGTGGCAAGGAATGAATCCATAAAGCCTTCTTAAACACAATGAGTCTCTTGGAACAAGTTGGGCCAGATTTCTATTCAGTTTTGCTGATGTCTGAGTTTCTTTTAACTACAGAATGAAACAATCTGTGTTCAAGGACATTTGGTATATTTTGCTTTCTGCAGCACTTGTGGTTTTTAATAAGTCACAGAACAGTCTTGCTGCCCACAGAGATGAGAAGTATTCTTCTTCCATCAAAGCACTTTCCTTCAATCACCTGTGTATGGGATTAGGTTACTTTTAGCTTAATCTTTACTCGGTTTAAATTGTGTCTCTTTTCTTAGTTCCATACACAGGTCAAGGCTAGCGAAATCCCAGATAATTATGATTTAAAGAAATTGTGCTTGTCTTTGCTATTTAGGAAATAAGGTGTGTTCACAGAGAGGGAGTGAAGCCCAAGTAATGGATGAATGAGTCTAGTATTGGAGAGAGCTAATCTCAATTACTCACTGGTGTTAGCATGATTCTCCTAGAAAATGCTCAGTGCCAAGTCTAATCCTTTGTCCAATTGTGCTTCTGTTCTTTTGTCTTCTTGTTAACAATGTGCTCTGATTCATGTTGTCAGCTTTGGATGTGATAATTCTTATCTTAAATCCTTCAGATTTCATGTCTTGTCTTGCCAAAATTATTTTACTTAACAACTGTATTTGCTCACTCTCTCAGTCCCCTCCGTGTTTCTGTTTGCCTTCTCGATGCTAACCTCAGTCAGTCTAAACACTTTGCCTACTCACCAACATTTCTCTAATTTTATTGTTGTTCAGGCATTTCAGTCATGTCCCATTCTTCATGAAGAGTTTTCTTGGCAACAATACTGGAGTGGTTTGCTATTTCCTTCTCCAGCTCATTTTACAGAAGAGAAACTGAGGCAAACAGGATTAAATGACTTGCTCAGGGTCACACAGCTAAAAAGTGTCTGATGCCACATTGGAACTCAGGAAGATGAGTCTCCCTGACTCGAGATCCAGCACTCTACCCACTGTATCATCTAGAGACCCATATTTCTCTTGTTTACATTGCACCTGATGCCCTCTATCTTCTCAGTCTCTTAATTGGACTCGATCATTTCATTCTTTTTTTCTGTTCATAAGATCATCCAGTTTCCAACTGAGAGAAAACCATAAAAATAATCTGATCGGACACACTCTTTTTAAAGGGAAGGAAACAGAGGACCATAAAGGATAGGTGATTTGCCCAAGTTCACACAGCTAGTCAGTTGTAAAGATGCTCTTTCTTCTATCCCATTGTCTCTTTTTAATTTCAATTTGCCTCTTTCAAATCACCTAATATATTAAACTATCTACTGCAGCATTTAGCTGCCTCTTAAGCATCTATGTTCCAGGAACTGTGGAAGGCACTAGAGATAAAAAAACGAAAGGAAGAAAGAAAGAAAGAAAGAAAGGAAGGAAGGAAGGAAGGAAGGAAGGAAGGAAGGAAGGAAGGAAGGATGGATGTAAGAAAGAAAGAAAGAAAGGAAGAAAGAAAGAAAGAAAGAAAGAAAGAAAGAAAGAAAGAAAGAAAGAAAGAAAGAAAGAAAGAAAGAAAGAAAGAAAGAAAGAACTCTGCTCTCAAAGAGATTATATTCTATCAGTGAATAACCCAAATAAGTAAATACAAAATCTGCACAAATATGATCCTATGCAGAAACCCCCAAGAGGCTCTAACAACAGCAGAACATAACATTTATGTTCCAGGAACTGTGGAAGGCACTAGAGATAAAAAAAAGAAAGGAAGAAAGAAAGGAAGGAAGGAAGGAAGGAAGGAAGGAAGGAAGGAAGGATGGATGTAAGAAAGAAAGAAAGAAAGAAAGAAAGAAAGAAAGAAAGAAAGAAAGAAAGAATGAATCCCTGCTCTCAAAGAGATTATATTCTATCAGTGAATAACCCAAATAAGTAAATACAAAATCTGCACAAATATGATCCTATGCAGAAACCCCCAAGAGGCTCTAACAACAGCAGAACATAACAGAAGTTGGTACCTGGAAAGTGTGCATATATGACTCCTTTTGTAGACAGAGAACAGACAGCTTGTAAAAAATGGTATCTGATTATTAAAGGTTTGGGAAAATCATCACATTTGAGAAAACAATTAACAGTGACACTGTGGATGAGGACTCTCACTGAAATGTCTCTGGACTGCTGGTTTACAAAGCATAATTTTGTAGGGTAGAATGATGGCCAGAATGGTAGACATGAAGGTACCAGTAAAAGGGGCAAAAGATAAAGCGACTTAGCTCTTCACAGCAGTACAACAATCCAAGACAATTCCAAAGCACTTAAAGACGAAAATGCTCTTTACCTCTGGAGAAAGAACTGATGGAGTCTGAATTCAGATTGAAGAATTTTTTTTAACTTTTTTTTTTGGTTTGTATTTTCTCTCATGACTTGACTATTATAGAATGTTTTACAGCACTGTGGCACGTATAACTGATGTCCAATCACCTGTCTCCTCAGTGAGGTAAAGAGAAAATTTAGAACTCAAAATGTTACAAAGCAAATGTTAAAAAATTCCATGTAATTGGAATTTCAAGAATTTCAAAAAGAAAATAAAGAAGGAAGGTAATGCTACTGAATTTCATGTACAAGGCTGCCAAAAATCATAGGCAAATGAAATATATGGATAGAAGGAAAATTTAGATCCGAAGTTCTATGTGAGAAGAGCTTTATCCTGGCCCCAGACACCCTTGTGGTCATTTGAGACATTATCTTTTCCATCTTTTGCCAAGGCTGCAATTGTACCTAATTTAACATACACCCTCAAACTCCGTTTTAAATAAAGCACTTTTCCCATTTCATTTTGAAAGGACCATTTGAGAACCAAAATTAAAGGTCTGATTAGACATATCCTAATTCTTTTCTGAATTATTCTTTCTGCAAATTCTATTCTGTGCTGATTTCATTATCTGTGGTAGAATATAAGGTGAGCCTGTATTCATACTAAAATAAATGTTCTCCATTCTAGAAATCTTCCAAGGGCAGACATTTTTCTCAGACAATGCTAATGCTCTGTTCATTGCTTATGCAACTTAATCCCAATGGATCTTCTTTTCCTTCCCCATTATAACAACATATAGTGGTATATTTTATTTTCTCTTTGAACCTGAATAAACAATTATAGGTCTAGAGTAAATGGTATTGAAACTCCTTTTTGCATAATATTCTTGATATTAAACAGTATTAGACCTAGAGTCAGGAGGACCTGAATTGAAATCAGACCTCAGACACCTACTAGCAGTATGATCCTAGGCAAGACCCTTAATCTTTGTTTACCTCAGTTCCCTCAACTGTAATGAGGATCATAATAGCACTTACCTCACAGAGTAGTTATAAGAATCAACTGAAATAATGTCTGTACAGTGCTTGGCACAGTGCCCAGCATATACTAAGTGCTTAATAAATGTGCTTTCATCTTACCTTCACTAAACTATTTTTGCTATTTTTAAAAAATAGTATGTTCAACACATGGGTTGATGCGGACTTGATTGGGGATATAGACTTGAAATGACCACACCAATGCCACTATCAATAATATGGAAATAGGTCTTGATCAGTGGTGACTCATGTTAAAACCGGTGGAAATATGTGTCAGCTATTGCGGGGGGTGAAGGGGAAAGTAAAAACATGAATCATGTAACCATGGAAAATTTTTCTAAAAAATATAATAAACAAACAAACAAACAAATAAATAAATGGATGAATGAATAGAAATAGTATGTTCAAGCAGCTAATGTGGCACAGTGAATAAAACACAGGGCTCAGAATCAAGGAGACGCATCCTCGTGAACTCAAATCCAGTCTCAGATACTTACTAGCTGTGTGACCCTGGGACAGTCATTTAACCCTATTTGCCTCAGTTTTCTCATCTGATAAATGAGCTGGTGAAGGAAATGACAAACCATTCTAGTATCTCTGCCAGAAAAAAACACAACTGGAGTCAAGGAGAGTTGGACATGACTAAAACAACCAAAAAACCACAAAAGATTTCACCATGCTAATCCCTAATGACATATTAAAAGTAAATTCATTATTCATTTGTGTTGGATCCTTGGTGACCTCATTTGAGGTTATCTTTGCAAAGATACTGAAAGGATTTGCCACTTGCTTTTCCAGCTCATTTTACAGATGAGGAACTGAGGCAAACAGGGTGAAGTGACTTGCCTAAGGTCATACTGCTAGAAAGTGTCTGAAGCCACGCTTGAATTCTGGAAGATGAGTCTCTCCATCTTCAGGCTGGGCACTATATCCAATGTATCACCGAGATGGTAAAGCCTTAATATATTTTAAAAGACTAAGGCCATGTTAATTAAAATATAAATCACTTTTTACTCAAAATCTTCATCTATTGCATTCTAGTATGTTAGTTGTGAATGGAGATTTTGAGCAAAAGTTGGCCTGTTTTAACTGACATGGCTAGTAGATGATTCATGTAGACAAATTCTTCCTTGTTGGGATACTGGTAGGCATACCTTTCACTCACTTCAGGTAGAATTATGTAACTAATATCAACCTAAGACACACTTTTTAAATCAATATAACTCTTTTCCAGAGTAAAGAGCCTAGGGAAAAAATGTAAACCCATTAATTAAAAAAAAAACTTTCATAAACATTTTGACCCGACTACGTTTTGACTTCACTATTTTCTCTGTTCTAAACTTTTCTTTAGACACACAAACATACTATTTAGGGATCATCATTTATCTGAAATATAATGCAGATTATAGCCCATCTACATTTTTGGTGCCCACATAGCAATTATGTTTTCTAGTGGAAAAATAACCAAGAAGAGATAGAAGAAATCCTTCTTAATTATTTTAGATTTTGCTGGAGTTTTCAGAAGGCTCTGCAACATTTCAAAAGATCAGTGAAAGCTTATGACTAGTGTGGGAAATATAAGTAAAGTAATGGGGACACCCAGGATATTATGATAAAACTAAGTAATTGTGGGTACACACACTGGAGTTTATGAGAGACTGGACCAGGATGGAAAGACCAGAGTTTACTGGATTCCCACAGGAATGGCAGTTGATCTTAACTGTCACTCAGCTTTCCCTAGGCCAGAGTCTAGAAACAGACTGACAAGGTAAAAGGGACTTAACAGCTTTAATTATTTTTGACTAAAAGGTGGGAAAGGGATTTCTATACTTAAAATCTAAAGGATAAAACCACAGGGCAATGGGAGGACTTATTCTGCTATTATCTAAGTGATCTAAACTAACAGGGCCCAAGGAGCTGTAAATGGAGTCTCTGGGTGACTGCCTCAGACCTGGAACCTGTCAGGCTTGAGTACAGATTGGGGCTTTGTGGCTTTGGGATTCACACTGCAATCCACTGATGATCTCTGGATGCCAGGAGCTAAGGTTGTCTCAGGAACCAAGTAGGAAGGGATTGCTTGAAACGCTGTCCACCAGATCTCAAACTTCTCCTCCTCCCTTGGCAATGTAGATCTTGTCCTCTTTGCTAGATGCCACGCCACACAGGATCCCAGGGGAAAATCAGGATGCAAGGTGTCCTTTTACTCTGAGTTCTCCCAGGGCTCACCACAGTTTGTGTTAGCCCCTAATGGAGTCCCACTCAGAGCCCAAGTCACTTCTTCCTGCTCCTTCATTCCAACCTGGAATTCCCAGTTCCAGCTCCTTCCTGCTATGTACAACTTAATTCCTAATCACTAGCTAATCTAATCTTCCTCACAACACTAGTGACATGATGCCAGTAAAATATTCTTTCCTTGGGATAGTGAGGGACTCATAGTTACATTCTTAGAGGTCAGATCTAGATTTGTTTTTTGATAAAACTGGGTGGAAACATTAAAAGTTTAGTTTAAATGGATATTTTGAGCACCTACTCTGTGCTCAGGGTAGAAGGCTCATGTATAACCCATTGAGTTCGTTTTAGGACCAGCAAAGATTAAATCTAGCTCGAGGATGAGATTATAAGGATTCCACTATGCACCTGCTGTATACTGCCTGGTTGCCTAAGCCTGGGATTTCTGTGCTAAATACTTTATTGGTGTGGGTAACAAATCATGCACCTTCCAAAATGCTTAACTTGGGCTCCATGTTTGTTTTTTGTACTTGCAATGTCATTGGTAAAGGGAGATCACTGTGAGGAAATTAATTCATGAGCACTTTGGCATTTGCTGGACAACTTCTAGCCATGGAGAGTTAAGTGGGCAATGAGGAGTTTAATAATTTACCCAAGGTCACACAGCCAGTGTGTATCAGAAGCAGGATTTGAACCCATGGTATCCTGATTCCAAAGTCAGTTCCTGTATCAAACTTCTCTCACATAAGCTTTGGTAGTACACCCTTAGTAAACATTGGCTTAATTGTTCTGTGGTACATTAGTATTCTTTTATTTTGCATATTTTCCATGATTGGGGTTTTTTCACCTTATATCTTCTCCACTTTAGGGGAAGAAATATAAGATTTAATTAGTTCACATAATCATTTCCCTTTAATGGGTGCCTCGTCTAAAAATTCTAGCTAGGATTATATAAGTGAAAGCAATCTTTGGACAATAAGTGGAAGGCGAGAATTGATCATTCAATGTACTTTGATTCTGCTCATCATTAGTTTTGTATCTTGTTATCAGTGCCACTGAACATAATGATGTGTATTCAGAAGAGTCACCACTATGGTAAGTGGACTCATGACCATGCCATATAAGGATTGGTTGAAAGGAACTGTGGATATTTAGGCTAAAGAATAGAAGGTTTGGGGGGAACTATACTATTAGTTTTCAAGTATTTGAAGAATTATCATGCAGAAGGATTAAATTTGTTCTACTTGGTCACAGAGGGCAGAAACGTAGGACTTATAGGTAGAATTTGTCAAATAAAAGATTCCATCTTCATGCTTATTTAAAAAAAAACTCCCTATCAATTAGAGAGAGAGCATTTTATGGCGTATCCATCTCTGTGCCCCTTCTTTCCAAGATTATTCAACTTGGAATGCTTATTTCAACCCTCGTCTACACCAGTTGAAATCTTACTTTTTTTTTCCAAGTCCACATTTCAACATCCTTTTTCCAAAAAGCTTTCCCTGGCTCTCCATGTGATTTTTTCTGCCCTCTAAACTCATATACTAGATATAGCTAGATGCTGCAATGGATAGAATGCTAAAACTTTAGTCAGAAAAATCTGAGTGCAAAGTGAGCTTCAGATGTTTATTAGCTGTGTAAGCTTGGGCAAATCACTTAATCTGTGTTTGCCTCAGTGTCTTCAACTATCAAATGGGGATAATAACAGCACGCACTTCACAGGATTGTGGTGAAGATGAAATGAGATATTTGTAAAGTGCTTACTTGTACAGAGTGGGTGCAATATAAATACTTATTCCCTTCCTTTCCTCTTCCCTAATAGTTTATTCTTACCTTTCATGTAACATTTATGAATTCTATTCTGGATTGAAGTTATTTTTAATAAGCAAACACCTCTAAAGCACTAGCTTCTTAAAAATCTATTTAATGCTAACTGTTGTTATTACTACTTGATTATAAGCCCTATGAGGCAGGGGATCATGTTTGCTCATCTTTTTGTCTCCTATTACCTAGCACTTTTGACTTCTATACAGGAACATTCCAAAAATGCTTGTTCAATCCAAATTGAATGAATAAATGAATTCTATAAATGATTACTTACTCTCTGCCATATAAAATCCTCTTGGCTTCTAAAACCTTTGGTTTTTAAAGCCATTCATAAACTGGGCCCTTCCTATTCTTTCATTCTTCTTATGCCTTACCCTGCCTCCACATACTCTGAGATCCAGCCACACTAGCCTTGTGGCTGTTCTTTGACCAAGACATTCCATTTCCTGACTGAGCATCTTTGCTGACTGTCCCCCCTTGCCCAGAGCTCTTTTCCTCCTCAAACCCAACTCTTAGCTTCTCTGGCTTGCTTCAAGTGTCACCTAAAGTCCCACATTCTGAAAACAACCAAACAAAACCCAAAAACTTTTCACCTAGTCTCATTAGTGTCCTTCCTCTGAGACTGCTTCCCTTTATCCTCTATTTACCTTATTTGTACATAGTTATTTTTGTGTTGTCTCCTCCATTAAACTGTGAGATCCTTGAGGGCAAGACTTTTTGTTTGGTTTTTGATCGTTCTTTGTATCCCCAGCACTGGCACATCAACTCTTAATAAATGCTTGCTGACTTGACATTTGGTAGTATTTTCCTTCTTGACAAATGATTCAAATTCATTATCTTATATCATACCCAAAAGGTACTTTTGAAAGCAGGTAATTCAGGCATTATTATTCTTATTTGACAGATGAGGGAAACAAGGCTTTTACCTCCTTTTGTTCCTCACCCAAATCATGAGAATTAAATGGAGGGGAAATTATTCCAGTACATATGGATAAATTTATGTATGTATAAATGTCCTTTTGTTCATGCAATTTAGCTATCATTTATCTGCATTATCAGGGAAAATATTCTTTAAAATATACTTGATTTATTGAACTATTTAGTTAAACATAGTTTTTATTCAAAATAACCACAGCACAAAGAATTGGAAATTGAGGTCATGTCCATCAATTAAGGAATGGCTGAACAAATGGTGGTATATATGTATATGCAGATGATAGAATACTATTGTGATAAAAGAAGTGATAAGCAGGATAATTGCAGAAAGAGCTGGAAAAATCTTCATGAACTGATGCAGAGTAAAATAAGCAGAACCAGAGAACATTGAATGCAGTGACAGCAATATTATTATGTAATAATCAACTACAGAACACTTAGTTACTCTCAGCAATGCAATGATCCAGAATAATTCTGAAGGACTTATGTCAAAGAATGGTCTCCAGTTCCAGAGAAAGAACTGTTGAAGTCAGATGCAGATCAAAGCATGCTATCTTCCACATTAGTTTAATTACAATTTTATTTGGGGGGGTTTGGTTTTACTTGTGTATTCTCTTACAACAATGACCAATTTGGAGCTATGTTTTGCATGTTAATACATATATAATCCTGATCAAATTGGAAAGGGTGGGAGACAGTTTGGATCTTATAATTTCGGGAAATATATGTTGAAAATTGATGTGATATTTTTAAATTCAGATATTTTATTTCCCCAATTACATGTAACAACAATCAGCTGTTTATTTTTTTAAATCCTTACCTTCCATCTTAGAATTAATATTGTGGATTAGTTTTATTTCAGAAGAGTGGTAAGGTGTAGGCAATGGGGGGGGGGGGTTAAGTAACTTGCACAGGGACAAATAGCTAGGAAGTGTCTGAGGCCAAATTTGAACCCAGGACCTCCTTTTTCTAGGCCTGGCTCTCAAACCACTGAGTCACCCAGCTGCCCCCAATCAGCTGTTTCTTAAAGAATTTTTCGTAGGATCTAAGAAAGGAGTAGGACAGGGTCAGGAATTGTATACACAAACAGGAAAGGTAATAAAAGCTAATATTTTAAGGGCTTACAAATATGGGAAATTATTTAGGACCTTCTGGATTAGAATTCTATAGTAAACAACTGTCTGTGTGATATACTTCTGAAAGGCATATTTCAGGTGTATGTCCTAGTATAGAATTTTCTGCCATCTTAGAATAAAATGAGCTTTTGTGCCTTTCCTCTCTAAATATAAAAACTTCTAATTGGTGATTCTACCTGAGGTAATTGAAGCAAACTGAAAGATTTCAACCTGAATATTATCAAGAGAATAAGCTGTTACCCTTCTCAGTTTCTTTGTACTCATTTCCCTCATTTACTAGTCAGTTTTTATCCTGACCATGTCTCTTTGCCATGTCTGAAAAGAAAAATCAATTTTTGATCAATTCTTTAAAAAAGGAATTTGACAGGCTAATTAGTGCCTGTGCAATAATAGCCCGTCAGCCAAACTAGCTCCAGGATATTGGAAAATGATACATGATGAGATGATGCACCTGTTATCCCTGGCAAACCCAGAGTAAAAGCACTTACACCTTCATCGATTGATGTATCCTTTATGTGCCTTTCACTTGAGCCAACTGCGCTGGGCATTCTAATTCAGGAGACCCTTACTGCAAGCAGTGGACTGAAAAGATGGCTTAGATAGGGCAGTTACATGTAGAGTTCAGTACCTGAAACCATGCTTCAAACAATGTGAATGCAAAACTTTTCTCTCTGCTACTCTTTTTAAATTCTTTCCTCATCTCTGAAATGTTGCTAAATGGCTAAAAGGGCCTAGGAATTCTTACTTTAGCCATTAATTAGATGAGATTCTGCATTTGAAGGGGTTTGGGAAAGTAGAGCTATAGACTTTTTGGAGCTGAGACCTTAGGGATCATCTATTTATAAAACCACAGGATTGTAAAGCTGAAAGGGAATTTATAGAGCACCTCATCCAATCCTGTCATTTTAAAGAATAGGAAAGTGAAAAAAGCATCACTTAGCAAGGTCACTTAGCTAGTACTTACCAAAGTTCAGGGGAATAGAATTTCAGAGTAGGGAGAATCTTCAGAGATTCAAATTCCACTTGTTCTTGAATAGAAATTCTCTTTACAACATCCTTAACAAATAGTCATCTGCTTGTCATTTGATGACCTCTAGTAAAGTAGAATCCAATTGTTTCCCCAAAGGCAGTCCATTGTACTTTGGGACAGCCCTAGTTTCTAGAAATTTTTCTTTAAATCAAGTAAAAAATCTTCTTCTTTGTAATTTCTAGTCATTTTTTCCAGATTTAAGTTTTAGTTTTTAGTTTTGTTTTACGCTCTGGGGTAACACAGAATAGGCCTAACCTAGGGATGTGCTATTAAAGATTTAACAACTAGCTTCCATGATACATTTTAAAGTATAACCTGCATTTTTAAACATTTTCTTTATCATTTTCCTAAGTATAGGCAATTAATGAAATAATAATTCAAGTCCATAATTGTAGCAGTTACAGATTTCCAAGGTATATAAATGCTCACTCTGAAATTTTAAGAAGAGGCTCTCTGGAGATGATTAGATCACACATTTCCCACCCCCACCAGATAGTCTTTACTTGAAGTCTATTGTCAGCCCTTCCTCCCCACCCTCAGTATTCTCTTTTCTAGGCTAAACACTCTCAGTCCCTTCAAGGGTTGTTTCTTTGATACTATATTAAATCCTCTCACTATCCTGGTTGCTTTCATCTGTACAAATTTCATTGTTCATGTTCTTCCTAAAAAAATGGCACTTTTTAAAAAACATTTATTAATATTCATTTTTAACCTGTTTACATACTTTATGCCCCTACTTTCCCCTTCACCCCCCGCTCTCCCCCCACCCGTGGCCAATGCTCATTTCCACTGGTTGTAACATATGTCCTTGTTCAGGGCCTATTTCCATATTGTTGATAGTTGCATTGGTGTGGTACTTTCGACTCTACATCCCCAATCATGTCCACCTCAGCCCATGCATTCAAGCAATTGTTTATCTTCTATGTTTCCTCTCCTGCAGTCCTTCCTCTGAATGTGGGTAGCATCTTTACAATAAATCCCTCAGAGCTGTCTTGTGTCATTGCATTGCTGCTGGTACAGAAGTCCATTACATTCGATTTTACCACAGTATATCAGTCTCTGTGTACAATGTTCTCCTGGTTCTGCTCCTTTCACTCTGCATCAATTCCTGGAGGTCTTTCCAGTTCACATGGGATTCCTCCAGTTCTTTATTCCTTTGAGCACAATAGTATTCCATCACCAGCATATACCACAGTTTGTTCAGCCATTCCCCAATTGAAGGACATACCCTCCTTTTCCAGTTCTTTGCCACTACAAAAAGCGCAGCTATAAATATTTTCGTACAAGTCTGTTTATCTATGACCTCTTTGGGGTACAAACCCAAAAATGGTATGGCTGGATCAAAGGGCAGGCATTCTTTTATAGCCCTTTGAGTATAGTTCCAAATTGCCAGCCAGAATGGTTGGATCAGTTCACAACTCCACCAGCAATGCATTAATGTCCCAATTTTGCCACATCCCCTCCAGCATTCATTACTCTCCCCTTCTTTCGTTTTAGCCAATCTGCTAGGTGTGAGGTGATACCTCAGAGTTGTTTTGATTTGCATTTCTCTAATTATTAGACATTTAGAACACTTTCTCATGTGCTTATTGATACTTTTGATTTCTTTACCTGAGAATTGCCTATTCATGTCTCTTGCCCATTTTTCAATTGGGGAATGGCTTGATTTTTTATACAATTGATTTAACTCCTTGTATATTTGAGTGATTAGACCCCTGTCAGAGTTTTTTGTTATAAAGATTTTTTCCCAATTTGTTGTTTCCCTTCTGATTTTGACTATATTGTTTTTGTTTGTACAAAAGCTTTTTAGCTTAATATAATCAAAACCATTTAATTTACATTTTGTAATTTTCTCTAACTCTTGCTTGGTTTTAAAATCTTTCCTTTCCCAGAGATCTGACAGGTATTGTAATGTGGGTAATTTGAGGAAAGGTGTTTGGGATAAAGAAATTGAAAGGAGGATGATGGAGACTTGCTAAGTGGGTAATCTCGGTTACAAGTAGGCTGGGACTAAAGGAGATTCAGGGTATAATAGGACTGAAGTCAGGAGTATAACACAGAAGGGAAACAGAGATCTTCAGGGAGAGGAGAAATTAAACTAAACAGACAAACACAGCAGGCTTACAGACTGGGACTTAGACTCAAACATAAGCTGAGGGAAATAGACTAGACTGAAATTAACAAACAGGCTTTAGTTAATTTCACAGGAAGGGACTTGTTTTGAAGTAATGCCTTCCTTCAAGATGGATGCCCTAGCTTCCCTCTAAGCCCAGAGTATGTTGTCTCTTTCCCTCTTCTTCCCTCTTAATAACTAACAGATAAAATACACTAATAGGGCTGTTGAGCACAAAAGGGTTTATTTTGTTTGAAGGATGTTTGTTAGGAAGGTGGATCAAAGGAAAGCCCTATCAGTTGTCTCAGGAACCTCAGGTGGGGGAAGGGAAGTAAAGATGGAGTGTGAGTAAGGGCCTGCCTTTAAACTCAGCTTTACAAAGTACTATCACTATCTAAAGGGAATAAATGATGACTGACTAACTATAACTAATGCTGTCAATTAGATAACTCTTCATAGATTTAACTCCTCTCTAATTACTCTCCTTATTAACTCCACAGACATATAAGGTAAGGGAGGGAAAGCAGGGATGGTATTAGGATAGGAAGATATAAAGGATTTATCTAAAATAATAATTTCTTAAGTAAATATATCAAAGCTAGGCTAAATTTCAATATTAAAGCTAGGTAATCAAAGCAGCTCAGCTGATTCACAACCTCCCTTCACGGAAGATCCAGCCAACTGCCTTTTCCTCAAGATTCCAAACCTCTAACAGCTTTTAGAACCCAGCCAAAGCTAGAAAAAACTATATGACCCCAATTCTGTATACTACAAATGCCCCTTTTCTTTTCAAAATGTGCAACTAGCACCATTTTAATAGTTGCTAAAGTCTAAGGGATTACTACTCTTATACTAAGCTAAATTCTTACTAAGCTCTTATCCCTAACTAAGTTTACAAAATAATAAAAGGTTGCTATCTCCTAAACTATGCTACAACTAAATAAGCTAAAACTAAGATGGGATAAGGTAAAAGTATAGGAGAGGAATGGGGATTTCATTTTTTCCAAAAAAAAATTTGAACAGAAAGGAAAACAAATTACATTATAAACATTCACACATTTTTAAGGCTAATTTTTGCTAACTAGAACAAAGTAATGAATCCTATCTATGCATTACCTAATTTTATGAACTACTCAGATAATATTAATTAAGAAAAGTTTTGCAAATTTTTTTGCAAATATGCTTCTAAATTGTAGTTCTCTTGCTAAAGTTAGTGTATGAATAGGTTAGTACACTTATGCCTATGTTAGAAATGTTAGTAATAATAAGTAAGCCTATATCTTTTGTAAGTCTATTGGTTAAACCATAGACCTTTGCTATGTACAATATTTACAAAGAAAATTTTAGAAAGATCTGTCCCTGTACTATCTTACTAAACTAACTAAACTGTCCCTGTGTGTTAGTAAAACTTATTGCTAATGGTTAGTAATCAAAATTACATATGTACATGACATGTCAGGTGATTTGAGTAGAACGGTGTCTGTACCATAGTAAGAGACTTTCTTTTACTAAGGCAGATATACCCTTCTCTCTTAAGTGAAAGTTTATGTTTCACATGTAAATATGAAGTCAGGAAAATGTTTTATGTGTTGTCTATTGACTTATCCGTGTAATGACGTGTTACATACTTACTCCACCAGAATTCTTTTGCAATTAGCATGTACTGCTTGGATGGAATCTAGTGTTGTGTGCAGTGAGAATTCTGTTGGGTGTAAGTTATCTCTTTCCCAAATACATGTGTCCCACGCTGATTCAATGTTCCTCTTCACAGTGTGGATGTCCTCTTTACGATAGACGTATTTGGTCATGGATGTCTTTGTAGTTCTCAGGTTTGCTGTCCTCGTGACGATCTGCGTAGTCAGCAACAAGTGAGATGTTCGATGTACCCGCGCTTGTCAACTTCTGATTTGTGTTGCTTTGATACACCAGCACTTGTCACCTTCTGACTTGTGTCAGGAACAAATTTTTAAATGTCTATCATATATGATTATTTTCTCTTCTTCTTTTCTTTTATGATTTTAATAAAGATGATTATTATAGGTAATCAAGATCAGCCCTGCATCTTAACAAGTATCTCATGTTGGCGTGTTGAGTGAAATCTAGATCTTGATGTACTAATGGCCATGATTCTAAATTGGGGTTTGTTCTAGTTTCAGTCAGGAATTTTTCCTTTTCCGAGGGAGTGTAAAATTCCCCCAAAAGAAATTCGACATCATCGAAACTAGGGTTAAAAAGTGTGAACACCCGCTTTAATTCTTTTAGACTTTTGTAAGGTTTTTCGTAGAATCTGGGAAAACGGCATTTTAAAACCTCCATATCACTAGGAGTGAATGCCTTGTATGTTTTGACATGCACCACCCCCTCTCCAGGTTGCACAATAGTCCTGTCTACTATTGGTAGGACAGAGACCACTGCATTCTGTATTGGTTGATCTTTTTCTGTTTCCTTTTTCCCAAAAAATTTTGATTCTACGATTTCAAGTTGTAAGATGGTATGCTTATCGAGTTCATTCCCTTCACGTAATTGCCTCAACACTTGGAACAGTAGTTTTATGTTCTCAACTAGTTCCTTGTTATCATTTTCTTGTTTTGAATCAGATGCCTTATAATAGTTAAACAGATGAGTCAGGACCGCTTTTAAAATTGCCAAAAAATGCCATAGAGCCAGAACAATTGCCACTGCTGTTGGAATGAAGCATATGCATTCAGCTAAAGTGAATGCAAACCATTTATAATAGTCGTAGATTTCAATTAATTGTTGTATCATGTTTGGTACTTTTACCAGCCAAAATGCACACATTCCCTGCATAAAAGACCAAATAAGCAGCGATAGACTGCTTAATATAAAAATCAATCTTGTGCAATTCATTTTTTTTTCTTTTCTTCAGAAGATAGGTTTTGTATGACTTGGCTCGCCAGTTGTAATGTGGGTAATTTGAGGAAAGGTGTTTGGGATAAGGGAATTGAAAGGAGGATGTTGGAGACTTCCTAAGTGGGTAATCTCGGTTACAAGTAGGCTGGGACTAAAGGAGATTCAGGGTATAATAGGACTGAAGTCAGGAGTATAACACAGAAGGGAAACAGAGATCTTCAGGGAGAGGAGAAATTAAACTAAACAGACAAACACAGCAGGCTTACAGACTGGGACTTAGACTCAAACACAAGCTGAGGGAAATAGACTAGACTGAAATTAACAAACAGGCTTTAGTTAATTTCACAGGAAGGGACTTGTTTTGAAGTAACACCTTCCTTCAGGATGGATGCCCTAGCTTCCCTCTAAGCCCAGAGTATGTTGTCTCTTTCCCTCTTCTTCCCTCTTAATAACTAACAGATAAATTACACTAATGGGCTGTTGAAACACAAAAGGGTTTATTTTGTTTGAAGGATGTTTGTTAGGAAGGTGGATCAAAGGAAAGCCCTATCAGTTGTCTCAGGAACCTCAGGTGGGGGAAGGGAAGTAAAGATGGAGTGTGAGTAAGGACCTGCCTTTAAACTCAGCTTTACAAAATGCTATTGCTATCTAAAGGGAATAAATGATGACTGACTAACTATAACTAATGCTGTCAATTAGATAACTCTTCATAGATTTAACTCCTCTCTAATTACTCTCCTTATTAACTCCACAGACATATAAGGTAAGGGAGGGAAGGCAGGGGTGGTATTAGGAAAGGAAGATATAAAGGATTTATCTAAAATAATAATTTCTTAAGTAAATATATCAAAGCTAGGCTAAATTTCAATATTAAAGCTAGGTGATCCAAGCAGCTCAGCTGATTCACAACCTCCCTCCACGGAAGATCCAGCCAACTGCCTTTTCCTCAAGATTCCAAACCTCTAACAGCTTTTAGAACCCAGCCAAAGCTAGAAAAAACTATATGACCCCAATTCTGTATACTACAGTATACTATTTTGTGTTCACTTAACTTATTTATAGTTTCCCTCTTTATATTCAGGTCATTCACCCATTCTGAATTTATCTTGGTGTAGGGTGTGAGATGTTGATCTAAACCTAATCTCTCCCATATTGTTTTCCAAATTTCCCAGCAGTTTTTGTCAAATAATGTATTCCTGTCCCAAAAGTTGGGCTCTTTGGGTTTATCGTACACTGTCTTGCTGACGTCATTAACCCCAAGTCTATCCCACTTTAAGAGAACATCAGTGGCAGCTGGGTAGCTCAGTGGAGTGAGAGTCAGGCCTAGATACAGGAGGTCCTAGGTTCAAACCCGGCCTCAGCCACTTCCCAGCTGTGTGACCCTGGGCAAGTCACTTGACCCCCATTGCCCACCCTTACCAATCTTCCACTTATGAGACAATACACCGAAGTACAAGGGTTTAAAAAAAAAAGAAAAAGAAAAAGAAAGAGAACATCATACTTTAACTGCAATCCACCCAAACACAGATCACAATCAAAATGTTCCCTCACTCATTCTGGATCCTATGCCTCTGGACATTAGACATCTTGATATTACATTCGTTTTTTTGGCAGCATGCACTAATGTTGACTCAGATTGAGTTTATGATCCATTAATGCTCTAGATCTTTTTCATGTGAAATGTTGTTTACTCATACCTCCCTGATCCTGTAGTTATGTAGTTGCTTGTTTGAGCCCAAGGATACAACTCTACATTTTTCTTATCAAGTTTTATCTTCCCAAACCAAAATGAAAAATAATTTTAATCTAATAGAAAAAGTTCAGCCTCAGAGACTATCTCCCATGAATAACTTCCAAGGAATCATAAATGTTTCTTTGATAAATGTAACAACAGAGGTGGCTTTGATCCACAGTCCTCTGATGTTTAATATCAAGCAAGGCATAAATCAGAGACTTGAGTTTATTTGCCACTAGAAAATGCACAGCTCAGAGCCCTAATAGAAGAATGGACCCCTATATATGGGTTGTCCGGTTGCCTCTGTTTGCAGATGCCAGTGTATGAATTATATCAGGTCCTGGAACTTTGAAGATACTCCTAAATGGTATTCATTTAGGAGTATCTTCAAATCTATATACAAAAAGCTAATAAAAAGAAAGATGCCTACTGTCCAGATTATATAGTACCTAGTTTGATGGACTAATCCTCAAGCCAGGTCATCAGTAAATTTATTTTGCAGATATTTTGTCTAGGCCAAAGGTTCCCAAACTTTTTTGGCCTACCACCCCCTTTCCAGAAAAAATACTATTTAGCATCCCCTGTCACATACTATCACCACCCCCCTTACAGTTACTCACCGCCCCCAAATGCACCTGTGGCCATCATCACTCCTCTGGATCACTGCAGCACCCACCGGGGGCAGTGGCACCCACTTTGGGAATCTTTGGTCTAGGCCCACAAACTAAGCCTTGAATTAAGAGTAAATGAAAAGGCTAAATTTCATTTGGAAGGTTGCATAATAACTCTTTCTGTAAGGCTACATATCTGTAAGAGAAAAAAAAAACAATCTCCAAAGAATCAAAATTACAGAGAATACAAAGAGCAATGGAGAGAACAAGCTTGGTGGGAATAAATGAGTTGTACAATAGAAACAATACCATGTAATGCATTATCTATCCTCCATCCCCTTTTGTGTAATCAACAAATTTGAGAAAATTGAAAGACATAGATACAGAATACTAGAATGGGAGTCAGTAATTTAATTCAATGAGTATTTAGTGAGCCCTAAGCACTGAGGTACAAAGGCAAACCTAAAAGTGTTTCTTCCCACATATACACAAGGTAATTTAGGGGAATGGGGAGTATGCTAATAACTGATGAGGCCAAGAATAGTCATTTCTAGGATGTAACACCTGAACTTTGCTTTTAAGGAAGCTATGGATTCTGTGAAAATGGAGAACATTCAAGATAGATTAGATCAGTTTTGCTAAGAAAGTAGAGTGATAAGACTGTGTAAAGATGAGTATTGTGGGAAAATCTTAGTATGGATAGTTTGTGTTTTATCACAGAGGCAAAAGAAAGTCACTGAAGCTGAAAGGAAGGGGGGAGGGAGAGAGGAAAGGAGGGAGGATAAAGGAATGAACAGCAATTTCAGTTGAATGGTGACCTTAAAAGGTAAAATGCAAGAAGTTGAGAAATGAGTGGGATATGAGGAAGTAGAGACAAAAATTTTAGACGTGTTTTCCTATTCTTGTAGTGAAAGGAAGAACTATACTATGATACTTGAAGGAGACAGCAAGATCAAATAAATCAATTAAGTAATCAATTAACAAAGAAGTATTTATTAAGTGCTTACTATGCTCAAGGCACTGCATTAAGTGCTGGGATATAAGAGAAAAGCAAAAACAAAAACAAAACAGTCCCTACCTTCAAGGAACATACATGCTAATAGTAGGGGAGATAACATTTATAAAAGTAAAAACCTGGATTCAAAGCCTACTTTAGATATTTAGTAATTATGGGACCATGGTCAAATCACTTGATTTTTGTGACCCTTTTTCCTCTTTGGTAAAATAGGAATAATAGCACTTACCTTAAAGGCTTATTGGAAGGAACACTATCTTGCTCTTATTCTTTAATATTTAATGTTCTGTGTGCTGTTGCACAGATGGACAAAATAACTGCTGTTTGAAATTGAATAAAAAGTATTAGGATATAAGCTTCTCTGCTATAGGCATAACTCCACTACCAGATAACATTGACAGATGTCATAGATACCGCATTTTTTCCCACATGATTTTGATTTCTTTTTTATCCCAAAACAGTTTAGATATAGGCGTGTGGAATGGTAGTATTTTTTGAGTCATCCTAATTTTTTGTGGATCGATGTTATATTCAAAATATTGTGGCTTATAGTATGGAATGTAAAAATAGTCCTATTCCAAAAGTTTAATGATTGAATTTCCCAGGTTATGCATAGTATTGTCTGCTTTTCCCTCCCACCTCACTCTCACATTTACTTGCACATAAAAGAACAAATCAGGCATATAATGTTTAGAGGAGCCAATGAGTTTAAACATTTTCGATCCTTTATATGAGAGGGGGAAAATCTGTTTGTGAAATTGTGTCTCTGTTCCCAGGGACAACTATTTTGTGCCTTTCTGTGTCTGATTTTCTACTGATTCTTTGCATTTTTACTTTAATTCTTAAAATGAAATTATAGACTTGTCATCTCTTCTCCTTGAAAGATAAGAAGCTTCTGATGAATACTTCTAGCTTTGGGCCATGTTTTATTGAAATTTCAGTAGATGCTCATTTTTTACAGCCCATGAGGATGTGGTAGAGCCCATTCCCTTGAATAATCTACATTTGATTACTAATACTGGCAAAGACCTGATCCTGAACTGCCATTATAAATGCTTCCATTTCTAAAAAACTGATGCTTTTTTTGTTGATCAGAAGCCCCTCGCTGTCATATATCTTCCTCTGCTCCAAGTTGCCATATTGCCTTGCATTTTACCTTTACAAATATATTTCTTTAAGTTAATGAGGTACTATTTCTAAATAGAAATTTACCAAAGAATGTTAAAAGATTAAGTGACCAACCCATCATTTCATTTCATACAGTATAAATTAGTTCCTTTCCTTCTAGAAAGCAGCTGATACCAACTTCTGGCATTAATGAACTATTTGATTACAATGGACTGGAGGGAAGAAGAAGCTGGGGTAATTTTGTGCATGGGATATGGCATATAAGGGCACACCTATGGGTGGATTATCACAGTGGGGTCTCTGGGAAGCCAGAGCTCTGTATGAAAATAGAACAGATTGGAAAGGGGTCCAAAGAGAAAGACCAAAGATAGGATGATGGCAAACCTCAGAGATTTCATAAGTTTTCCTTGCCCCTTGCTGTTTCTTGGATTCAGCCCCAAGATTGGGAAACTCTCCCCACTTAGAGCTTTGGCTCTCAAACACCTTCCCACAGCAATTCTCCTTTCAAAGTAGAAGTATGTTTTCTCAAAGGAGAGAATTGACAAGAGGTACATAGAAGCTTCCATGTGTTGCTTATGGTGGGGTTGGGGAGGAATATGTCTTGGATCTTGACCAAGTTGGGGCAAGAATGACCATAAACTGGTCTTTCTATGTCACTAGGATATTCTCTAAACATATCCATTTGAAGGCTATGTGGAAATAAATATACATACACACCTACATCTGCATACAATTTATGTGTGTGTTTGTGTATGTATATGTAGATATAGATATAGATATAGATATATATTTGTATATGCGTGCATGTATACAGGTAAATATATGAGTATCTATACTGTGATATAACTAGTGCCATATTTATATACTATATGTGTATGTATATATGGCAGACACGTGTATATACATATATATGGTGACAAACCTCAGCTGATTCACAAGATAAAATATATTAAAATAGATATGCCTCCCTTATGCCTTTCCTCTTTACACCCCTTTCCTATCTGTTTTTGGCTCCACATAATCCTCCGTCTACCCAAAGACCCTACTGTAATGTTCCACCCAGATTTGCTCTTCTTTCTCTTACAAGCCATGTCCTTTGTAATGTTACAATTGTCTGCTTTTCCCTCCCACCTCACTCTCACATTTACTTGCATATATAAAAGAACAAACCAAGCATATAATGTTTAGAGGAGCCAATGAGTTTAAACACTTTCAATCCCTTATACAAGAGGGGGAAAATCTGTTTGTGACATTTATAGTCTCTGTTCCCAGGGACAACTATTTTGTGCCTTTCTGTGTCTAGTTTTCTACTGATTCTTTGCATTTTTACTTTAATTCTTATAATGAAATTCTAGAATAAGAGGTGGAATATTAGATGTCACATGATCTCTGGATCAGGAAATTATAGACTTGGAACTCGAAGGGTCCTGGAAGGCCATCTGGTCAAAGTCTTCTATTTTTCAAATAGGGAATTTGAGACCAAGAAAGGCTAGAAGACTTGTCCAAATTCTTATAGACAACAGAGGTGAGATTTGAATCCAGTTTCTCTCATCCCAAGCCTAGGTTCCCTTTCTCTGAATTTGACTCTTTTCTCCTCTGGTGGTAATCTAAATGGATTACACTTGATCTTTATTTACCTAACACTAGTATAAGGGTTAATAACTTTTCATTTCTCTTTACTTCAACATTCTTTCAAGTACAAGAAACTTTGTTGTACTCAAGAATACAAAAGATACAGAATAGAAGAAGCTTATATTCTTTGTCACATAGGACTTCTAACTGGGAATTTATGAACTTAGAAATGACTTTCAACTGTATTTTAATATAATTAGTTTCATTTGTAATATCTTTTATTTTATTCATTTAAAAACATTATTCTGAGGATTCCAAGGATTTCATCAGACTGCTAAGGGAATTCATAGCAATAATAGAAAAAGTAGTTAAGAATCACTTCTTGGAACAACAATACAGGTGAACAAATATGGAATAAACATGAAACAGTTTCAGGTGAAAGAGAAAAAATAGAACTTTTAATGGCTAGGAAGACGAAGACAAAGGAGGCTATCTTTGAGATGAGCCTTAAAAGGACCAAGAGATTCCAAAATCCAGCAGTGGGGAAGGGAGATAATTTGTTCTAAAGTTCCTGAGCTCACCATCTCTACTTTCTCAGGTTTTGTTCTTCCTACCTGCCTATCCAGCCTTTTGATTCTATATTAGCACTCCTTACTTTGGTCAGTAAATATGCTTAGGTCACGGATCACAAACCTGGCTGAATGTTGAATCTGGCCCTTCACAACCCAAGCATGTGACTTTTAAAAGCTCCACTACCATTTGAAAGTTCACACTTCCTTAGTTTTCCTATTGTAAGACATAAATGGACAAAGGAATTGCAAACACTGTAGATTATCTTTGACATTTCTTAGAGCCATTTCCTTTTACTGTGAAATCTCCAGTGTTTAGCTGGGTTTTATGTTACTACAAAACCGGGGGATATGACACTGTGAAATTCTTTCTGACTTTAGCTGTTTATATGATAGATTAATCATATAAAAACTTGTCAACCTTTAATTTTTTTTAATTCTTTAGATATCTTGGATCTCAACTGTGCAGAATGTGTTATTCCTCCCTGAAGGGGAAATGTTTCAGCCTGATGAACTAGTCAAACCAAAATCCTAGCCTAAAATCATATTTATATAACATTCTTTACTTAGCTCAGGGACAGATAGACAGGAAAGGCTGAAGGTCATGGCTACGTAAGTGAGCTCCTAACCACAAGGGCCGAAGCTTGGCTCTCCACCTTTCCTCATACCTTATGAGCTTTTAAAGAAGGTAACTGAGCAATTCTCTCTTCATATCTGCTTCAAGCCCAACAAAGCTACATTATTCTCTGTCTATAGTGTTGTTGTTCAGTCTTTTCAGTCGTGTCTGACTCTTTGTGACCCTATTTGGGGTTTTCTTGGCAAAGATATTGGATTCATCTTTCTAAATTCAAATCTAGCCTCAACATTTACTAGCTATGTAGTGACCCTGAGCAAGTCACTTAACCCTGTTTATCTCAATTTCTTTATCTGTAAAATTAATTAGAAAGAAAATGGCAAATTACTCCAATCTCTTTGCCAAGAAAACCCCCAGATGAGTTCACAAAGAGTTGGGCATGACCAAAACAACCAAACAGCCAAGCAGGTCACATCCCAGGGAAATGTGAGGCTTATTTCTTGGGTGGGCTAGGGCTTATAATGAGCCATGGGTAGAAAACAGACTCCAGAATCCCAGCTGCTTAGAGCATTGGGTGATGATAAAAGTAGGGAAAAAGCCCTTTTTCCCTTAATATGTCTACACTAATAAATGTACTAAGTTAAAAAAATGTCGTAGACAAGGGGTTCTTAACCTTTTTTCTTTCCTGCAACCATTTGACAATCTAGTGAAGCCTTTGGACCCTTACTTAAAATAATGTTTTTAAATAATTGAACTAAATGCTAAACTTCAGTTAGAGATTAATGTAAATAAAGATGCAATTTTTCCCATTCAAATTCAGACTCATTAAAATCTATTCATGGATCCCCACCCACATCCTGGATCCCAGGATAACCTACCGTGGCCAGAAAGGACTGTGATGTCTACTCAGTTCCAATAGTTAAATTCTTATTCTGACTTATTAATCTAAATCTAAATTATCTAAATCTAAATTTAAATTACTTAGATTTTTGAAAATAATTGCAAAAGACAAGTTTACGAAATTCTGGTATCAGGGTATTATACTATTAAAATTTATTCGATAAAATTCAACCTTGATGTAGATACACACACACACACACACACACACACACACATACATATAGATGGATAGATAGATAGATAGTGTAATGCAGGGTTGCAGCAAAAGCTTTTGCTTCTGCAAACCAACTGTAGCAGCCCTGATAGTTGGAAAAGGATTAGAATGTTGAACCAGCCAGCGGGGCTGGGCTCATGGGAAAACCATTAGAGCTGATCTATAAATATCTCTAGAGTACCAACTGAAGTGCCTTTTGCCTTTGGGGCATTTTGGACCTTACCTGATTTCTCTGGACCTCTCCCTGACCTCTCCTTTTACATCCTGCTATTTTCCTGGATTTCCCCATTGGGCCCTAGGAGGAAGTGTGGTCTGGTGGGTGGAAATCATGGGATTTAGCTTCTGTAGGCAGGAAGGACAACCTAAATCAAGTTTTCCCCTAATCTAGTGATCTGATAAATCTTCCCTACCTCAGGGCAGTGAAACTATCCCTGACTGAGGGAGCTGGTCTCTCTCAGTCTAACTCCCTTTTCTGGAACCCTTCCCCCTGTACCAGCTTTCTCCCTAGCAGCAGTTACAAAACCCTCAAACCCTTTTCCCTCAGCTTACCCCTGGCATCAATAAATCCCCTTTGATATTTACACAAAGAGCCTCCGGCGAATCATTGTACTGAATACTAGGTCAAAGGCTGAAGAGGGAAAGAATAACTTTCCTTTTATTTCTTGAGGGCAAACCTAGGCATCCATCTTGGGCAGGAAGTAGCCAGCTGAGACTTCCTGTAGAGTTCAGTTTCACTGGTAAGGAGGAGCCTCTTGACTACCTCCCTCATAGGACCTTAGAAAATAACAACTGAAATCCATCAGCTAGACCCATATTATTTCTGGCTGACTCAATTCTTCTTCTATCATAGAGATAGCCTCCCTGCCTGAAGGACCCAGCCTGTTTCCTTCCAGTACCCTTTGTCTCTAGCCTCTGTGATTAGTCTGTTTGAGCAACCCTTCCTATATTCCCCATTCATCCCTTTTCTTCCTATATTCCCCTATTTATTCCAACATCATCCTATCCCCTTACTTTTCCATAACAGAGGGGTCAGCAACCTTTTTGGCCATGAGAGCCATAAATGCCACATTTTTTAAAATGTAATTTCATGAGAACTGTACAGTGCTCACAGAGTGCACTCCTATAACAGTGCCTGAAAAAAATTGACTATGGCTCCTGCAGAAAGAGCCATATCTGGCCCTCAAAAGAACCAGATATGGCTTGAGAGCCATATGTTGCCTACCCCTGCCATAACATATCTATTTTCCACAACAATGAGTTATACATATAGTATAAAACTAGTATATATAAATTATATATACATATATATAAATAATAGGAAACTATTTTTAAAAGAGTAACTAATCAAATCACTCTGGTTTCCTTATTACTCAGAAGGTAAGGATTAAAAAGAATGGCACTATAGAGTTAGCTGGACCCACCAGCTAACCTGTCCTAGTACTATTAGTGAATGATCATACTAAATTATCTTCATTGCAATATCTCTCTGTCTCTAATACTAAATAACACGAAAGATGTCCTAGCTGCTGATATCGTAGAAAAATGCCTTAAGAACTAAATGGTTGGATATCCAATTCAGGAAAACATATCAAGGAAGAAAACAAGCATTTATTAAGCACCTATTATGTTCCAGGAACTGTGCTAAGTATTTTACAAATATCATCTCAGTTGATCCTCACTTCAACCCTGAAAAGTAAGCACTACTATTATCTTTATTTTGCAATTGAGAAAATTGAGGCCAACAGAGCTTAAATGACTTGTCCAGCATCACACAGCTAGTGTCTGAGTATCTGTAAGTATAATTGGTTGGATTTGAACTCCAGTCTTCTTGACTCCAGGCTCTATTCACTGAACCACCTACCTATGTATAACATGAGATTTTCTGTTCCTAAATTTTAAAGAACTAACAGTATTGCATAATGGAAAAGAAAATGCAATTGCAGGCATAAGCCCTGGACTGCAATCCCACCTTCTAGTTGTATGATACCTAAACAAAAATCCTCTTAATAGCCTGATAAGTGCTTGTCTAGCCTCGGGTTTTAAGACTGTTATTTATGGGGAATTTATTACTTCTTGAGGCAACTCATTCCATTTGGATAGCTCTAATTACATGTGGCCTTTTTCCCCTCCTAAATTGAGATGCAAGCTGCTTTTTTCTCAAATCTATTACTCTTACAGAGCTTGTCCCCACAAGGTGACTAAAACAAACAAGTCTGATTCATTTTCCCATCAGAGATTTCGAAATGCTTGAAATGATCATTTTCCCCCTAAATCTTCTATTCTCCAGTTCCTCCACAAGCCTCTATTTCCCTTACTGGCCTAGGAGTCCTCTGTATGCAGTCAAACTCATCAATGACTTTCCTAAAATGGGCACACAAAACTGAATGCAATAGTCTAGATATGGTCTAACTATGGCAGAGTAAGGGAGAAGCCTCACCTCCTTCATTCTTATGTCTGTATGAAGCAACTAAGATATTTAATGTAGGACCAAGAAAATGAGTGCACTACAGCCTTTGGGCCAGGATTGCAACTTGTTAAAGGAACTGCCTAGGGCTCATACTAGCCACAGACCAATGTCAAGTCATTTAACCTATCAGTGTCCTAGGCAACCCTCCAAGTCTCTAAGTTACAGTTAAGTTCGGGATCTGCTGGGGGCCCAGGGAGTTTCCAGATAAGAACTCTCTATGATGATGACATTTTGCTATGGTATTCCTCCCCCGAAGAGATAATTTTAGCTTCAAGAACTACTTTTAACTCCTAATGAGTTTTTAGTCCACTAAAATCCCGAATTCTTGGTTTGTTTGTTTTTGTTTATGATTTGTTTTTTGTTGTTTTTTTTTTAAGTTTGTTCTCTAGTTTTGCTTCCCCATTCTATACTTAAATAACTGATTTTTGTGAACCTAAGTGGAGAACTTTGAATTTGTTTCTGTTAAATTTTTAGCTGGATTTGAGCTATTTCTAACCTATTTTGATCTTTTTTTTTTTTTTTTTTTTTTTTTTTGCATCCTGATACACACTTATTGATAGCAAACAGTTACACTCTTCTTGCCCCTAAATTAAGGAGGACACCAAACCAGCTATGTCTCATTTCTCTCCAAGCTGCTTTCAGGACTTCCTCTAGAATCCTCCTCCTCTCACTTTAGTCCCTACCATATATTCTTCTCTACTTGCCCCCTTTCAATTTTCCTTTTTTTTTTTTTTTGGTTGTCTTCCCCAATTGTATGTAAGCTCTTTGAGGGGCAGGTATTTCCTTTCTTTCTACTTGAATTTGTTTGTTTTTTATGCCTGTGAAAGCTGGATGGTCTATCAGCACTGCTATGCCAGAAAATGAAATCTCTTTCATCTGAATTGTCTTAAGAAGATTCTGAAGTTTACCTGGTAAGATAGTCAATGGACACTAAGATCCTCTCTTAAGCTGAAATGCCAAGCATTCAAACAGTACTGCAGAAAGCCCATCTCCAATGGCCTGCCCATGTTGTCCTAATGCCAAATTCACATTATCTTAAAAGACTATTTTACAGAGAACTTGAACAAGGCAAGAGCTCACATGAAGGTCAGAAGAAGCATACAAGGACAATATCGAGACATCGCTGAAGAACTTTAGTATTGATTGTGAGACATGGGAGACACTGGCATAGGGCCACCTTTGTTTGATTGATTTATGAAGGTGCTATATATTTCATGAGCAAAGGAGAATCACAGTATCACAAAGGAAATGTGAGCTTCTCAAATTCAATGACATCTCCATCCTAAACATTTTCCTGAACCATTTGTGCATGATCTGTGGTAGAGCCTTCCAAACTCATTCCAGGTAGTACCCTGACCCCCAAAATGTGAAGTCATTGGTCCAAACAACAATGACATCATGAATTTGTATACATAGCACTTAGCACCGTGTTTGGCATATATTTAGTGCCTAATAAACGCTAGTTGACTGGATGACTGATCCAGAACTTAGAACAGTAACTGGAAAAAGTAGACCTTATATAAATGTTTGATTAGTTGATTGATTTTTCGTAATATACAATTTTAACATAGTATTACATTATTTGTTACCAGAAATAGTGGATTTTAAAATAATTTTTGAAATAATTTACTAGAAGGCTCCTATCAAAGTTTTAAGATGAAGGGTTCTGCCACTTCAAAAGAGCTGAGTTTTTTATATAATATAAAGGACTCTAATGATAACTTTGTGAAAATTGGTGTGCTCTGGTATTGAAAGATATTTGAATAACTTGTGGTGAAAATGTAGGACTAGGAGGAAAGAGCCCTAGGTGTTGGTTCTGGCTCAATTAACTAGTAACTAGTCATTTAAAGTTGTCTGAATGAAGTGACTAATGAAGTCACCACCACTTCCTCTCTCAGATCTATAAAATGAGAGTATTTCACGATATCTGAATACTTAACATTTAATTTCTTTATAGTTTCACCTCCGAAGAGGTATCAATTGAGAAAGAGTAATGTGTGGAAGGAAGGGAGAGAAAATCAGCACTACAAGGAGCAAGGATATTGTTAGATAATTTTTATGGATATCATCTAGTCTTATATTAAGCCCTTGATTTTACTGGACTTTGTTCTGAGAGTTGAATTCGGTTTATTATTATGAAACTGAAACTTTTACATGATAATGTTAGTTTTGATTTTTTCTTTTCTAAAAAGTAAAATTTACTTTTTTTTGAGTATCTAAATCTTGCAGATAATAGTAGTGGTATGTGTAGAAATTCTTAAGAGTTAAATAAATTATGACTTCAAGCCATGGAATATCAGTCTCTGAATACTAATATTAGATTTATTTCCTAACGCGATCAGAGGAAAAGCACAAAAACCTCTATATTCTAAAATATTTATAGTCCTCTCTTTATGTGGGCAAAGAACTGGAAATTGAAGGGATACCTACCAGATGGGGAATGGACAAACAAGTTATGGCACATGATTGTGAAGGAATACTACTGTTCCATAAGAAATTATGTACAGGTTAATATTTTTTAATGGAAAGCCCTATATAAAATTTTGAAGAATAAAGCAAGCTATGCGAAGGATATTAACCTGCCCCCTTTCTGGGGTCATGCAGGTGACATCAACTCCTGTCGACTACCTGTGGACCTGGTATCAGCCTGAACTTGTCTCAGAGGATATAGGACAAGACAAAGGAAGCCAGGAGGTTATAGAAAGGGCTAACCAGCAAGTTCATGATCTCTCTGTCTCGTGTTTTGCCAAGGAACTTCCATGCTGGAGTCTCCTGGAGCACATAGAAAGTGAAATTAGGGCTCTCTCTCTCTCTCTCTCTCTCTCTCTCTCTCTCTCTCTCTCTCTCTCTCTCTCTCTCATCTTCTACTTATCCAAGTAATCCTAATAAATTTTACTAAAACCTGAGGACAAGAGTCCTAATTTTATAAAAACAAAGCAGAACCAAGGCATTACATACAACAACAGAAATATTGTTTAAAAAATAACATGCATGAAACAACTAGGATACAATATAAAGCAATGAAACAAAATTAAAATATACATGTTATAAACATAAAAAAGAATGACTTATATAGGTCTACCTCCTGAGAAGAAAACTGATAAGTGGAAATAAATAAGACAGTCTTACATATATACATATATCTTTTGGTCAAATGATGCCTTCTCAAATGGGGGAGGAGAGGGAGGGAAGAATATGACTGTAACAAACAAATAAAATTAAATGAAAAAAAGAATTATGATGAGTGTTACTCAAAGGATGATAGAGTGGTACATGGTGGGTATGTGCAGGTTACTAAGCATTATAAGTGAAGAATTACTATGGAAGGTGACTTTAAAGGATGTCATCAGGGTGATGGATGCCCAGAAAGGGGAAAAAGATCAGGCAGCAGCAGCATAGTTAGCATTTATTTAGCATTTACTGTGTTCTAAGAACTCTGCTAAGTCCTTTACAAGGAACTGTGCTAAGACCTTTACAAAAATTATCTCATTTAATAATGAGAGGGAGGGATAACAGATGGTCATGCAATGTGATCTATCATATCACACAATATTGAGATGCAGAGGATTAATGTAATTACAAAGTGCTTTCCATACATTATGTCTGTTAAGCTTCTCTATAACCCTGAGAGCTCAGTTGCACACCTCCATTTTAAAGATAAGAAAATTAAGGTTCAAGAAGGGTTCTTCACCCACATGTATGTCCTTGATTCCACAACTAATAAAATTCAGAGGTGGTAATTTACTGGGCTTTAAGAAATAGTGAATGTTTAACATAGAGAAGCATAGAAAGTCAGGAACTGAAGTAAAGAAAAATAAACAGCCAAGAAAACAATTGTGAAATGACAGCAACATAAATGGAAAAAACAAGGAGACAAAAATAAACGTTGCAAAATTGCATAAAACAAGCTCTATTGCAATGAAGAGAAATGAGAAGATACTCCCTTCAGCCCCATCCCCAACAACAACTCTCTTCATTAGTGGAGGGTCCATGAGTGCAATGTGTTGCATATATCAATATATTGTCAGATTTTTTCAAGATATTAATCAATTTACCTGATATTTTTCTGTTCTTTTTTCATTTCTTTTTTATTTCTAAAACTTTCTTTGTTTTAAGAGATGGCTCTCTGAAAGGGAAAGGGAGAAAGAACCATGGGCTGAAATACAGAAGATAGTAAAACAAGAGATATCAAATCTAGCTTTAAAAATTCTAAAGAGTCAGAGGTAAGATATGAATCAAGATCTTCATCACATCAGGTCTGACACTTTAACTACTACTCTCTAAGGCTCCCAACATATTGGCAGATTTATGGGAAGACATGGACAAAGAATGAGAAGGCAACACAGACAACGAAAAACAGTAAATGGATTTACTATGTGCTCCTGTCTACAACTAGCTCTTTGGGAAATTGTGAGGAATTTTAATATTTTAATATTAATATTTTGATTAATATTTAATATTTTAATATTCTAACCTGAGAAGTAAACAAGTAGATCAACAGATTGTTGGTAGGTAGAGAAATTTATAGATGCTTACTATGTGCCAAGTACTGTGCTGAACACTAGGGATAAAAATACAAGCAGGCAAATCAATCCCTGTCCTCAAGGAATTTACATTCTAATAGGAAAAAGAATTTATAAAAGGAGAGAGAAGAGGATAACTGAGGAGATGTGGTTTAAAAATAAACCACAAAGTATAGTGGGCTCCAATAAGATACGGGGGGGAAAAGTTCACCTATCAAAGGTGAGGGGTGTCTAGGGGTAGTAATTATTTATTTATTGTTCAACTTTTAAGTAGGATAGAAATGAACAGAGATTAGGGCCATGGTGAGAAGATAGCTAAAATATTTAATAATACAGGATAAAGTGCCAGGTCTGGAGTCAGAAAGACTCATGTTATGAAGAGTAGGACATGAATGAAAACAAAAGAACAACAACAAAAAATTGTTGAACAGGGTATCTAAGCAACCTCAACAAGGTATACTTAAGTACAGACCTGTGCTCGAACTTCTAAAAGGCATTTGAAATTCATGACCATTCATTCTAAGCTTGTTTTTTTTCCTATGACCTTTCTAAGTTTGACATTTTATAGACTAACAACATGAAATAAGAAATAATTTGATGATTTAGCCAGGTAGTTCATACCCTGTAGAGAAGACTTGGGATTTCTTATTCCTGCAGATCTTTGAGAAATTATACACTAAGCCTTGCTTGAATAATGACACATTTCTCTATATTATCTCCATCATAACACTGCTTCATATTCCTCCAAGGAAAAGGTAACTTAAACCTCTGTTCTAGGTGTCTAATGAGGGGGAACCAAAAAATACCATTAACATAGCCAGTTCCTAAAAATCTTCAGAAATTAAAGTCATCAAGTTCCAATTCCTGCTTTCCTTATTCATATCACATTTCTAAATTTCTCCCACAGTACAGGAAAAAGTCACATTAATGTTTTATATTCTTCATAAAGGATGTATGGCTATTAGGCTTCTGACATAAAGCCAATGATCTGATGTGTTGGGCACCCTGTCATAGGAAGCCTTGACTACAAGTCTCTCTCTCAGACAGAAAAAAGCTGCCATATCCCATATAAAAATCCACCAGGTTCTAGAAAGACTTATGGAGACCAGAGCTGAAGATCTAGGTAACTGTTAGTAAGTCTTAGTAAGGTAAGGGAATGACTCTTTGGGATCTTATTATTCTGCCTATAGTTACATTCTCAGTTTGCCTTCAGTGGCTACATAATAATCCTTTCGTGTCAAGGAGTATGTTGGTGAACTAAAGTATTCTCTCACTTCAATCAGAATTCCACACCGACATGATAAAGGTTTCCTGAAAAGATCAGCATTGATGTCAGTGGCCCGGATTTTGCAAACTCTCATGAAAGCAGGCATGCCAGAATATCTCCTTACTGCCTAAAATTAATTTCCAAAAATATAATTTAATTAATAAAATATAATTTAGCAAGAAAGTGACATTTGTCACAAGAAGTGAGGGATGTAGATAGACATACATAATTATTGTTATGATAATCCCTTACGTATGTACAGTTCGCTAAAACCTTTTCACATATATTATTATCTCATTCAAGCTCCATGACAACCCTGTGAGGGATTTATTTCCATTATACAGATTGATGATCAAAGGAGAAAAGGGGCACTTTTATTATGCCATAAGACCTATGATCTAGTCTCCCCACTATACAGAGACAGACGCCTTCCTGAGAACATGGAAGCAACAGAATGCTTGCTCGTTCTTCTTTACAATTGTTTTCTTATTTCTGGCCAACCATAAAGGTGGAGAAGAGGAAAGCTTGGAAAAGCAACCTGCTGTGGCAATGACCAGCAGATGGCTTAGAATTGCATGAAGTTCAACATTTTAAGAGACATGCTTCTTGAGAAGCTAAAGTTTAGTATATCTGACTCATTACTTAAGAATCCCAGTCTACATATCATTCATGAGGTAGTTTTTGTTTTTTTTCCCTGGACCTATGATTTCATCAGCATAGGGAACTCTGTTTGACTTTTTTTAACCCTCACATTCTGTCTTAGAATCAATACTAAGTATTGGTTCCAAGGCAGAAGAGCTTCCTGACTCCAGGCTTGGCACTTTCTCTACTGTATCACTTAGCTGCCCTTCACTGCATTTAGTTTAGAGGAAAAAAGATACATCAGGGAAACATCTTTTTTCCCACTCAATAAACTCCAGTGGCTCCCCATCGCATCCAGGATCAAATCTAAAATCTTCTGTTTGGACTTTAAAGTACTTCCTAATTTAATTTAACCTCTTTCTGCTTTTCCAGTCTTTGTATACTTCACTTTCCTCTGCCTCTTCTGATCCAACAATACTGGCCTCTTTGCTGTTCTTTGCAAAAGACACTTCATCTCTGGACTCTGCATTTTCACTGGCTGTCCCTCATTTCTAGAACTCTCTCCCTCCTTTCCTATGCCTCCTAGATTCCCTGGATCCTTCCTAATCTCAGCTAAAATCTTACCTTTTGCAAGAAGACTTTATCAGGCTTTGCCAATTCCTTTGAATGTTATTGCCTTCCCTGAGAAATTATCTGAATTTATCCTGTATTCCTTTTGTTTGTATGTAGTCATTTGCATGGTTTCTCCCCTCAATAGACCATCTATATCTTTATTTTTTTTTAATTTTTTTTCTAAACCCTTGTACTTCGGTGTATTGTCTCATAGGTGGAAGATTGGTAAGGGTGGGCAATGGGGGTCAAGTGACTTGCCCAGGGTCACACAGCTGGGAAGTGGCTGAGGCCGGGTTTGAACCTAGGACCTCCTGTCCCTAGACCTGACTCTCACTCCACTGAGCTACCCAGCTGCCTCCTATATCTTTATTTTTATCAATGATGCTTACCACATTTGGCACAGCGATGCTTAATAAATGCTTATTGATTTGATTTTTCCAAGGGACTGAAAAGATGGATCTAAGAAATGAAAGAGGAGCCCTTAGACTAAGTTCTTAAGCTGTCTCTAAATAGATGGGTGCTGGTCAGATCCAAGACTAGAGTAGTCAAAGTAGGGTGTTATCTAGGATGTAATAATAAAGAAAACACAATAAATGCATTTGTAAATTATATTTTTTATCAAAAACATTTATTAAGCTCTTATTTTGTGCCAGGCACTGTGTTAAGGGCTTTTAAAATGCATATATTCTTAGGGCTAAATAATTCCACTCTCAATGGTACATGCAATGTTTACATTATATTGGAAGCTCAAGCTCTCTGGGGGCTAATAACACACAGGAGGCCTAATTTTCCAATGCAGAATGTGTGTGTGTGTGTGTGTGTGTGTGTGTGTGTGTGTGTGTGTGAAATTTTCAAACCTTGCCAAGTGAACCTAGATGCTAAAACTGGAGCCAAATTCACCCAAATGATTATTTTCTAACCAATACGAGTCATTTTCTGACCACCCCCTGAACTGAGGAAATCCTTGGCTCTTCAAGGCATTAATATTGGCAATATTAATGAAGAACCAGTTTACCTATTTAAACTAACCACTATTTAAATAGCAGTGGTGCACTATTAAAATGAGAGAAACTCTATAGAAAATAAATACAGCCTGAGGAATAGAATCTCTGCCCCTACTGCTAAAATGCAGATATCTTGAAAACAATTTAGGAATTGTTAAATCAATAATATGGGAGAACGAAAGAAAGAAGCCGGATCCTCTCACTAATTGCAAGATATGTAGAGGAAGAGAAGAGAAGAGAGGGAGGAAAACATGGAGGGAAGAGCTTTGTGATAATTTAAGTAGTAATTGCTTTGGAATTGGTCCAGGACTCCAGGCATCTTTAGCTCATGTTCTAAAGAGAAGAGAAACATTCCAAATGCCTCCGAAAAAAATCTGATTAAGCAAAACACAATCAGTAACAGTGATAGTACATAATAAAAAAGAGATAATCATAACAAGTAGAAAAGAAATTGCAGCGCCTGATGAGCAGACCCTCCTGTTGATGATAAACATCATCATTCCTAGTTCCCTAACTGCCAGCTCCTCATCCAGGCCAAGAGAGCCTTCCATAGTGAGGATAGTAAAAACTTGATCCTAGCTTTCTAGACTGGGCAAAAAGGGGAACTGGAACAACAGGACCCTCAAAAAGCAATTGGGTCCCTAATGCAAATATTAATAATATGGAAATAGGTCTTGATCAATGATACACGTAAAACTCAGTGGAATTGCTCATTGGCTAAGGGAGAGGGGTGGGAAGTGGGGAGAGAAAGAACATGAATCATGTAACCATGGGAAAATATTCTAAATTAATTAACTAAATAAAAGATTCCAAATTTTAAAAAAAGCAATTGGGCCCAATGGCTACTTGCCCAATGGCTTGTGAGACCATTGACTTTTCTTTCCACCTTTCATTGTGTAGGAAGTCACTATGGTTTGTGAAATTTTGCCAAGAGATCTCTCTTATTAGAGTTATTTTTCCAGCTAAACTTTATGATAAATCTCAGGCTACCAACATGGCACCTTCTTGGTTCTCCTGCTTAATTCTGTTTAATTCTTCCAAATGACTCAACCATCAGATCATTAAATCAGAAAACACTTCTTTCAATTAGTTATTTGTAATTAATTTCAATTAGCTCCTGCTTTCAAATGAGCTGGTCTAGATCATAGTGGTAACTCATTGCTTAGACTTGAACCAAGAACAAAGCCAGTTGTAAGTAAGCTCCATTAAAGCAGAAGCATGTCTTCTTCAGAATATAGTACAAAATAGGCACATAATAAATATTTGTTCTATGAATGAGTAGATATTTTGTGATTCAATGAGCTGTTTCCTTGCAATGAATCAGAAATGGGGAGGGTAAGTCACATTTTCTTTTTTTAAAACCCTGACTTGATCCTAGAATCAATACTGTATTGGATCTAAGGCAGAAAAGTGGTAAAGCCTAGGCAAGAGGGGTTAAGTGATTTGCCCAGTGTTGCATAACTAGGAAGTATATGAGGTCAAATTTGAACCCAAGACCTCCCATATCCAAGCCTGGTTTTCAATCCACTGAGCCAACCTAGCTACCTTCAAGTCACATTTTCTTATTTAAGAATTCAAATCACTGGGGCGGCTAAATGGCTCAGTGGACAGAGAGCCAGGCCTAAAGTCAAGAGGACCTGAATGAAAATTGAGCTTTTTTTGGGGGGGGAGGCAAAAAGTATTTTTATTTTGACATCTGAATAAGTTGACTCCTCAGGACATTGCCTTTGTTCTTTTCCAACTTATTCATCAACTTGTTGCACTGTGGCTTTTCAGAAACATAGATACCATGCAAACATTTTTTGATATCCTTGTTTTTTACTGTGGTGGCCTTTTGTATTGGGGCAGCTGACTCTGATACAGGTTCAATATCATTTCCTTTAAGAATGAAGTGATCTTTTTGGGCAATCACAAGCCACACTTGGTCTCATGCACACTCTTCAGATATATTTTTCAGTCAAACAATTTCTGTTTCAAAAAGTAAGCTATTTTCTTGAATGATAACATTGATGGGGAAGTGAGCATACATAGACCTCATATTCTTTTCTTTCTTTTTTTTTAAAGCCCTTACCTTCCGTCTTAGAATCAATAATGTGTATCGGTTCCAAGGCAGAAGAGTGGTAAGGGCTAGGCAATGGGGGGATAGGGGGGAAAGTGACTTGCCCAGGGTCACACAGCTAGGAAGTGTTTGAGGTCAAATTTGAACCCAGGACCTCCCATCTCTAGGCCTGGCTCTCAATCCACTGGGCAGCCCAGTTGCCCCCTAGACCTCATCTTCTAATGAAACCCCAGAACTACATTTTTAATCATGCTTTGTACATGACTAAAGATTGTGTACATGACAACAAGTTCTTTTATATTTCACCACCACTTGTCCACCTAGAACCTTTTTTTTCCCCAAAGAGACTGAGTTCAACTTTGATATGGTTGAAATCCCTTCTGAGGATTTCCTAGCTTTGTGGTCCTGGGCAAGTCACTTAACCCCAATTGTCTAATCCTTTCCTCTGCCCTAGAACTGATATCAATTCTTAGAAGGTATGGGCTAAAGAAAAAGGATTGAAATCATTCAAATATTTATAAAATATGCTTTATTGTTGCCTCTATACTTTGTATCATAATCAAAATTATTTTTACCCATGGTGTTTGTTCATCATAATACAAATATTGAGCTACAAAGATGTTTGGAAAGAAAGGCAAAAACCAAAAAAATCAAAATTAAATAAATCTTGTTAGAACTTGAAAGGATCACACAGGTCTTCTAGCCCAATGTTTCCATTTTACAGAGAGGAAACTGAGATAGAAAGAGGTCAAATGACTCACACAAAGTCATATATCTAATAAGAACCCTTATAGCAACCAGTATCAAGACCAAAAATATTTCTCTGCTACTAACTCTTTGACTAAAGCCTCAGATCAATAGGACTTAAGACTATCTACCATGTTCCTTTACTTCATGTGGTATAATGCAAAGAGTTCTTGGCTGGGATCTAGAGAATCTGAATTCATATCCCAGTTCCTCTGCTAACTAGGTATCATTTCATCTCTTTGGGTTTCAGTCTGCCTATCTAAAAAGTCATGACTATATGATCTGGAAGGTCCCTTCTACCTCTAACATTCAATTAATCTCATTCTCTCCATCTATGGTTTGGGTTTTGGGGGGTCAAGCATGAACTAGAGGATGAGGAATGAATAGTAAAAAAGGCTTTTTAATACAATGCAAAGATTCGGAAGTTTCATTAATATTTAAATGCAAATGTTATTCCACCAGTTGGGGGATATTGTGATCTAAACCATCACCCTGGAAATAACAGCTCTTTAAGTTCTACATTATGCAAATACACAGTCCTTTGGGTTTTAGATTGGATGCAAACATGCAGCAGGTGGCATGCTTTTCATGACAACACATTAAAAAAGGAACAAATGTATACAAACAGCCCAAAAGCAATAAAATACAGTCTCAAGCACATGACATGGTAGCTAGGTAGTGTTCTGGATAGCATTGGTACTGGAATCAGGAAGACATTCATCTTCCTGAGTTTGAATCTAACCTCCAGCACTTAACTCATTCTATGACCCGTGGGCAAGTCAATTTAACCCAGTTTGGTTCAATTTCTTCATCTGTAAAATGAACTGAAGAAGGAAATGGCAAACCACTCCAATATGTCCACCCAGAAAACTCCAGATTGGGTCATGAAGAGCCAGATGTGACCGAAACAAATGAAAAAAATGACAAGAGCCAAGTCAGGAGACACATCTATGTACAGCTCTAACAGAATCCCAGGTCACTTGATTCTTGGTTCCCCACTACTAAATGTGAGCAAATATTAATGGAAAGGAAATAAGAAAAGAAGGAAATAAGCCTTTATTAAGCACCTACTATGGGCCAGGCACTGTGCTAAGTACTTTACAAATATTATCTCATAACCATGGGAGGGAAGTGCTCCAAAAATCTTCCTTTTATAGTTAAGAAAACTGAGACAAATATTAGGTAATTTGTCCAGAGTTGTGTAGCTAGCAAGTGTTTGAGGCTTTATTTGAACTCATGTCTTCCTGATTCCAGGTCCAGCACTCTATCCGCTTTGCCCCCTCATTGGGTGGCCTTGCCAAACAGTAGACATGTATGTACTCTCTTAGAAAAAGAATGCCCAAGCTTGTTTTGGGCGGTAGAAAGGAATACTAAAATTGGAATTGATTTTCGGCATTTTACTTTCAAATAGAATCAGGGTCTGCAGCAATCCCAGACTTATAAGATGTCACAAACATGCCAATTGGCCAGAATACAGTACCTGGATGAGTCCTTATGAAGCAAATATTGAGTATAGTTCCCAATTACTTTCCATAATGGCTAAGCCAATTTACTACTACACCAACTGTGCCTTAATATATAGAATGAGACATTTTTGAACACAGTCAATATGGGGATATGTTTTACTTGACTATTTTTATACATTATATGGATTTTCTTTTTCTTTTCCCTTTTTTCCCCAATTGGAGAGGGGAGGCAACTGTATCGGGCCCTGGAAGAGATAGAATATAGATAGGTAGGCAGGTAGGTAAGTAGAGTGTCTCCTCGCCCCTCCAATCACAAAAATTACTCTTTTTTAAAAAATTTAATATAGAGACATGAATAGGCAATTTTCAGGTAAAGAAATCAAAAGTATCAATAAGCACATGAGAAAGTGTTCTAAATCTCTAATAATTAGAGAAATGCAAATCAAAACAACTCTGAGGTATCACCTCACACCTAGCAGATTGGCTAAAATGAAAGAAGGGGAGAGTAATGAATGCTGGAGGGGATGTGGCAAAACTGGGACATTAATGCATTGCTGGTGGAGTTGGGAACTGATCCAACCATTCTGGCTGGCAATTTGGAATCATGCTCAAAGGGCTATAAAAGAATGCCTGCCCTTTGATCCAGCCATACCATTGCTGGGTTTGTACCCCAAAGAGATCATAGATAAACAGACTTGTACGAAAATATTTATAGCTGCG
>NC_058130.1:477365475-477464977 GCF_016433145.1 Gracilinanus agilis
GAGAGGAAACATATAAGAAAAACAACTGCTTGAACGCATGGGTCGGGGTGGACATGATTGAGGATGTGGACTCGAAACTACCACACCAATGCAACTACCAACAATTTGGAAATAGGTCTTGATCAAGGAAAGATGACAAAACCAGTGGAAATGTGCATCGGCCATGGGTGGGAGGTGAGCGGGGGGTGAAGGGGAAAGTAGGAGCATGAATCATGTAACCATGTTAAAAATGAATATTAATAAATGTTTAAATTAAAAAAAATTTAATATACTTTTTGTACATTCCATGCTTTTTTTTATCTTGGGTGGGGGTAACAAGGGAAACTAAATGTAAGTTCAAAATTTGCCAAAGGGAAGAGAAGAAAAATAAATGCTCATTAATTAAAAAAAATAGTTAAGGAATATTATCTTCTGCTGTGTTGTGGCTAGAATGGTGGCAGCAGATGTCAGCGTTGCTCTTCTCCTTTCAAGGTTTCTAGTGCCCTGTCGGGGCTTATCTTGACTAGAGTTTGCATGGGCTAGCAATAGTGAGGAATGGAGAAGATATGAGCATTTGTCCTCAGATGTCAAAAGGTCCAGTGGAAGAAGTTGGGTGACAGGGAGGGTGAAGGAGGAGATTTTGCCTTTACCCAGAGATTGGGAAAAGGGAAAAATAATTCAGTGGCTCTACTTTGAGTCCTTGTTGAGTAAGAGCTGAGACTCTTCTAGTAAGAAAAATGTATCGAGATCTTGACAGTTATTTGAAAAGTTTTTTTGTGTGCTGGTCAGGGCAGTCTGTAACACTGATAAACAACAGAACTAGAAGTAGTCTATTGGATAGTCCCAAAGGCATGTTAGATTTTACCTGTCAAAAGGAAGGGCTGGCGGAATCTCGAAGGGCCCTGAGTTCTTTTCCCGGGAGTGGTATGGGAAAGAAAGGGTTCAACCTCAGAATTGTGTTACAAGTCTGGAGAAACTGTATGAATGCCAGGAGGAGATAGAGTATCCTATTCCCTTTCCCATAGCAAAAGTTACTCTTTTAAAAATTTAATATACATTTTGTACATCCCAAGTTTTTTTTTGTTTTGTTTTGTTTTGTTTTGTTTTCTTTTCTTTTTTTAAATCTTGGATCTGGCAAGTGAATTAAATGTGAGTTTGAAATTTGTCATAGTCTTCTATTCCCCAGGAAACCTGGATGTGATGGGTGAAACAGTACAGTATTACTATTGTCAGGCCCTCCATACTAAGCCCAGATTGACTTTGTCTGCCATAAAGGTTACATTTTTATGCAGAGGAAACTGGCTGATCCCCAAATCAGAGACTTTAATGTCACTAAGACCTAAAACAAATTTAAGTCTTCCAAATATCAAGAAAAGATACAATATATATTCGATTTTCAAAAGCCTAAGATGTTTTAAAATTCAGAAACACACCCAATGAAGTAGGTTGGAGCAAGAAGTGAATCTATGTGCTTTCAATAATATTTACAGCAGAATAAATCTGGATCAAGACATTCTCTAAACGAAAGAAGTATTTCATTCTGTTTGACTCTCTACCCTTCACTCATGATGTTTTCATCCTACCTTGATTCACTCTTTTGCAGCTGCGTTGTCCTGTGCCAAGGGCACATAGTAAAAAAAAAATGTTAATCCTCCTACCTCCTGGCCCCTGTTGTGTAGATGAGGACACAGAAAGAAAAGGAGACCAGACTAATTGAGCACCTACTTTTCATAATCCCCTAGCTGCCATTAAGCATTAGACAACATCTCAGTTCAAGTCAATTCTCCCAGTGACTCTTGGAAAAGCCTGAGAAATGCACCCTGGGCATGGAAGGAAAGATAATTACTACCTCCTCTAAAAACCACTTTAAGATTGTTAAGACCTGCTTCTGCTCTAAGTCGCAATCTCAGCTCTCCTGGAGGTCAAAGACCATGCCAAGAGTGGCACAAATACAAAGCTGAGAAACGGCTTTTTCAAGTAAGGGGAGGGCATAGAATTATATGACAAATCCTCACTGACTTAATAGAATCATAGCTCTAAAATTCTGTGGTTCTGTGAGATCAGCAAATATTTAACATCAGTGAGCTAACCTTGTTAACAGCGAAATTCCCTACCTTCCTGTCAATTCAATTCAGTATAATTTGACAAGCTTTTATAAAGTACCAACTGTTTGCCAGGCACTGTCCTAGCCTCTGGGTAGAGCAAAGACAAAAACTAAACAGTCCCTGTCCTGAAGGGGCTTATGATATACTGGGACATAATATGTGCAGGGAGTGGTGAGTGTGAAAGAAATATAAAGGAAAAAGAGAAGCAGTATTCTTGATGGACAGTGAGCTGGCCTCAGAGCTGAGAAGACTTAGGTTCAAGTGCCATCTAAAACACATGCTGGCAATATTATCATGGGCAAATTTCTAATCTCTCCATGCCCTAGGTAACAACCAGACTATGTGTAGCAGAACAGTTCCTGATCAGCACTGATAGAGAGTTTCCTTGAACAGACCATTCACAAACAAACAAACAAAAATTTCAGAGGAAATCAAAGGAAATTCAGGATGAGATGGAGAACAGTTCTATCAATGGGTATCCAAAGAAGATCTTGGAGGAGGTGGTACCTGAGCTAAGCTCTGGGAAAATAGGAGATGAGAAGGAAGAGTATTTTAGTCATGGAGACAATGACATGGATGAATTATTGAGTTCAAGAAACAGTGTAACATATAGGTCTCTGGCCTTGGAAAAGATTCCTTTATACTTGAGATCTTTCTTAATGTCTAATATTTTGTTGGCCTTTATTGTTTCAGAGTTAGATTGGTTCTCAAAGAACAGTTAATAATGAATCATAAGTTGCTTTCCTGTGGTATGATTTAAAAAATGACGAAAGGCTCTTCATTTTGCATACTGAATGTGGAAAAAAATTCCTAAAGACATTACTTGGTACATGTTAAAATTGATTGGCCACCTTTCACACATTTGCACAGATTGAAAAGGTCTTCTTAAAGCATCTTTCCATTAGCTTGGCTCTTCTCTCCCTGGAATAGTTGAATGTCACCTGCACAACTCACAGAGAAATCAATGAGTATTATATAAATGGAAATTTAGAACCTTAGACTTCATCCCCCATAAGTCCCTTAGTTTTCACAAAATTCCCTTTTTTCTCCCCTGCGCCTCCACGTTCGTGTGGTCATGTTATTGTTTTATAGTTGGCTGTAACTCCTCCCTCTCTCTCTTTGGTTCCTGGGATCTAGCTGGTTAGTATAACCTTTTAGTTAGTCTCTTTTGTTAGTTTATTATTAATAAAATATTCATAAATATAATATTTAGTATTTTGCATATTAATTTTAATCTCCACAGTATGCTCCATCAAGTATAGATTTAGAGTAAATGGACTGTAAGGTCCCTTCCCACTGCTAGTTTCTGTAATTCTGTAAGGTATCCAAATGCTACTAACTCAAAACTGGGTCATTTACGAAGGCTGGATTTGAACTCACATCTCCTGACTCTAGGCCCAATGCTGTATCCAATACACTCCCTAGCTATAATAGGTCAATTGTGATTTTCTAGCCCTTGCCCTTCTAGATAATTCCTGAACTCAGCATTCCATATTCCATTTCCCTTCTCCTTGCCTTTTCATTATCTCTCCCCTATACTTAGATTATAGCTCCTTCTACCTCTATCTCTCAGAAAACTTAGTTTCCCTCCAAGCTCAAGTCAAATGAGCCCTCTTTCAGAATATTTTCCCCTTCCTCCGATTATCTTGTATTTATTGGTCTGTTTTTGTTGCTGTTGTTCAATTGTTTTCAGTCATGTCCAACTCTTCTTGACCCTATTTGAAATTATTTTTGCCTAAGACATTGGAGAGGTTTGCCATTTCCTTTGCCAGTTTGTTTTACAAATGAGGAAACTGAGGAAAACAAGGTTAAGGGATTCTCCCAGGGTAACACAACCAGTCAATGTCTGAGGCCAGATTTGAACTTGGGAAGAAGAGTCCTTCTGACTTCAGCCAAACTCTCTATCCACTGTGCCACCCAGCTGCCTCAGTGGTGACATGTTGAGTTTCCAGCAAAATATAAACTATTTGAGGTCAAAGACTGTTTCTGATTTTTGTCCTTGTGTTCTCAGCACTGAACACAGTGAGAGTGTTTAATGAATGCTAAACTGAATACAACTGAACTTCAATTAAGTTTTCACTAGAAATTTCTAAAACATAAAACTGGATTTAATCTCATTTCATCATCTTTGGTATGAGGGTAAGAAAGATACACCGTGCAAGAGAGGCCCAGCCTCTCCTACTCTGTCGGATGACTGATTTTCTCTTTGTGCAGAACATAAAAAGATGTGGCTGTATTCAGTGAAGACTCGCTCTCAAGCCTGAATGCAGCCAGCTTTCATGAGATCACAGGTGGGTGAGCCTTGATACTTCACAGCAAGTTGGCAGCTGAAGCAACAGAGACTTTTCTACTCTTTCCTTAACACATCCATTAAAACTTGAAAAAATGCAAGTCATTACTTTGATTTTTAATTCTCAGTCAAGCAATGTCTATTCTTTTTTTCTTTTATACTCCTGAAACTAAACCATTGCTTTGTAAGAGGGTACTTGCAGAATCAAGAAAGGAGGAGGACTGAAAAAAAAAGTGTCTGCCTTTCTTAACTTGACATCCATTAATTATAAAATAATAGGGACAATAAGGTGCCTCAGTGGGCTCAAAGTAAGGCCTGGTTATGGGAGGTCCTGGGTTCAAATGTGGCCTCAGACACTTCCTAGCTGTATGACTAGGTAAGCCACTTGACCCCCTTTGCCTAGCCCTTACCGCTCTTCTGCCTTAGGACCAATATTTAGTATTGATTCCAAGATGGAAGGCAAGGGTTTTAAAATAATTATAATAATAATAATTATTATTATCATCTACTATGTATCAAGTACTATGCTAAATGCTTTATAAATATTGTATCATTTGATCCTCATAATAACCCTCGGAGGTAGATGCTGTCGTTATTCTCATTTTATAGTTGAGGAAACTGAGGCAGGCTGTGGTTAAGGGGCTTGCCCAGTCATTTGACTTACTAAATGCAGGACCAGATTTGAACTCAGACCCTCTTGATTCCAGGTCTAGTGTTCTAACCATATAAACACCATCATAAAGACAAGAAATAGAATAATATAATGGGCAGAGAACCAAACTAGAGTCCAGAAGGCCAGGTTTTGAATCACTTCACACGTTGTACGGCTCTTAGTTATTTATTTAATCTCTTTCGTCATAAGCAATTCCCTAGGAAGTATCTATTAAGTCATAGATGGACTTCAGGTATTGGTAAGTAAAAGGAATTCCCTCACAATACAAGCTGTTAAAATCATAGATTATTCTTGTACTCTGAAGACAATGTTATAAATAAGTTGTGAAGTCGATTTTGCCGGTGACTCACTTTGCAAATGCCCAAAGAAGAGCTCCTTTGCAGAGACAGAAAAGAACAATTCACATATGAGCTAGTCAGCAATTGAAAAATATCGAATGCCTGTGATGTACTCAGAACCAGAGTCACTTTATGGAAGGGTGAAATGGGATGTTGCCTAGGAAGTATGACATGAAGGCTGCCAATTTAAATTGCCTCTTCCCACTTCCATCTAATCCAAAATTATCTCCTCTTGTTATTGGACCTTCATTAGGCACAGGACTGAATTTATACCATTCCTGTAGTTATCAAAGTCCTAAGATTTTTTTTAAAAAACCGTCTCTGAAGGTTTCTGTGAAAAATAAAATCAAATGTCATGATACACTTGTTTTGTACTATGTTAGGCCTTGTGAGGAAATATGAATGAAGTATAAGAAATAATAAAAACAATAATGAAATGCACATTTACTGTATGATAGGTTAAAAATTGATTTTACATATATTGTCTCATTTAATCTCTATAAGAACACAATGAGGTAGGTTAAGTGTTAATAATCCTAATTTACAAATAGGGAAACTGAGGTTCAGGAGGTTAAGTAAGAGGAGGAGGAGAAGGAGGAGGAGGATAGCTTCAAGGTTTATAAAGCACTCTACAAATATCTAATTTGATCCTCACAATGAAAAAGCTCAGGCAGATAGAGATTGTGACATGCTCTGGGCCATACAATTAGTGTTTGAGAAAGAATTTGAACTCAGGACTTCCTGGGTCCAGACTCAACATTGTACCTACTGCTTCATGGTTTTTTTAGATCCAGAGGTATAATTTCTTTGGTGAGGAAATTCCCTTCATCCATATAGATCAGTGATTCCCAAAGTGGGTGTCACCACCCCCTGGTGGGTGCTGCAGCAATCCAGAGGAGTGGTGATGGCCACACGTACATTTGGGGGTGGTGAATAACTGTAAGCGGGGCGGTGATAGTATGTGACAGGGGGCGCTAAGTAATATTTTTTCTGGAAAGAGGGTGGTAGGCCAAAAAAGTTTGGGAACCACTTATATAGATCATCAAAGTAAATCTTAGAGAGTTGTTTGAGACACTGAGGACATCTGTAACTTGTCTAGAATCACACAACCTTTGTATGTCTGAAACAAGACTTGAAACCAGTTCTTTTTGACTATAAGAAAAATTCTCTAGCCACTACATCATATAGTCAAAAATATGCTTGTGTGTGGGTGTCTTTTCAAACCCATATTATTGCTCCTTTTAATATATTGTTCTTCTGAAAATAAGACTTTAGGAGAAACCAAGGTAGCATCCTACCTGGAAATCTGCAAGATTACAGAGGATAAACAATGGAAAGCTACCTTAAATTAAATGAGCTCCTCTGAAATTGCTTATCTTATACTGTGTATTTGTTGATTTCTATGTAATTACTAAAATGTTTAAATTCTCTCAGATGCCATAAGCTTGGTGTTTTGTTTTCAATATTTTAAAAATGAGGTACATCAATGCCAAATAAAGAGAAAAAAAAGCAAAGATTAGAATTAGGATGCAGTCACCACTTAGATTTATTCTTCTAGCTTCTTAAGGTCAATAAAACAGAATCATAATTGAAGAAAAAATAATTTTAAAAAATCCTTCTACAAGGTGAAAAAATGAACTGAGAGAAAACTGGTTAGAAAAAAAAATTGCATCACTTATTCTATACACAGCCATTATTGGTCCTTTCTGTTATTCTTCAAGATATTTGCAACAAAAAGCTATTTGCCTGATAATTAACATTCTCATGAGATGCTCAAATTCTTGATTCCCTTGGGCCTTAATGGTATCTGTCATTTTAGACACTTTGCCGTCTAAACTTTGCACCATGATTGATAGTGATCTCACAATTAGGGAACTGTGAGTAGAACTTCTGCTTGGAAAAAGACAGGATGAAATGAATCATCAATTGCAAATTAGTTGCCATTAAGTTTCTTAAAAACTGAAATGTATGCAGAATTAAATATAAGATCATCAGTTCCAAATTAATCAGTGAAGGGCAATTGCTCATTTGAAAGTCCTGAGCAAGATTGTCTTTTAGTAGATATTTTTAGATTCTATCCTCCTTATTTCTCTGGTACCTATCTTCCTAGAGAGTAACAAGCCATACTTTGCTTATTCTCATGACATCTCTGAAGGAGAGTAGTGCATACTGTCAACGTGAAATCTGGTCACCCCAAGTTTACCCATACCCTTTGAGAAACCCCAGTACCAGGCACACCTGTTTTGGGTTGAACTACAGACCTTAAACTGTTTGGGGACCCTAGTGTCGGTGGGATCTGTGGACATAGTTTCTTTATCTGTTTTAGAAGCTTCTCCCATTGTATTACAGTCCTCTCTCAGGAAGCCCAGCTCTTAGTTTGACCCTTTCCTTTGTAATTGTTACAGCTGACTGCTCTCTGATACCCCAGAGGCTGGCTGCAGACCTCTTTCCAGCCTGCTTGCAGTTTGTCTATGCAGGCTTGCCGTACCAGGTTCTCCAGAGGGCATAAAAGACCCCCAAATTCTGTCCCACTTCAGAGTTGTCATCTAGCACAGTGTCACTCCCAGAGATAATGTCCCCAGAGTCCCAGGGTGTAAACTGTAAAAATTTTGGCACTGGGCTCTGAGTAAAGGGCCAAATATTGGACTTATCCCTTTCCTGATTAAAGACTTGATTTTTCTGACTACTTTCGTAGTTCTGTGTTATTTTCAAGTTAACAACATATATAGCTAGCATCTATAGCTGGGAAATGGCAATCCAAAGATAACATATGTTCTTCAAAATCATACAATAATAAAATTTAAATTTGGATAATGGGAAATGGAGAAATGAGTAATTTACTAAATACCTACTATGGGATAGTCACTGTTTTATGTGCTAGAGATGCAAAAACTAATTTGTCCCTACCCTCAAGGAGCACTTGGTACAAGGCATTTGATCTGACTAGTCAGACCAAAACACCTGTCTTCCCCACTATTGCCTTTGTAGGCAAGATATAATAGAAACAAATGTACAAATATAACCCGCCATCACACCCCTGGGGGAATTGACTCAAAACTTAGTTCAGCTCCTTCATGGCTTTGGTAACATTAAATTCATATCCCGATACATCATGACTACCTAATGAATCTTCATCTAAATTCCAATAGCATAGGTCCAAAAGGTTACTCCATTGTTCCTTGAGGTATTTTTGATGCTGAACTGGCTGTAAAATCCAGTCCGGAATGCTGAGGATGCTGAGGAAGGTCACAGAGGCTCCACTCCCTTCACCTAAATTAGAATAGAATAAATTCAGAGATTAAAGATGAAGACCAAAAAAAAAAAAAAAAAAAAGATGAAGGCCCATTTCTTTGGGGCTACATGACCTAAAAGAGAAGAGAAGGAAAGGGAACAGAAGGGAGAAGCATTTGCTAAATGCTTTTTTAGGTGCCAGGCATAAGCACTCTAAATATATTATCTCAGTCTTCAAATCTCTTTAAGGTAGGTGCTATTATGACCCCCCAATTTACAGTGGAGGGAAATGAGGCAGGAAGAAGTTAAATGACTTGTCCAGAGTCACAGAGCTAAATCAAGTGTTTGAGACTGAACTTGAACTCAGGTCTTCCTACTTCAGGCTTTATCCACTGTACTATGTGATAGGTAGAAGGTCTTTTTCCTTTTCAGCATTGTGCCTCATTAGACTCTGTGAGAAGAGTCAATGAATAAAGCCAAGATAGGAGATGAAACAAAATGGAGGTAGTTGATGCTGGTGGATCTTTCTAAAATTCTCTAAAGCCAATCAACATTTTTCCCCACATACTTAACTAACTGGACTCATGTTCCAACCTCTCACCAAGACACTTCTATTATATTTCATTATGATTCTCCTCAAACCAAGTTCTTTGCCTGCTTCTATGTCCAGAAATTGCACAGCTGAGTGAGCTGATAGGAATCTATGCAAGAACCAGAAACTTATGATGCTAGTGTAGCTTTCTTAGGACCCACGTGTGAGGAGAACTCCAGAGTCTATTTTTGTTGACTGTCTGAACAAATGAGTTCTCTATGGCAACGTTTTCAAAATCCTTACAAATGTAAGAGATGAGAGTAGATGTTGTTGGGTGACCAGAACACAAAAAGAGGAGCTAAACCCTCACAGATTCCTATTTCAACTGACCTACTTACTTACATGTTCTTTTGCTTCTCTATCTCCTTAATTGCACACAAGATAACACTCAACAGAAGTTTCTTGAGATTAAAATGCTAAGGTTCCTTATCAGTCGATGGATCCACAAACTGTAAGGGAATAATGTTATGGTTTAAAATTTATTTATATTCCACTGTACATCACACAAATGACTCTGAAACAAAGCCCAAAGGAAGGTAGTGCCTAGGACAGTGATGGGCAAACTACAGCCCTCGGGCCAGATGCAGCCCCCTGAAATGTTCTATCTGGCCATGGGACATTATTCCTAATCTGACGAATACAATAAGTAGGATACAATACAATGAAACTTCCAAAGAGTTGCTTTTAGAAACAGACTGACAGATGAGCCATTTCCTTTCCTTTGGCCCCCTCTTTAAAAAGTTTGCCCATCACTGGCCTAGGAGATAAGGACTAAAAGAAAATTACATCATCAGAACTCTTTAGCAGACAAAATAACTCTACTTAGGAATTAAGTATTTTGAATTATTTCTTCAAGAACTCCAGCAACTACAGTGAGAAAGATTAACTGATCTTATGCTTTGAAGCAGCAATATGAGACATATTCATTAGAGACAGATTAAAATAATATTGTATTCATCTTTAATCTTAGAATTGCACATCATATCTCAAATTTCTCCTAATTTTTATTATGAAAAACTTTGTGCTATAGAGAACCAAGGGCTAGAGAATAGGTGGCAGGAGGACTTAGCTTCAACTAAGTACCAACTCTGAGGAACTGGCCATGTGACTTTTTTTTAAATTTCATTTTTTTCCAATTACCTTGAGCTTGGTTACTTAAGCTATCCTCTCTCCAAGACTGTAAGTTGCTAAGAAGATTCCAACCTGAATTGGTAGAGTGAGTTCAATGACCATTATTAAAGTCCTATCCTATTTTAGTTTGGCCTCATTTTTCATTTATAAAAACAATTTCCCATATGGGAATTAGATAAATTGAACCAAAAAATAAATAAGGAAGAAGGGAAGTGAATTAAATGTTAGAAAAATTAAAGCTAATAGATATCTAGAGAAAATGGAAGAGAGATAAAAAGGAATATACCTTCTTTTCATCAGCACATGGTACATATATAAAGTTGACTAGATATGAGGGCATAAAAACATAGCAACAAATGCAGAAAAGCAGAAATAATAAATGCAACTTTTTCAGATCATGTGATTAAAAATTATAATTAAAAAGAGTTGTAAGGGCTAAAAATTAAAGGCTGTACTAAATGTATAACAATGTGGTCACAGAAAATATATTACTCAAGTCAGGATGACTTTTTATGGTAGTTTTTTTACAAAAGGAGAAAGAGTGAAAGTAAGGAAATGAGAGAGAGTAGATAATTACTCTGGCCCAGTTTGAACCAGGCAGGGCTTCAGAGGCCCCAGCAAAGGGGGCCCAGAGGTAAATTAAACAAGGGTTTTAGCCACAAGGTGTCCTCCAAGACAAGGGGCCTCTCTGGAGGCTAGTACCTCCAGAAAATCCAAGAAAAGGAGTTAGCCTTTTTCACTCACCCACATGGTAGTTCTAAGGGAAAATCCAAGAGTAGTCCAAGGTTCCAAGCCATACCTCCTTTACAGTCAAGTTTGAAAGCAAAAGACCTAGTCACAGGAAGTTTTTCCCACTTTTAAAGACCATTCCTTTCATCACGTCCTGTGCCTTCCTTCCACTTTACATAGACTAATTGCAGCTATAGCTTTGCTTAGGACTTCCCAGAGGGCCTTCAGTGGGTTTCTGATTTGTCACCCACTGTAGCACATGTGTATCACAGACCTCCCTATATTTAAAGATAAGTGGGGTGTATATGCTTCTGATGATTAAATCTAAACGTGGGTGAGGAGAGAGTTAATCCCATCTTCACAGAGTTCATGGAGATGGAAATTAAAAATAAATGAGGAACTAAATAATGTAATTTTTCAAAACTGGTGGGTCAAAGAACAAATCATAGAGACAACTACTTATTTCATTGAAGAGAATAACAATGAGGAGACAGCATATCAAAATCTATGGGATATAGCCAAAGCAGTACTTGTGGGGGTGGGGGACAGCATGGGAATTGATACCCCTGACTGCTTATATCAACAAAATAAAAAAGAAGAGATCAATGAACTTGGAATGCAATTTAAAAAATAGAAAAAGAACAAACCATTTATAAAAGCAAGAGTTACCAATAACTCTTATTTAAGTTATATAACTGTTTTATATAGGTAGCAATGTATGCATATAAATGTATACACAGTGTTGTATCCAAACAGAAAGTGCATGCACAGGGAAGAAAATAGTGCCCTTCTATTTATAGAGGTTAGGTCTTTAATTATAGCCCTCAGTAAAGGGAGTAACAGATTATTACCTTGGGTTTCTAAGTTGATCACAGACCAGATTTCTAAGAATATGTCCTACTTCTTTGAACTTGTGATGATTTTATCTATCCAGATTGAATGTGTATTGTTGCCTTGCTCTTTCTTTCCTGCCCAGAATTCAGGAGGTCATTTAATTCTCCTTAAGAATCAATGTCTTAGAATGAGGTAGTAAATTGTGTGCAGCTGTTCTAATCCTCCTGCATCAATAAAACTCTCACTGATTACTGGGTTAGTCTCAGTAGAACAGCTTCCCCTTTCCCCACTATAGTTTAAAGCAGGGATTTGTAACCTTTTTGTGTGTCACAGACCCCTTTTTCATTCTGAAGAAGCCAATGTACCCTTTCTCAAAATAATGCTTTTAAATTACCAAAGGAAATACTGAATTTCAGTTAGAGGTTAGTGAAAAGAAGGATGCATATTTGTTTTTTTCTCCATCAAAGTTCATAGACTTCTTAAAATTGACTCAGAGATCCCTTGAATGTGTATTCACCCCAGGGTAAGAATCCCTATTTTATATTAATCTTATAACAAAATGTTGAATATTAAAAGTATTTCCTCATATCTCAAGAAACTTAGCTTGAATTAAACTAAGGAACTGAGTTCTAGAGGTTGAAAGTCAGTAAGAAACTGTTTATAAAATTCTCAGATTCCCATTATAAAAAAATAACAACAAAACCCTTATCTTCTGTCTTAGAATTTATACTAAGTATCATTTCCAAGACAGAAAAGCAGTAAGGGATAGGCAACTGGTGATAAGTGACTTGCCATGGGTCACTTACCTAGGAAGTATATGAATTCAAATTTGAACCCAGGACCTCCTGTCTTCAAGCCTGGTTTTTTATCCGTCACTTAGCTGCCTCCTCCATTATATTTTAAATTTGTTTCTTCATTTTTATGAGAGAATTTCATAGACAGTAGAGTTGAAGACTTTATTTTGCTTTCTTTTTTTAACAAATCTTGATAGCAATTTAAAATAATAGTAAAGCTATTAATAGCAAGATTAGATCCTTAAATAAGACTAGGCTTGGTTTAAAGCAGTTTTTCTATGACTTTTATTACACATAGGATGACTATTTCCCCATGTTCTACTTTCCCTTTTATATGTTTTTATTGTATTTTATTAAACAAGTTCATTTAAAAAGTCAGTATTTGACTTCTAGTACAAAAACTAATGATGTTTTAACTATGTTTTTTATTTTTGCATTTAATTCATCATTTTTAAATTTTCATTTAATATATATATATATATACATATTTTTTCTTTTTTAATGGAAAATAAAACTCTAAATACAGAGCTTCATGGTTCAGAAAAAAATTCCTACATTGTCTATGTTCAAAAACATGTCTCTTTCTGCCAAGTTTATCTTTCCACTCTTCTTAAATTTTCATCCCCTCCACATACTCTTCAATCTAGCAACACTCTTGCTGTTCTTCGCACAAAATGATGCCAAGCTTTTTCTCCGGCCATCTCTCATGCAAGGAATTTTCTCTTTCTTCATTTCTGCTTCCTGGCTTCCCTGACTTCCTTCAAGGCTCAGCTAAAGCCCTACCTTCTGAAAGGAGCCTTTTTAGCCTTTAATCTTAGAGTCTTCCTTCTAAGAATGCCCCAATTTATCCTTCATATTGTGTTTGTGCCCTCCTTTTTAGCTTCCTTTTTTGTGTTGTCTTCTCTACTAGACTGTGAACTCCTTGAGAATAAGGACAATCTTTTTGCCTTTATTTGTTTGGCATATTGCTTTGCATCATGCCTAACATATAGTAGCTATTTAACAATTGCTAGTTGAGTGACCAAAACTATATTTTAATTTAAATTCATTACCTCTCAGTTAGATGAGTAGTGTGTCATCATACAATAAAATATTATTACCTATTATGTAGTACCTACTATGTTTCAATTTCTGTTGTAAGATCTGAAGAAACACATAAGAAAAAGAAAGTCACTGACCTCAAGGAGCTTATAGTCCAAAGGAGGAAGATGAGACATAAAAGGAAGCTAAAAGGCAGGGTGGAAAAGAGGGATGGAGAAGGTACCAGGGGTCAGGGGGATGATGACAGTGGAATCAAATATAAGGAAGTGAAGCTGATGTGAAATGAAGAATTGGCTGGGCTTCTGGATCTTCTTTATTTGAAAATTTGGGAAGGATATTTTGCTCCCCTTTTCAATCATCACTCACAAGGGCAGAGGCTACTGAAGGGTTTAGAAGTCTAAGATCAGTCTTATAGTCTCTGGAATGATGAGTTTTCTGGTCCATTCTTTTGGACTCATGATTTATCATTGCTTTGCTTGAAGTTCTAAAGTTTTTCAAAATCTTGCCTCTATAGGATGTTATCATTTTATAAGTTCTTGTTCTTCTCACTTTCCTCTGATTGGTTCACAGGGCTCTTCTCAGTTTCGTCTAAAATTGTCAGGTCAAAAGGATAGTACCTATTATTTTCATTTTTATTAAAACCCTAACTTACTATCCCAGTAACAACTCTAAGGCAGAAGGGCCAGGGCTAAGCAAAAGGGGTTAAATGATTTGCCCAGGGTCACACAGCTAGGAAGTATCAGAATTCAGATTTGAACTCAGGTCCTAACAACTCAAGGCCTGGCATCGTGCAATAAAGATGGGGCGGGGGGGGGGGGGAAGGGTCAGAGGAGTGGAGTTCAGATTTCAATTCTGCCATTCACTAGTTTTGGGACCTTGGGCAAATCATCTAATCTCTCTGAGCCTCCATTTCTTCAGCTGTAAAATAAGTGACTTAAACCAGATAACTTCTAAGGTTCCTTACAGTTCAAAAATCTTAGCTCATAGAGTGACCAAAGACTTATTTCCTAACTTTCTTTCTATCAGATATTCACATTAGAGTTCCTCTGATAGACCTCCATTGTTTAGCACAGTTCTTGGCACATAAAAGGTGCTTAATAAAATTGGCTAATTTCATGCTTTCTTCTTAGAGCACCATAGTATTTCCCTAAAAGTCACAACCTCATATTAAATGGTCTATTTTTGGAGTATGCCTAAAATATACAGTTCTAGATTTTTCTCCTCTACACATCATCCTGTACTTCACTTTTCCAAAATAATGTAAACGGCATTAACTTAAGCCTCCACAAATATGTTGGACCAACAGAAGGATTTGGTTTAACATTTACTTTAATTGAAGGTAAATACGCAGCCTTTAAAATCTAATTGCAGTGTTCAAAAACAATAACCTTGAATCACTGACCCCACATGTACATTATGTAGCAAAATGACCTCATAGCTCTCCTAAAATGGCTCAACTTCACCATTTTCCCACCATGCCTTAATTAAACAGAGAATGGTGCAAGGTCACTACATATGGATAAAGCAGAAAATTAGGAGACTACTCTAATCCTATTGGCATTTCTTTTTGTGTTCAGATTTACATGTTTTTTTGAAAGACACTTAAGAGTTCCATTTCACAGCTGACTGCATTTTGTAAGTGTTGAAATTAGGCAATTTGCCATTTCTTAAAGCTCACTAGGCAGCCCTTTTAGGGTATTTCATAGGGCCCAAAAACTCTGGGGGAAATCTACCACCATTAAAAAGTAGTGATTATTCAGGGGTAAGGAAAATGGTGGATATAGTTGAAAATAAGATACAGTCACATATAAATTCTCTAAACCACTTTTTTTCCCAGTGATATAATACAAATTCAATGTTCAACTCTGCCCACATATCTCAGAAACGTATACTACCAATCACAGGAAAAACTAAGTTTGAAAGTGCTAAATTCCTCCTCTGGGAATTTTCTTTGAAACTGTGAAGGAGAAGAACACCCTTTTTGAGGCAAATTTGTTGTCTCAATTGAAAGCTCAAGAAAAAAAAAAACTGTTAAAGATGAGACTTGGCAACACTTGTCAAGCTGATAGGCCAAATAGCTATAAGGAAAATGATTTCAATTTGAGGCTAAATGAGGGGTAGTTCTGAGAGACAGACAGGAAATGATTATATAGTTATCTAAGGACCTGAGTAGCTAAGAGGAAAAGAGCTGAATCTACTTCAGGAGGAGAAAGAGGATGAATTAGCTAGAAAGGAGAAGGGCCCTTAGTATCAGAATGAGATGAAAAGTCTGCTGAATAGAAGAGGAGTGAAAATCTAGAGTACCTAAAAAAGACAATGTAATGCTTTTAACCTGTGCCAGACTGAGTAGAAGGAGACTGTGCACCCCAAATATACCTGTACTAGATAAAAGCATATTCAATCCTAAGGTAACTATTTGGTTCCACAAAAATACGACTTTGAGTAAAATAACATTATAGAGAATAGTATCACAGGAAAAAGAATAGTTACAGAGAGGCTTAAAACTTGTTTTGAGCAAAATATGCAGTCTAATAAAATATATACAATACAAATACAATACAATATATATACATAATATAAAAAATAAAATATACAATAGAATAAAGTCGAGAAGAAGAGCCTGAGGAAGAAGGTGGCTTCATCTACAGTATTTTGCCCCTTTGCCTTTTCATTCATTTGTATAGAAGCCAAAAAGAATCTTAGGTTTGGAGAGAGGAAAAAAAGGAACGCCAAACCCAAAGCACACTTAAGATTTTTACTAAAAAGGAAGCTCTTAAAATGATTCTGAAAGGGTGCAGTCTGGCATTTATACACACTAAAAAGGAGTTATGAGGATTTACTGTCTCTAAATCAGAGAACAATTTGGAACAGAGAACATGCCTTTGGTCAGAAAAGGAAGCAGTGTCTAGTTTTGCTTCAATGCTGGCTACCTGTCCTATATTCCAAAAGAACGTAGATCTTGAGCCATCGAGACATGCCTGTCCTTTTGGATAGGAAAAATTTTTAGCATAACCTATGTTCTGACAATTGAAAGACTCTCCTTTTAGGAAGAAAATAGGGTTTGTTTTTCCCCCCCTAGTCCAAATGGGTCTAACTCCATAAAAGAGCTGAAGTCCCCATGCTTTAAGTTAAAAGACTAGTCTTCTGGGCTTAAGGTAGCATTTCAGCTGAGAAATCTAGCTGTACCTAGAAACTGAAAGCAGAGAGAATTCCCACAAAATTGTGCCTACTGTACACAGTTGCTGCCTGGCAACAACCAGCTATTGAGTTGAACTGAGGCAAGGCATTGAAGAATGAGGGTGACTGACTATAGCAAATCCTTAGAGCTCCGGATCCCAATTTTCCCTGCCACCACAATATCTACTATACCAATTATTAGTATGGTTTGTTTTGACCCGGCAGACACTTCATAAAAAATAACCAGACAATCCCTCCTATAACTGCCCAAAATCAGTTTCTTTCTTGTTAAGAAAAAGGGACAATGTATCCTTTAGCTGTGGTGCTATGTGTGACTTCTAACACTAATTGTCTGTAATTAGAGTTGCATTGCTTCTCCAGGGAGACTGTGTTTATATTGTACTCCTAAATAATGCTCTTCCAGGGCTGCTTTCTTTACTGTTTCATCTTACATATGGTTTCTTATGGCTCCCTAAATTCTTATTGGTTACTCCTTCTGGAAGGAAAATTAATATTGTGTTACATTCATTGATTATAATTAGTTCAACTATTCCTTATTCATCCCTTAAAGCATCTAGATGGTACAGCAGATAAAATCCTAGACTTTGAATCAGGAAGGCTCATCTTCATGAGTTTGAATCTAGCCTCAGACACTTGCTGTGTGACCTGGGCAAGTCATTGGCTGTCTCAGTTCCTCATCTGTAAAATGAGCTGGAGAAGGAAATGGCAAAGCACTCCAATAACTTTGGCAAGAAAACCCCAAATGGGGTCACAAAGAATTGGACACAACTGAACAAGAGAAACTTAGGAAATTACACAACTGTAACTATTGAACAACAAAAACAACACGTTCTACAAACATCTAGAGAGACAGAGTAGGACAATCAATGAAAGACTTTGAACTAGCACCCCTTAAACCCAGAAATCCAAAGCCAAAAACCTGACAACTATTTTAAAGCTTTTTTAAAGCACCTCGAGAGGTTTTTTCCCCTCCTTTGTGTTCTACAAATATAGGTGGTGCATTAACTTGACCATTAGATCAAATTAATGGTCAACTCCTAGGGCATTAACTTGAGCATTAATTTCTTCTGTGTTTACCAGTTGAGTAAAATATTAACTCTTTCTAGTGAATAAAGCTGCTTCTGAGATTTGAGAGCACTGTTTATTGGTGAATTATTTGTGTTTAATATTTCAGTGATCTTTCACAGTCTGATTATAGTGGTTTTGTTTAACTGAGAGTTTTACAATGCCTTTCTGTGAAAGGTTGGTCTCACAAAATGGTGGACTAGGAATCAATAAACATCTATTAAACACTATTTATATACCAGGTATTGTGCTAAGTGCCGGAATTGGGGAGACTTTGAATCCTGTCTCTCATACTAACTAACCTTACTTCTCTGGGAAAGTCACTTGATCCTCTCAATCTCAGTTTCCTCATCTTAAAAGATGTATGATATTTGTGTCATTGACCTCACAATGTTATTATGAAGATGAAATTATATAAAGAAATATTGATCAGACAGTGGAGGGAAAGGAGCTTTTATTGTAAGAGTTAAATTAATGTCCCATACTTGAAGTATTATTTTTTATAAAGTTTATTATCTGACAAAATAGAACCATGTGACTAAGTTTTTCTACCTGTTCAAAATCCCCGCTCCATCAAAGCCTGGACAGGAAGGCAAGAGGGCTAGACACCGAACTCCACCCAATTTATATCCTGTCCATATCAGCACATAATGACAGGAAATAAGTAGAATGCTGAGAATAGTAGTTTTGCTGGGGATCCCAGTTTTTAGGGTAACAGATTCAAATTACACAATATATAACAACTCTATACTCTATTCCCTCAGCATGCCAATAACATGACTCTCAAAATGCGGGAAAAGTGAAAAAAATGCCCCAAAGCAATACAAAAAAATAAATAAATAAAACAAAAACTGAAGATAAACTCAATAACCTTTCATTTGTGGCATCCTTTGTCCTAGCCCTGCATTCTTTTATATTCCATACTCTGAAAACTGGTCAGGGATAATCCTATGCCCCCTACCTGTGAATGCCTTACCACCTGTGGAAAAGAGCATTTCTAGTCCCAGGGCAAGGAAAGGCCCCATAAGTCTGACTGTTGCTACCTTTGGTTCTCCTCTTCCAAAACCCAGTAGCCAGGTAGCCTTCACTAACAAACAGAAGGAAATGGATAGAAAATAGAAAGAAGTGGAAAAAAGTGGAGTAGTGACACAAATTCAACAGTTTCCTAGAGTACTCCTCTCATCAGTAACTCAAGTTGCTTCCCTCTACAACTAATTCTTATTAAAGGTAGTTATTCTAGGGACTCAGAGTAGTCATTTGCAAAAATTATTGTAGATTTAGAGTTCTGAAGAAAAGGATTATAAAGGGTAAAGGAACAGTCTAATTATCATGGAATCTCCGCAGCAATGCCCTAATTTCTCATCCTTACCCTGAGTCCATGGACCTTGTTCATTTTTGTTATCTAAAGCTGTCTCTAAGGGATAGAAAGATAGGTAGATGTTTGGTTTGTTGTTTTTTTTCTGTTGTGTCTGACTGTTTGCAAAGATACCACAGTGATTTGCCATTTCTAGCACATTTTACAGTTGAGGAAACTGAGGCAATACAGGGTTTAAGCAACTTGCCCAGGGTCACACAGCCTGAGGCCAAATTTGAACTCCTGATGAGGAGTCTTACTGTCTCCAAGCCCGACATTTTATCCAGTGCTTCCCCCAGCTACCCAGAGTAAGCCCTTAATCAATTCGTGTTCCTCAGCCCCTTACTCTCCCTCCCCATCAGAAGGTTGGTAACATTCTTCATCTTTAGCCCTTTGGAATCATGGCTGATCATTTTGTTCATCAGGGTTCCCAAGACTTTTCAAAGTTATTTGTCTTTATAATATTGCTGTTTTTGAAGAAATCATTCTCCTGATTCTGCTTCCTCTACTCTGTACCAGTATATACAAATCTTCCTGGGTTTCAGAGAAACCCTCATTTTCATCATTTCTTAAGGCACAATGATATTTCAGAAAAGACTTGTTTATAACAAAATCTTTATATCTACTCTTTTTGTAGTAGTAAAGGACTGAAAATTAAATGAGTTCCCATTAATTGAGAAATTATTGAATAAGTTATGGTACAAGAAAGAAGGAATCCAGTATGTTTTATAAAATGTATGAAATATGTTATACCTCATACAAAGAAAACGGAGGCAAGATCACTCAGGAGAGTGAAAATATTACTAAGAATTCTGTTAGGTCAGCTGAAATGACAGTAATAGGATGAGTAAGATAAAAGTGAATGTGATTCACACAATAATTTTTTGGAGCCTCAAGAGTAACTCAGAAGAGCAATCAAGGAATTAAATGAAGATATTTTTTAATCTAATAAATTGAGAATAATAAAAACCAGATAGGCATCTTTGCTATACTTTTTAGTCTTATAGAGTTGCTTGGGTGAATAGCTAGGTGGTACAGCAGATAAAACACTGGGCTTGGAATCAGAAAGTCTTATCATCATGAGTTCAAATCTAGCCTCAAAAACTTATTAGTTGTATTACCTTGAGCAACCCAAAATCTTTGCCAAGAAAATCCCAAGGGATGTTATATAGCATTGGTCACAGCTGAAAAATGAATGAACAACAAAGAGTTTCTTATGACATTGGAAGGTTGAAACATTTGCCTAGGATCATACAATTAGTTTTCCAAAATGGGACTTGAATTCAGATCTTCCTAATGCTAAAGACTTTCACTATACAACACCACTACTGAGAGAGAGAGAGAGAGAGAGAGAGAGAGAGAGAGAGAGAATTATATTAACAAGACATAAAAAAAGAGAATTACCCAAAAATGCAATTAAACATCTAAAAAAAATTGACAAATTGGCAATCCTGAAAAAAAGTACATAAAGGAAGAAAACTTGAAAATTAAATGAGAAATGGGTAAATTTGAAAATAAAAGATTATAGAATTGAAAAACAAAACTAAGAGTTAGGTTTCTAAAATATTAACAAAATTGATAAACTATCAACTAACTTTATCAATACAGAGAAAGGAAAATTCATTTACTAGAATAAACAATTAACATGAATTTACAAAAAAAGAGAAAAGTAAGAATTCTCAAATCTGACTATATATACCAGCAAAAGTAAAAATTTGAAGAAATTCAATAAATATCTACAAAGATGTAAAATATCCAAAAGACAAAGACATTTCATATAATTTAATCTTAGAAATAAACTACTGAAGAAGAAAAAGTATTAGGCCAGATAGGTTAACAGGTAAATTCATATTTAAAAAGCAATTAATATTCATGTTAAAGAATTTTCTTTTCAAAAATAGTAACAGAAGACATTCTACCAAACTTTTTTTGAGACAAAAATGGTTCTTATACTTAAATCTTGGAAAAAGCAAAGCAGAGACAGAGACTTCCATTTTACTCTCACTAATCAATATTAATATTATGTTACATAATGGATAGACCTTGTTCCTGCCACCAGTAAAGCCTTAATAATAATCTTGCCTCAGACATTTATGAATCTGGATAAGTTACATGACTTTCTCTAAGGCTCAATTTCTTCATCTGTAAAATTATAATAATAGTAATACCTACACTTAAGGATTGTTGTGATCAAATGAGATAACATATATAAAAGTACTTTTGAAACCACAAAGCAACATATAAATTTTAACTTTTATGATGTAAATGTTTGAAAATTAAATTCTAGCAACAATCCTATAGCAATATATGCAGAAAATTATTCCAATTTGACCACACCAAGTTGACCAAGTTAAATCACATCAAATATGTAAAATCAGCATCAATAAAAAAAGATATAAAGTATCCAAACTAAGAAAACAAGAAACTTTAACATAACCACACAAACAATTAATCACATGATTTTTCATTAAGACAACAAAGATAAAATATGACTACTGCAATACAGGGAAAAACAAAACCTTTTAGAAACTATAGCACTTATTTACGTAACTGGTATTTGTGTTTAAAACTTAAGAGCATAGGCATAAAAGAACTCTTTAAAAGAAAGGTCTAACATTTGAAATGGTAAAACCCTAGAAAATTTTTACTGTCTAAACAAAGACAAAACATTCTCCATCTAATGCTATTTGATGTAGGCCTAAGAACTTAAGCTAAGAGAAGAAAATAAGGAATTTGTGGAAAGGTACTGAGTGATAATGCATGTATAATCCAGTGGAATTGCTTGTTAGCTCCAGGAGTGGGGAGGGAAGAAGGGAGGGAAAGAACATCAATCATGTAACCATTGAAAAATACTTTAAAAATAAATCCATTAGGGGGCAGCTGGGTAGCTCAGTGGATTGAGAGCCAGGCCTAGAGATGGGAGGTCCTAGGTTCAAATCTGGCCTCAGACACTTCCCAGCTGTGTGACCCTGGGCAAGTCACTTGACCCCCATTGCCTACCCTTACCACTCTTCTGCCTTGGAGCCAATACACAGTATTGGCTCCAAGACAGAAGGTAAGGGTTTAAAAAAAAATCCATTAATAAAAAAAACAAGAAAACAAGCTTAAATATAAACATTGACAAAGAAGAGACAAAATTATTCCTATTTGAGGATGGCAAAGAATGACAAAATCCTCAAAAATCTCAGGATCAACAAAGGAATGAATTGAGATATTACTAGCTTCTGCAAGGTGGCAGAATGCAAAATAAACCCACAAAAGTTACTAGCATTTATATATAGTACTAACAAAACAAAGAAGGAAGAAGAAAAAGAAAAATTCAATTAAAAACAACTATAAAATGCACAAAATATTTGGGAGTTAACCTATTACAACAAACACAAGAGTTATAAATATATTTATAAACACGCTATAGAAATAGAGGGTTTAGATACCTATTACTCATAGTTGGATTGTGACGATGTACCAAAAATTATATTAATACTTAAAATAAGTAAAGGGATTTGTCCAGTCTGTTAGGAGCAGAACAGGAGGTGGGGGGGAAGGGAGGGAGAAGCTCCATTTCCTGACTCTAATCCCAGGACTCTTATGCAGCAAAAAAGAAAAAGGGTTTTGTAACATTACTCTTTCTTGGATCTCCTTCTATCTAGATGACCACTGCTCAGGCTGAATCTCCATCTAGGACTAGGTCATGCCTGCTAACTTTGGGTTTCCCAGAGAGCTCTATCCTGGGTTTTCTCCTTTTTTCTTTCTAAAAACTATTTCACATGACAATCTAATAAGATCCAAGGATTCAGCTATCATCTCTATGCTGAGAATTCTTAAATCTACTTCTCTAGTCCTAAGCTCTCTGCTGACCTCTAAACACTCATCTCCAACTGCCTATTGAACATCTCGATAACCTTAGCATGTCCAAAATTGAATTTATTATCTTCTCCCCCCTCCAAAATCCAATTTCCCTAGGACTTTTGAGGGTGCCACCATCTTTTCAGTCACTGAGGCTCAAGGCTAAACCCCCTAGAAGGAGTCCTCCATTCCTTTTTCTCTCACTCACCTCAGTGTCATATCCAATTTGCTGTCAAGACCTGAAGACTTTACTTTTATAACATCTCTCACATGTGCACTCCCATCTCTCCTCTGACACTGCCACCATGCTGTGTAAACCCTCATTGCCTCACCTGTTAATTGTAATGACCTGCTGGTTGTTTTGCCTGTCAGGGATCTCTTACCACTTCAGTCCATTCTCTACTCCATTGCCAGTGATAAATCTTTACCACAGGTCTTACTATGTCACCCTCCATAAACTTCCATGGCTCCCTATCACCTCTGGGATTAAATATAAAATCTTCTCATGTTCTTAATTTGCTCCACCCCCTCCCACCCTCTAGTCTTCTTACATGCCCACATACACACACTGCTATCTAGTGACACTGACCTCATTGTTATTCTACGAATAAGACATTCTACCATCCAGGAATTTTTATTGACTGTCCTCATGTCTGGAATATTCCTCCTCGGCATTTCTGCTACATAGTTTGCCAGGCTTCCTTCGAGTGCTAGCTAAAATCCCACTTTCTGGAGGAAGCCTTTGCCAATTCCTCCTGCTAGTGCCTTCTCTCTTTTTTAATACCTCTAATTTATCATCATCTATAAATCTTGTTTGTACATAGTTTTTTTGCATATTGTGTCCCACATTAGACTGTGAGCTCCTTGAGAGCTAAGACTGTCTTTTATCCTTCTTTGTATCTCAAAAACTTACCACAGTAATTGGCACATAGTAGGTACTTATAAACTGACTGTCAATTGGTCTGATCAAGCAAGGATTCAAAGAAGGGAATGAATGGATCTGGAGACAGAATCAAAAGGGAAAAAAGCAAGCAACTCAGAGTTCAAAGGTATACAGGCAGTCCATTTTTTTTTTTTTGGTCTTTGAAATGGAGATTTTGTTCAAAGAGACATTCAAAAGAAAGCACTAGCTTCATCAGGACCTGAGACACTAAGAGAAAGCCAATTATCTGACACACATGAAGTCAGAATGGAAAAATCTGGACTGGTACATTAAATTATGCCAAGTGGATTCTGTGACTAAGCTAAGTATCTATAATTTGCATATTTGTACATGCCTAATGCCCCCAAATTAACCTCTTGTAATAAAGTGGATTTTGCTCTCTAAATGGTTGACTAAGCATGGGAAGTACAAAGGGAGGGCTTAGGGTCGGTAGAGCAAAGAATTGTGGAGTCCCAAGGTTATAATTTAAAAAAAGATTCTTATTTTTCTCTGAATAGACTTATTTTTTATTAAATATTATTTTTAATTGGCAAAAATAAATTTTCCTTTTAAAAAAGAAAACATTTAAAAACCCACATTAAAAAAATCCTTATAACAAACATGCATAGTCAAACAAAACAAATTCCTACATTGGCCAGGTCCAAAAACATTTGTCTTATTCTAGGCAGCTAGGTGGTACAGTGGATAGAGCACTGGACCTAGAGTTAGAAAGATCTGATTTCAAATTTAACCTCAGTAACTATGAGTCCTTAAATAAGTCATTGTTAATCTCTGCATCAGTTTGGTGTTCAGTCATTTTCAGTCATGTCTGACTCTTTGTGACCCCATTTGGGGTTTTCTTGGCAGAGATACTGGATTGGTTTGCCATTTCCTTCTCTATGTCATTTGACAGATGAGGAAATTGAGGCAAGCAAGATTAAGTGATTTGTCCAAGGTCACATGTTTGTAAATGACTGAGGTAAAATTTGAGCTCGGGAAGGTGAGTCTTCCTGGCTTCAAGCCCAGGCAGTCTATACACGGTACCACCTAGCTATCCTTGCCTCAGTTTTCTCAGCTATAAAATAGAGATAATAATAGCACCTATTTCTCAAGGTTTTTATGAAAACAAAATGAGATAATATCTGTGTAGTGCTTTGCAAACCTTAAAGTATTACATGAAAGAAAAATTTTAATCAGCCTCCTGAATCCATCACTTTCTCTCAGGATGTGAGTAGGGTGCTTCTTCATTAGTCCTTTGGAATCATGAATTTATCACTACAAATTTAGAGTTGGAAGGGATATTAGAGACCACCTAGATCCTTTAAAAATGAGAACACTGAAGCTCACAGATGTTGCAACTTGCCCTAGATCACAAAGGCAATAATAAGTGGCAAAGCCAAGATTTGAATCCAGGTTTTTGGTTTCTAAGGTACAGAGAAATTATTTCTGTTGGAATGTTCCTTTTGAAGTATCAGATAAATCTTAAAATATCAACTCCACTCACTTTTCACTCTTCAAGAAACTTTAAGGCAATGGCCTGAAGTCCTTAATGAGTGCTTGAGTCAGAAACACTCAAAAGACATATTTTTTTAAAGAATGTGTCCCATTTTAAGTAGCAATTGTGTCTAATCCTTAAAAGGTCACAAGGGTCAAGATTAATCACTTGATCTTTCTGAGAAATTCCTTTGATCCCAAGTTAATGCTTTGCCTCTGACAGAGTATATGGTATATGACTGTAAATGTGAGCCAACTTTCCAAATAAAGCCTTCCTGGACACTCACCTTTATTGTGTCCTTACTGTCTTACTGGAAATGCCAGGATTACAAATCCTTACCATTTTATTTTGCCTATGGTGATACAGCTTTGCCTCATTGTCAGGAAATTCAATATATTTACCCTTCAGTATGACATAATTTATAAAGTCATTATAATCTATTTATAAATAAATTCTTTCATTGCATACACAACATCAACAGAATCTTTCCAGCTATAGATTTTTTTGCACATTCTTATCACTCACATTTCCTTACTTCCTGCCACGGATGCTAGCTTATCAGGGGCACTTGTCTCCTAGCGCCGTCTGGAAGAGAACATCTATAAACAGTATCCGGAAAGGCAACTGAGCCTCTCTGGTAGATTCAACTATCATCTCTCTACAAATGATTCCATATATATATTCCACTAATAGAAGCCTATTACATTAGCCTCTCAAGTGTAAAAAGATGAGAAGAGGACCTCCACCATGGTGGTAACAGTATCAGAGGAGTGAATAGGACATGGTAACCAATTGCATATGGCTGTGGGGGTGAGAGTCCCTTCTCCATGCCCTTCAATCCCTTCAGGATCAAGCCTTCATTTTGCTTGTGATTCTTCCCTCCTTGGTGTTGTTGTTGTTGTTCACTTTTTGTATTAGAAGAGGGCCAATGACAATCCAGTGTTGGGTTCAGGGCACTATGATACCTCGTCAGGCCATTATTGGTCATATTGGTTGGGAATAAATTGTATGAACATTTGGGATGGAGTTGTTTCCAGATTTGCTTATCTCACATTTCTTTTAAGCTGATATTCTATTCTGCTTTGCTCATAGAGCACAGTACATTCTTAGAGAAGGGCACTAGGCTAATGAAACACAGTGCCTTCTTAGAGATGGACATACCACATTGGGTGGTCCTTTGCCAATGTCTTCCTTGTCTTACAATCAATACTAAAGTTATTCAGAGAGACCTTGAGAGTATCCTTGTACCACTTCCTCTGGGCATTGAGTTTAAGCACTTGACTTTTACAAGTACTCCAAAAAATAGTCTTTTAGGCAAATTTACTTTGGCATTGGGGCTAAGTGGCCAGTCCATTAGAGTTGAATTCTTAGCAATAGGGTTTGAATGTTTGGCAATTCAGGCCAAGAGAGGACCTCCGTGCCAGGTGCCAGATAACTTATCTTCACACCTTCAGAATCTTCCTAAGGCAATTCAAATGGAAGCAGTTTGGTTTTCTGGTATAGCCCTAGTATACTATCCAGGTTTCACAAGATATCTCCCAATCCCATTCCTGTGTGTTTTTCTGGTAAGTTAGATATACTTCTACACTTTATATGTGTGTCTTTGTTCAACCCACTTTGGTCCATTTTAGGGAAGAGAGAAATTAATCTATTATCCACTCCCTCCAACCCTTACCCCAAGTTTGTATATTTTTCCCACACCCCATTTATGAGAAACAGCTCATTGCACTTCCTTCTTTTTCCTTAGCGGGTTCCATTTTTACTCTCAAAAATGCTCAGAATGAAATCAGTCCACCTCCTAGGACCTCTGTTGTTTGTTTTACTTTACACCCTTTGAAGATATTATATTAAGGGTTGGAAAAAACATCTGTTTCTTCTCTCCCTATTAAAATGTTAGAATTACTTATCACTTTATAGCCCCTTCCAATTACTCAAATATTTTCACCTTTCTAGGTTTCTCTGGACTCTCATGCTTCATTTCTAAGTTCCTACTCAGCTCTGATCTTTTCATCAGAAATTCTTCAAAGTGCTCTATCCCACTAAAGACCCATTTTTTCATCATTGCTTTATTTTCAGCTTTTCAGAGTAATTCGTGATTGTAAGCCTGTCTCTTTTGCCTTTTGGAATATTGTATTCCAGGAGTTTTTATTTTTGCAAAAGCATTCAAGGTCTTTTGTGATATTGATTGTAATTCCTAAGCACTTAAATTGTTTCTTTCTAGATACTTTCAATAATGCTGTTTATTTTTGTTTTGTTTTGTTTTAATATGTGAGCCCTGATCACAGAGCTTGAATGAAATGGAAATTACTAACTTTCCTCTGTCTTGTGAAACTGAGGAGAATTAGGCCTTACCCTCTGCCCTGCCAGTATCTTCTAATATTCTTCAGGACTTGCCATCTTCCCTGCCTCTACAACAGAGATTTTTAACTTTTTTTTTTTTTTTTGCGTATTATGATCCCTTGGAAGTCTAATGAAATTTTTGGATCCCTTCTCAAACAAATGTTTTAAAAATATTTTTAAAAATCAAAAAGCTAACATTCATGTAGTGCTTTAGGGTTTGCACATATGTATTTTTTCCCCTTTAGGTAATTTAGGAACCACTGAAGGTACTGGAGGAGTGACACTGATCGCCTTTATGCATTAGGAAAAACATTTCTATGAAGGATGGATGGTAGAAGAAAGACCCAGGAGGCAAAAACAAGTTAGGAAGCCATTATAATATCTAGGAGAGCAGTAATGAGGGTTGGGCATAGGGACTATAAAAGTAGAAAGAAAGTGTATATAAAGAGGAAGTTACTGAGTCCCAGTTCTGGCATTTACCAATCATATAAATCAATAAAACTCTCTGAATTTCAGGTTTGAACTAGATGAGCTCAAAGGAACCTTCCTGATCTAAATCTTTGCTTCCTAAGGTCCTTAATACTAGCACCCCTACCTCACAGTACTCTATAAATACACATATATTTTAGATATTATATTTATAACTATGTTTATGTATATTATATGTATAATAGATATTACATACATTATGTGTTTACATACATGCATTTTGCAGAGTACCTTATTCACAATTTATGTTTATAAATTAAAAAATGTATTTAAGTATATACATAACTTTTGTAAATATATAATTTGTAAGATGTGTATATACATAGTATATATGTAGACATAGATATACATAAATATACATAAAAAATTCTAATTCCAGAGAGAGAACTGATTTATTCCAAATGCAAATTGAAGTGTAATTTTTTCTTTCTTTCTCTCTCATTCTTTTTTCTTCCTTTTTTGCTCTCCCTCTCTTTCTCTTGTTCTCTTCCTTCCTTCCTTCCATTTTTCATTTCTTCCTTTCTCATCAGCATTTAATAACTGGGCAGAGATGACCTCTAAGGGACAGGACTTTCTGTTTTCTGGAGTGAAAACAGTCAATAGGTTGATTTTTATATTATTAGAATCCTAAGCATTTTGTAGGATGATTGTTGTTGTTTAACTGACTAGTCATGTTCAACTCTGTGATCCCATTTGGAGTTTTCTTGGCAAAGATACTGGAGGGATTTGCCATTTCTTTCTCCAGCTCATTTTACAAATTAGGAAACTGAGGCAAACAGGTTTAAGTGACTTGCCCAGAGTCATATAGCTAGTAATTGTCTGAAGACAAATTTGAACTCAGGTTCTTCTGACTGTAGGGCCAGTACTATTCCCTTTGCCACTTAGCTACCCTAATTCTACAGCAGGGGTCGGCAACGTATGGCTCTCGAGCCATATCTAGCTCTTTTGAGGGCCAGATATGGCTCTTTCTGCAGGAGCCATAAAGTCAATTTTTTTAGGCGCTGTTACAGGAGCGCGCACTGTGAGCACTGTACGGCTCTCACGAAATTACATTTTAAAAAATGTGGCGTTTATGGCTCTCATGGCCAAAAAGGTTGCCAACCCCTGCTCTATAGGATACCTTAATTCTAAGAAGTAATCAGATAGATTACAGAAAACCACAATCTTTCTTTCATGACAATCTGTAGAGATAGTAGGAGAAAACTTTATTTTTGTGGTGCTTTTTTTGGAGATATTTTCTCCAGGGTACCATAAGAAGAGCACCTGCCATAGGGCAATGATCATTGAATACAGAGTCTTAACTAAGGAGGGTTGAGAACTTTGCATCAATGCCGCATTTAAAAGGCATTATAGGGGGGCAGCTGGGTGGCTCAGTGGATTGAGAGCCAGGCCTAAAGACAGGAGGTCTTATGTTCAAATATGGCCTCGGACACTTCCCAGCTGTGTGTCCCTGGGCAAGTCACTTAACCCCCATTGCCTAGCCCTTACCACTCTTCTGCCTGGGAGCCAATACACAATATTGACTCCAAGAAGGAAGGTAAGGGTTTTTAGAATGAATGAATGAATGAATGAGTAAATAAATAGATACATAAACAAATAAATAAATAAATAGATAGATGGATAAATAAATAAATAGATAGATAGATAAATAGATAGATAGATAAAAGAACAAACAAGCAAGCAAATAAATAAATAAATAAAGTGAAGGGCATTACAAATACTAACACTCTTCCTGCAATTTAGAAAGATCCCAGTTGAACTAAATCTGGTCTGGCTCCACCAAGTTCTGTCTCTGACTCCCAGCCCCCATATTGACCTTCCAACATCCCTCGGTCTCTGTGTTCCATAACTCAGTGCTTTTCTGAAAATCCATTTTATGCCATTTGTTCTAATTGGGGCCTGGGGTGGGGGAGGGGGAGAGAGAGAGAATGTTAGTTACAGCTGTGATCAAATGCTTCAGCACTTCAAAAGATCTGATTTCAACCTATTCTTGGCCCTCCCAAGTGGTTTCTGCCAAGGGTAATAAAGCCATCTCCTTACCACCTTTAGAAATGCAGAATTCTCTTATGCCCCGCCCCCAGCAGGGAATGACCTCCTTCCAGTGGGATTGGGAGGAACTGGAAAGAGTTAGATTATATGCATGAAGATTAGAGGAAGGAAGCCATCTGGAGGAAAAATAAAAGGCAGGACAAAGGAGACTGTTTGTGAATAGTAAAGGTTGTGAATGGTAAAAGTCTTGATTTCTGGTCCTGATTCAGAGTTCAGTCTGTAGCTCTACCAGCACCTGAAAAGAATAATAAGCATTTCACAAAATTATTGGAGTGAAAAAGAAAAAAATAACTCAAAAGGGTGGTGATTTTTGTTGATGCTGATTTCTAAGCAGATAGAACTCCTGTGAAACTCTGACCTTGCCCCTGAGAGGTCTAAAAATTATTCATGGTTCAGCCAGATTGTATAGAATTTCAAAATGCCAAAACCTTGGCACAATGTCATCCATCCAGGAATAAACTGAGTGAGAGGCATTGGGCCAAAAGGTACTATGAGGCAATGTGTCTTTTCACCAGTCCTTGCACATATCTCCCAGAACCAAGGCTGAACTTCATCATATCAGTCTATTTGGGGACCTGGTTTTAGTTCTTTCCAAGTCTGAAGGGCCCTTGGATAGCTAGGTTGGATGTCAGTTATCCTCCTCTCCCCACCTTCAAGAGATGAAAATTCCTATAGTAGGGATCAGTTGCTTATTGCATTTTTTCTCTTAATTTGTTCAGTTTTCAGTTGGATTCCCACAGACCTATCAGATCTAGGTCAATCTGGCCTAGGAAGGATTCCTAGAATACCTGTGGAATGGAAGTGCTCGTAGGCAGATCCATAATTAGAATCCTAAAAATCAATCTGGACTTGGGAAGTATAGGCTGGCAAACTGGAAGACCCAGGTTGCAAGTGAATTTCAAATATTCTGGGTTATGCAACCTCTTCGTAGACAAGGTCCTACAAAGTTTAAAGTCTGGGACTTATTTAGCAACAAGTTGGGACTCAAGGTGGCATGGAACCCCAGGTTTCCCTTGGCTACCCCAAACTCTAGAAATGTTTCAAATCTAACACAAAGCAGGAAAATTCCTTTCCTTCCTTTCATTATTGTTAATACTGAGGAAAAGTTGACTCTGGGCATCAGAGACTCATGATAAGAATATTGCCCTTGGATTCTCCCCTAGATTTTGAGATGGACACAGATATTTATCTCCCAGTTATGCTCTGATACCATCAGGTTGTAATCAAGGATATCTACTTGTCCCCTAAACTATGCCCACCAACCCCTGTGTCTTTGGGACACAAAACATCACTCTATCCTCTATCAGATAACAAATATCCCCCACTGCTACCTAACCTCATTCTATTCTCTCACCCTGGTCATGCAGCCCCTGTGGTCAAAAGGGTATATAAAACCCGGAACACATCTCCTCTAAGAGGCAGTGTGCCACCTGCACTGTCCTCCCAGCCAAATTCAACATTAATTATGAATGAAATTTATTTTCACAATGAAATTATGAATGAAAATTAATAAATTTCTCTTTTTATTTCTAAGCTAAGTAATGGAGTCTTGCATTCTTGCAAAGGGTACCTGTCTCAAACCTGGAGTTCCCCTTAAATTCCCCCCCACAATAAAGGGAGTGTTCTCAGAAGCTTTCACATTTCAAAAAGATACAGGATCCTAGGATCCTAGATTTAGATCTGGGAGGGATCTTTAAGGCAATCAAGTCCAATCTTATGACCATACTGATAAAACTGAAGCTGAGAAGTGTCTTTTCCAGGGTCACATAGTATCTGAGGCAGAATTTGAACTCAAGTCTTCTTGACTCCAAGACTAGTTTTCTATGAAGTGAACTACATAACTCTCTCTGGGATTTGTGTATATGTTTGTACACACACATGTGTTTTATATATATATATGTATATATGTATATTCATTTATTTGATTGTTTTTATTTGTATTTATGTGTGTTTGTATGTGTGTCTGCATATATATGTATGTACACATTGTATGAATATAAAACATACATATAAACGTATTTGTGTATGCATATATGTGGAGGGAGAATGCAATGGTAAATGATAAGAGTCTTCCGCGATCAAAAAGCTGGTGGAGGAGGTGCTATTTTATCAGCCCAAAAGCTCTTCAACAGTCACTGGAAAGTCTAGGGTTTTTTATAGAACTCATTCTAAAACATTCACTTCTGTGGCTGTTCTTCCAGCAACCTTAATGTCTGAATGGGATCATTCTTCATGTTGAATGATGTGGCTCCTTTTCTCAAGGATATAAAGTCAGTTATCATTTTCTTGGTGTCTCTGAAGAAGAACAAAGGTCAATACAAAGTTCATTCTAACATATGTCTCTTTACTGGAAACATAAGTAGGTTCTCATGAGATTTTTACTATTTCCTGTTCTCAGCTGATTTGGGAATAACTTGAACTCAAATGACCCGGAGTTTTCAGAGTATTTTCTTTCCATTCATATTGGACAAAACCAAGCAGTAAGACAATTTTTTTTTAGCCTGGCTATCCTTCAGAAATAAGGAGCCTGAAGTTCTTTATCGAAGGAAGCCAGCTCCCCAATATCAGATACCTGAGAACTGCTTGGGAATAAAAAGAAACATAAATTCTTTCTAGAGATTCAGATTGGGGGGGGTATTGTTTTCAGGTGTTTCTTTTTTTTTTTTTTAATGTATTTTTAAAGCTTCATTATGTTTTACTGAGGACAGTTACCTTGGTTTCCATGGTGACACTGAACCGGTTTGTAGGTGCAATTAAAGAGAGTGATTACATTAATAGATGGTTTAGTATTTCTGTTGAATATGAAGCTTGTCCAATATTTAAATTATTCAAGCATTTCAAAGCCATCATTTCTTTATGTGGATGTTTAACATCATGTTTCTCTAACAAAAAGATCAATGAAGTTGATTTTTTCTGAAAATTAAAGTTATTTTCAAAGAAATTAGTAAACCCTTCATCATGTCTCGCTTTTAACATTTCTTTAGATAATTAGCCCTTTATTCATTTATCAGAGCTAGATGGCTCAGTAAAGTGGCTGGATCTAAAGCCAAGAAGACTCCTCTCCCTGGATATAAATCTGACATCAGACATTTATTAACTATGTATGTGACTATGGGCAAGTCACCTAACCCTGTTTTGCCTCAGTTTCCTTATATGTAAAATGAACTGGAGAAGGAAAAGGCAAACTACTCCAGTATTTTTATCAAGAAAAACACAAATGGGATCAACAAAGAGTTTGATATGTCCACTGCTGGACTTCTACCCCAAAGAAATAATAAGGAAAAATACATGTACAAAAATATTTATAGCCGCACTCTTTGTGATGGCAAAAAATTGGAAAATGAGGGGATGCACTTCAATTGGGGAATGGCTGAACAAATTGTATCTGTTGGTGATGGAATACTATTGTTCTCAAAGGAATAATGAAGTGGAGGAATTCCATGTGAACTGGAAAGACTTCGAGGAATTGATGCAGAATGAAAAGAGCAGAACCAGGAGAACATTATAACAGAGACAGATACACTGTGGTACAATTGAATATAATGGACTTCTCTACTAGCAGCTATGCAAGGATCCAGAACAATTCTGAGAAAGAACACTATCCACATTCAGAGGAAGAACTGTGGAAGTAAAAAACACAGAAGAAAAACAACTGCTTGATCACATGATTCAAGGGGGATATGATTGGGGATGTAGACTCTAAATGATCACTCTATTGGAAATATTAATAATAATATGGAAATACTTTTGATCAATGATACTTGTAAACCTAGTTGAATTGCTCATTGGCTTTGGGAAGGGGAGGAAGGAGGTGAGGGAAAGAATATGAATCATGTAACTATGGAAAAATATTCTAAACTAACTAAATATATATATATGCATATATATATATAAATTTTTAAAAGAAAAAATATAATGCCATGTACTGAAGTTCTAAAAACAAACCAAAAAAAGAGCTTGACATGACTGAAAAACAACTAAACAACAAATATTCTACCAGTCCTGAAGTTGGGAAAGAAGGAAGGCCAGCTGTCTCCAACAACATACAAAGTAGGGAAATTTACTTCCGGCCCTCCAGAAATTTCTGACCTTTCTTCAAAGGGGATAAGGCAGGATGCTTAGAAGTTTATTTCCACTGAGTTAGCGATTAATAATAATAATAATAATAATAATAATAATAATAATAATTGACATTCATATACTACTTCTAATTTGAGCCTCACAAAGCCTTGTGAAGTAAGGATGCTGCAGGTATTATGTCTCATTTTGCAACTGGAAAAGCTGAGATTCTGAGAGGTTTAGATGACCTTCCTATGGCTACACAATCTAATATGTGTTAGAGATGAGACCAAACACTGATTCTTGGTCCAGTAATCTACCTACTAAATCCTGTGCCCCTCACCCCATTCCCAGAGACATATTACAGAGGAAGAGGATGCAAAGCCACTGCAAATGAATAATAATGAAAACTCACATCATTTTAGCACTTTAACCTTTTCAAAGTACTTTCCTCATAATAATCCTTTGAGGGAGATTGGTTTCTTTTCTTTTTTTTTTTTTTAAACCCTTACCTTCTGTCTTGAAGCCAGTACTGTGTATTGACTTCAAGGCAGAAGAGTGGTAAGGGTAGGCAATGGGGGTCAAGCGACTTGCCCAGGGTCCTGAAGCTAGGAAGTGTCTGAAGTCAGATTTGAACCAAGGACCTCTCATTTCCAGGCCTGGCTCTCAATTCACTAAGCTACCCAGCTGCCCCCCAGGAGATCAATTTCTCATCTGTGAAGTGAGGATAATATTAAGGCCCCAAAAGGGCTTAGGGACATTTTTTGACTTTAAATCTAGTGCTCTTTCTACAACTCTATAAAACCCCTTAAGATTTAGTCCCTTTTAAATCTCTCTAACTCAGGGATTTTTTTACCTGGAGCCCCCAAATTCTTCCCCTCTTCCCCAAGGAGTCTATGAACTTGTATAGAAAAAATACAATTATCTTTTCCTTAACTTATAACTAAAATTTAGCATTTCCTTCCATTATGAATGTTGGTTAAAAACAACAACAACAACAACAACAACAACAACAAGATTCTGAGAAGGGTTTTAGATTCTGAGAATAGGCTTCTTCCAACTGCCAATGAAGTCCATAGGCTCCAGCAGATGAACAAAGAGCACCATGACATGAACACACAAAAAAAGTCTTAAAACTCTTTTTCTAGATGGTTTCTTGTCTGCTAACATAACTACTTACAGATTTGCTCACTGAAGAAAGAACCAACGAATTATTATTGGACCTAGTCAACAGCAGAAAGAATCAACATTGTAGCTTGTGACATTAATTCAATAAACAACTATTTTTATTCACCAGCTGTTCACCTGAATTTCTGATGAAAAAGTTGAACAGTGGTTCTTATGGAATAACAAAAAGGTCTCCATATTAGTCAAATATGACAAGCATAAATATTAGCAATCATCCCTAATGGAGGTTAGAGAGAAAAAAACAAGAATACTAAACTCATATATTCTCTGGTGTTCCCTGGTAGTGTTCTCTGTCGACCTTTCAGTAATAAAGTAAATTTAATGAAGATGAAAACCCTGGCATTAGTGGTACCCTCAATTGGTCTCTACACCTCTAAAACTGCAGAGCAGATCTATAAACAAGTGAATTGGTTGGTTAATTTTTTTGTAAAGCTAATAAACAAATACTCTACAAAGCACTCATGTAATTGTCTTACAAATTGTCTCAGCTCCTGTACCTCAGCCAAAAGGATCTTACTCTTATTACAGAAGGGGCATTCACTGGGAAAACATGACATGAATGCTTTCTTTTTTTAAAACTTAAATTTGCATTTGTTTTATTTGCTATTTTTTCTCACTCAGAATTAGGATGGAAAGTTCCATGCAGCACTTCTGTATAACTGTTAATTTCTTAAAGTAGAGATGTAAGTGATCTCAAATCATGGAAACAGACAAAATACCAGGGATGAAATATTTAAATAGTACTTTAAATTCAGATCATCTTTAAAAAACTCATGTATCACTGAGTCACTACATAAATTTGTGTATGTGTGTGTGTGTGTGTGTGTATATATATATATATATATATATATATATATATATATATATATATATATATATATATATAATTGAAAGGCATTTTAACTTTGTCAGGAAAAACTTTCAAGATAATGTGTACCGATAGGAGAGAAAACTTGCCATTTCCCACCAAAAGTTTAGTCGCTGAAATTGACTACAAGAGATAAGTGTTATGAAATTTGGTCCAAATGTTCTCCCTCTTTCTTCTATTTTCTCACCCCTATAACCTGGGGTACACTAATAATTGCCTAACAACCAACTCTCTGGAAAAAATGTACCTATGACACACTTTTAAGTTTAATCTGCATTTTTAATATTTTCTTTATCACTTTTTCAAATCTAGATGATCACCAAAACAATAAATCAAGACCCAGTTTGTAGTACTTGGTATGAGAAAACTGAGAGAATTGAAGGGATTAGGATAGCAAGTGATCAATTGTGGGAACTGAGTGAGCCTACTAACTCCATCTTCTGACTTGATTCTGGAACTAGCTTTGTTTTTTTTTTTCTATTCCATTATTGGCCTAGTCCAAATTCTGTCCTATGAGAAAAATTTATTCAATTCTAGGAATTGGGAAAAGCCTTATTGCATTGTCTGAACTTAGCTCTGCATGGCTAAGAAACTGGACCATTTATACGTGCTATTTAGAGACCCTTAACAAGGACCTGTAGCTTATGTTGACCAGAAGTGCAGTCAGATGATATAAGGAGTTTTCTTATTAAATTGTACATCTCAAACAACCCATATGTGTTATCTGAAACTGGCCCCATACTGATCAATTGGTTATTGTTTCCATGTTTCTTGGATAGTTTACAGATACTTGAAGAGGAGTAGGACACCTCTTTCTTCCTGAATCCAGAGTATTGCACCCATTCATTCTCCCCCTCCCAACTTAGAAAGTCCCTAATCATTCATCTAATTAGAAATCAGCTTGCCTAATATGCTTTTCTTAATTACTTGGTCTTATTTAATTGTTTTTCCTGCATAAAAGTTTGTCTTCCCCTCTACTCAGAGCTCATTCCTAAACTGAGGAAGAGGCTTGGTCCCCATTTGTTGGGCAACTAGCAAGCATCCCTTAATAAATCAATATGCCTTAAAGCTCAAACCTTTGTTTCCTCAGTCATTTCATTTTTTGCTGGTTACAAGGCAGGGACTATTTCACTTTTGCTTTTGGATTTCCATGACCTAGCAACATACCTAGCATATTAAAAATATTTTTTTTGGTCCAGGTTGGTGATTTCAACAGCATAAAGTTCCTTCTAACAAAGCAAACTAAGTTGTTTAGACTGCTAAGAGGTTCAGTGATTTACCCTGGAGTTCTATAGCAATCTTATACAGTGGAGCTTCAAACCAGCTCATGTGAATTCTGAGGTTAGCTTTCCAGCCACTACTCCATTCAGAGAATGAAATTCTCTGAAGGCTGTATTAGTTTTAAAATACTAATTTATTAATCTGCCACTCAAGAAAATCTAACTAGCCAGTGGACTCTGTCAAAGTACAGACAGCCACAGAACTGTAGCCAGGAAGCCAGGCTGGGCCAGAGAGAGAGCAGAGGCTCAAGTGCAAACAAATAAGCAACAATGAGGAGAGCTGGGCCAGAGAGAGGAGCCAAAGCAAACTCTAAGCAGGTAAGCAAGAGAACTACAAAAGCCACACCCCATACTCCAAAAGAACCCTACTTCTTGTTACATTCGCCAATATATATCCCTTCTAATATCATCACTCGGTCCCTCCCTAGGACATCTCTGACAGGAGAATGAATAGTCACATAAAAGATGAACTCAGAGACCTCATCTCCTTCCTCCCTACTTTATCACAGTAAGAGCTGGGTCTTAGGGGGATGGCAACATACTCTTTCCTACTAGACATGGGCTGGACCACACTTGAGAGTGTTTACAGATAAATAAGGAGCAAGCCTCCACCCTGCCTATAAGAGACCTAGACAAAAGAAGAGAGGATCCAATCCAGGGTTATACCCTTGGCATTAGGCATATGGGAGGGTGGGGGTAGAAAGGAGACAAATGACTTTTCAATAATATCCCAATTCATCATTAATTTTCCACATCCATAGTATTTCACATTTGGTTCATAATAAGCAATTAATAAGTATTTATTAAATAAATGAACAAATATGTGTAGTTCTACACATATATTTGTACATACGTGCATTCCTATAGGCATGTATTACTCTTGATTATCCAGGTTATATCTCTTCAAGCTGTCATCATGGAGATAGCTTTTGACTTTGAATGCATTTCCTTTGAGAAATAAGGGCAGACATAGATGGACAGAGACAGAGAGGAATATTTAAGAGTCCATTTTGTCAGAGTGGTGTTAGCTTTTTACTTGGCAGAATACAGAAGTGAGGAAGAGCAGAGAGAGAAATTGAATAGACAATGACTATTGCCACAGGTGTGGCATGGATGGACTGGATCTGGGGCCAATGAACTGAAACCAGATAAGACAGACATGGGACCAGTGAGAAACACAAATCTAGTCCACAGTACATTGTACCCCTACTGTAACCCTAGTGCAAGGGAGCCACTTTCCATTTAGCTCCCAGATATAAGAGGTAAACAAATGTTAATGGAAAACAGTATCTTTCTACGCCCTATGGGAGAACGAACATTGGACAGAGAAAACAATCATCTAGTATTTAGAGATCTCATTCCTTTCATTACTCATTCTCATTTCAATTTTATTTGATATTATTGTTTAAAAAACTAGATGAACATCTAATGAGTTTATTCAGTTATAAAAGAATAGAGTAGGATTGAAAGAAGAGAAGTCAAACATATTGGGGCGGGGTGGCCAAAGGGGAGATGGGTTGTTTTTTTTTCTAATCTCTGCCAGGGCAAAACTAATGAGAGACAGAGTGTATTTGCTATTGGTAATTTTTATATATAATTTTTATATATTGCTATAGTGGTATGATTTCCCTTTCCCTTTTTTTAAATACAGAAAGATAGAACAATTTCTATAATGAAATAAGTCTGAAAACTCCATGGAATGAGGGTTGTTATATGGTTTTTCCCAGTTTTTGTCACTTAAGCAATTGAAGATGCACGCACCCATATAGAGTTCTTTTCTTAGAGACCCTACCTCACTCAAGACACCTCCATCCAGGGCATAGATAGATAGATAGATATAGATATACATGCATACATACACACATACATATATATACACATGTGTATATATATATACATATATATATACATAATCTTTCTCCTCTTCCTAATTTTCCTGTTATTATCAAAGACATCACCATACTCCCAATCACTCAGGCCCACAACCTAAGCAATATGCTCTACCTTTTTATATCCAATCTGTTGCCAAGTTCTCTCAATTTCACCTTTGCAACATCTCTTCAATATGGCCCTTTCTCTCCTCTACCACACACTACCAGCACCCTGGGCAGACTCTGTTCACCTCGCAACTAAACTCTTGCAGTAACCTTCTGATTGGTCTTCCCGCTTCAGATCTCTCCCCAATCCAGTCTACCCTCCTCATTGCCGTCAAATTGAACTTCCTAAAGTTCAGATTTGACCATGTCAGTCCCCAACCCATCCTCACCCCACACCTGTTCAGTAAATCCCAAGGTAAAAATCTTCTGGCTTCTACAGTCATTCACCCAGCCCCTCCCTACTTCCCAGCCTTCTTACACTTTGCTAACCCACTCATATGCTGTGTTCTAGATGGCGGTGAAGTGATGCTTCTTCACTGGCTGCCTCCCTCTCTAGAGTTCTCTCTTCCTCTTCTCTGTATCCTGATTTCCATAGCTTCCTTCAGGTTCCAGTTAAAATGACACTTTTCTGCAGAAAGCCTTTCCCAATTCCCCTTTATTCATGCGCCTTCCAAATGTGATTATCTCTGTATCCTAAAAATAATTCGTCTATGCATTTTGTTTACAAATTGTCTTCCTCATTAGACTGAGCTTTTTGAGAGCAGGAATTGTTTTTTAACTTTTATTTTGTTTTCCCAGTGCCTAACACATAGTAGGTGCTAAATAAATGATTATTAACTTGACTTCAACCATCAAGCCATAAAAATATGTGGATCTAAAAATATTCTAAAAATTAGGCAGAATTATGAGTACCTAGACCCTGATGATCAGTTGTACTACAAACCTCCTGATTGGTCAGTTGTTTATTATACTCGCCTAAAACAAATTAGAATCACATAGTTCCAATTCAATTCAACAAACATCTATTAAATCCCTATTACAAGCAAGATTCTTTTGGGGATATAAAGACAAAACCAAGATAGTCCCTCTTCTCAAGGAGCTTATATTCTTCTGGAGAAATGCAAAATATGTGAAGAAATAAATAAAGGGAAGTCAGTTTGAAGATGGAGAGGGCACTAGCAACTGGGGCACTGGAAAGGAAAGGTTCAGAAAAGACTTGCATTGTAAAAAGAAAGAGGCTTTGGCTGCACATTCCAAGGTTTGGGATTTGGGGAGAAAGGATGTGGTTTGTGTGAATGCATGTAGCCAGTGGAATATGAAATACCAAATACATGGAAAAACTGGTAACCTAGAACAAATGAAAGAGAATGATGGGAAGTAAAGTTAGGATGGTGAATGGGGACCAGATCACCAGGGGCCTTAAATGCCAGTCCAAATCAATCCAGCAAATATTTACTAAATGACAACTATGTACAGGGCATTGTGCTAGGTACTGGTAAAATGAAGAGAAAAAAATACTCCCTCCCTCTATGGAATTTATATTTTCCTGGGAGTGGACAAAATAAGAAACATAGAAAGAAGTATAGCACAAAGAAAACTGAGGAGGGTTTTCTTTAAGATTCAGCTCAGACATCTCCTTGGCAATATAGATATTTCTTAGTCCCCTCAAGCTACTATTGCCTTTCTCCCTAAGATTACTTTGTATCTACTTTTTATGAATTTTTAATATGCCTACACAAGTACTCTGTCTCCCCTGTTAAAAGATAAGTTCCCTTAGGGAAGGAACTACTTTGCTTTTTTGTCTCTATATCCCAAGCACTTAGCACAGTACTTGGCAAATCTTGTTCAATTATTCACTCATGTCCAACTCTTCCATGATTCTATGGGCCATAGCACATTGATGCTGTCATCCATAGGGTTTTCTTGGCAATCTTTCTCTAGTGGATTAAAGTAAATAGGGATTAAAAGACTTGTCCAGGGTTACACAGCTAGTGTCTAAGGCTAGATTAGAACTCAAGACTTCCCATCTCTAGCCCTAACACTCTATCCACTGAATCACTTGGCTACCTCCACCTTAGACTGCATTAACAAAATATAGAGTATCAAGAATAACAGAAGTGATTCTATGAACCACTTTTTTCTTTCTGGATACTGTCTCCTCTCTAGGATTTTGTGACATTGCACTTTCCTGGTTCTCCTCCTTTCTGTTCAACAACTCCTCAGTCTTCTTTGCTAATTCTTCATCCCTGCCATACCCACTAACTAGAAGTGTTCCCCAAGAGTCTATCCTGGCCTCCCTACACTTTTTATACTGTCCTGTCTCACTTGGTGATCTCATCAATTCCCATAAGTCCAAAAATCATCTCTATGCAGATGATTGCCATATCTATTTATATAACCCTGGTCTCTCTGCTAAACCAATCATATGTCTCCAACTGCCTCTTAAACCTATTGAATTGCAACTCTTATGGGCATTTTAAATTCAACATGTACAAAACATAATTCATCAGTCCCCCATAACCAACTCTTCTTTCTTTCAAATTTCCCTGTTACTGTCAAGGATACCATCATTCTTCTATTAAACTAGGTCCACAATTTCAGTGTCATACCTAGCTCCCCACTCTCACTGACATCACCTACCAGTGATGGTGAACTTTTTAGAGACCAAATGCCCAAATTGCACCCTCACGCCAAATGTGAGCCTCTCACTTACCCCAGACAGAGGAGGGACAAAGTGCTCCCACTGCGCTGCTGGGCAGAGGGGTGCATGATGAGAGAAATGTCCTGAGACACGGTGGAGAGGAGCAAGAAAACAGTACCCTCTGGCACACGTGCAATAGGTTCACCAACATGGGCCTATACAGTCTATCATCAAATACTGTCATTTCTACATTCATGATATTTCTCATATAAGTCTCTTTGGTTTCCCTGTTTTACATCAAGACAAAACCTACTCTCAACAGAAGATCTTCCCCAGACTCTGGAGATCCCAGCTACTAATGGCATATCCTTTCAGATTATTTTTCATCTACTTTGCAGATGGAAACACTTAGGTGGTACAGTGGATAAAACACTGGGTCTGGAGTCAGAAAGAATTGAGTTCAAGTTTGTATTCAGACACTTACTACTTGTATGACTAGGCAAGTCACTTAACCCTGTTTGCCTCAGTTTCCCCATTTGCAAAAATAAGAGAGAAGAAAATGGCAAACCACTCCAATATCTTTGCCAAGAAAACTCTAAATGAGGTCAGGAGGAGTTAGATATAATTGAAACAATTTAACGACAATAAATTCTGTATATGTCTTGAACTTCTTGTTCACTGCTGCCTCCCACATTCTAATATATGCTCCTTGATGGCAAGGACTCAGAACTTAGCAAAGTGCCTAGGATATAGTAGATGTTTAGTATGTGCTTAATGACTAGCTTGATGACTAGGTTGGTCCATGGTGAAAGATGTGGGAAATGGTGGGGGTGAGTGAGTGTAGAGAAACCTTCCTCTTCTCAAAGCTCTTATTGCACTAAAAGATATACAATAAATATCAAACTTTAACTTGAAAAAGTTTCCTTGTGGAAGGGGGTATCAGAAGGGTTTCAGTCTGTGGTTCATATGAAGTAGCATGGTTTTCTGCATTCTCACTGCTTCTTACAGATGAAATTGTGCATAAGCAAGCTCAAAATTCCTCCATATATGCTCAAATTGTTCCCTAAAGCATAGTAGCCAAATTACTATATATGACTTGACTGATAATGATAATAACTGACATTTACAGGACCCTGGAAGTTTAAATTTCCTTATATTCTACAATTATCCTGATGCAGTTAGTTGGCCCAGTGAATGGAGGGCTGAGCCTGGAGTCAGGAAGACCTGAGTTCAAAAATGGCTTCAGACATTTAATAGCTGTGTGACTCTAGACAAGCCACTTCATCCTGTTTTCCTGAGTTTTCTCATCTATAAAATGAGAAGGAGAAGGAAAAACCACTCCAGTATCTTTATCAAGAAAACTCCAAATGGAGTCATGAATAGTCAAATACGAATAAAATGTCTGATCAGAAAAAAAAGATTGAAAGAATAGTTTACAAGTATTATCACTACCATTTTATAGATGAGGAAACTGAGGCCCACAGAGTTTAAATGGCATGCCTAATATACCAGAGTTGAAACCTGAATCTTTCTGACTATCTGCTATGACCCAATGACTTACATTAGAGCTGAAGCCATACAATAAAACAAGTAATATCATTGCAGGGTTCTCCTGTATTGCAAACCACCTAATTACTTGATTGGAGCACCAAATATAAAGGTAATTGAGAAACTCCTTCATACAAAATAAATATTCTCTCAATGCAATGCTCTCATTTGGTCCACAAATAACTTAGTAGAATTTCATGTATTCTTGGTTTTTAAAAGCTTATTCAACTGTGGAAATGACAAGCAGTTCCTGCTCCTATTTCATGTAGGCCTGAAATCTGTTTAATGAAGGATGCAAACAGAAACAAAGCCTCCTGTGCTACTTTCACAGCTTGCCTCACACAAATCCCACCAGCACCTGGAGGTTCTTTGGATATTTTTGGATTCTGAAGGAAACCAAAACCACAGCCTCAAGCTGTATCTAACTGTATCATCCTTGGATATCCAAGAGAATGATGTTATTTTAGATAAATATTCAGATACTATTAGAGTAATATTATCTATTTATCTAAATAAAAAATAATAAATATTAAATAAGAAAGTGCATCTTTGCTTAGCCTTGCCCCCAACCCTGGCGCACTCCACCCCATTTCCCCCATATCTTAATCTATTTTCTACTTGTTTTGGCTCATTAACTACATAGTAGGAATGAAATAGAGGTCTATGGATATGCCTGAGTAAGTACACTTGTGTTAAAAAATCAAATGGGAGCACAAAAATTCTAATGGGAACTAACTATAGGTTGGTACATTTTAAGTTAAATGGATAGTTTCTGAGATGTAAAGAAATAGGATACATGAGGCAGACTGAAGAAGAGATTTAGGCATCAAATGTGTCCTGAACTATAAAAATATCAGGGAACTAAGACAAGTTCAATTCATGTGGTCACAGATATAGATAGCATTTACATGTGGGTATAAATGTATCCTACAGAGATGCTAGTGATATAGAGATATACGTATGGATAAAAGTATGGTTGTGAACAAAGATTATACATGTAGATTTGGATATAAATATTGAAATAGCTACATAGGTTGATATATGAATATATATAGAGAGAGATATAGGTATAAATAGGGAAAACCTTTGAGTGCTGGTCCAGAATTCATAATCATCTAACACTCTAAACAAGCATTGATCTTGATTGCCATGCCTCCACCTTGGTGAGTACATGAAGTATTTCCTGGTTGAAGCAGTTTCTATTCTCTTGTGTCCTCCTGATTGAGTTTTTTATATTGGTTAAACTATTTTAAGTAATGGTGATATTCAGACTCAATGTCATTGCCTTTATTAATTTCTAATTTCTCATAGTCAAAACATCATTAAAATATGTCAAACTAAAGTTATTCAATCAATCATTCAATAACCATTTATTCGGTGTCTATTAGGTACCAGACACTAAGCTAGACAATGTGCATAAAAAGACAAAACACTTAAAATTTTCAATCCCCAAAGAGACTATAAGAGGAGATGGCATATACATATATAAGTACAGAGGGAGAATAAATATATTCAAAATAAGTACAAAATAATTATGAGATAAATACAAGGCAATTAGTGAGAAAAGGATAATAGCAACTGGAAAGATCAGAAAGGAATCTTGGAGAAGATGGCACTCTAGTTATGTCCTGAAGGAAGTTAAGGATTTTATGCCAGGGGAGGGGGCATTTAAAGCATAGGGAATATATGTGAACTGGAACAACCTCCAGGAATTGATGCACAGTGAAAGAAGCAAAACCAGGAGAACCTTATATACAGAGACCGATACACTGTGGTAAAATTGAATGTAATGGACTTCTCTTCTAGCAACAATGCAATGATCCAAAATATTTCTGGGTGACTTAGGAGAAAGAATTGTGGAAGCAGAAACACCGAAGAAAAACAATTGCTTAATCATAGTTTCATGGGCATATGATTGGGGATGGAGACTCTAAGCGATCACCCTAATGCAAATAAATATTAATAATATGGAAATAGGTCTTGATCAATGACACACATAAAACCAGGTGGAATTGCTCTTTGGCCACAGGAGGGGGATGGGAGGAGGGGAGGGGAAGAACATGAATCATGTAACCATGGAAAAATATTCTAAATTAATTAAATAAAATTCAAATAAAAAATAAAGCTTAGGGAATAGTCATTGCAACATATAGAACTGGGAAATTGTATGCTGTATGTAAGGAAGAGGAGGAGAGTGTTGCTGAGCTACAGAGGGAAAGACAGGGAGAAGGTTAAATGAGTCTGGAAAAATAGGTTAGAATCAAGTTGTAAAAGATTTTAAAAGCAAAAGAGAGGTTATATTGTATCTTATAGACAATAGGGACCACTGATATTTACTGAGGAGGGGAGTTACAGGGTCACATCTGTAGGTAAGGGAAATTGCTTTTACAATAGTGTGGAAGATGAATTAGAGAAAGTCTAGTGGCAGAGAGAACAATTAGGTCATTGCAATAGTTCAGGCAAGAAATGATAAAGCCCTCTATCAGGGTAGTGGCTCTGTTAGTAAAGAGAAGGTGAAAGATATGAGAAATGTTATAGTATTAGAAAAATAAGATTTGGCAACTGATTGGATATGTGGAACAAGGGAGAGGGAATACTTTTAGATAATTCCACATTTATGACCCCAGAAGAATGGTACTGCCCATGACAGAAATAGGGAAGTGTGGGGGCAGGGTCTGTGCAGAGAGATCATGAGTTCTGTGTTAGACATATTGCAGAGAGTGTTGCAAAGAAGGTGTTCCCCTGCACTATAAGGGGCAGCTTCCTCATTCTTCCACCAATGAAAGATTATAATAAATAAACTGAAATGTTACTGGGGACTGGCCAATGAGGGCTCAGTCCTTGGAGCCTACTTCTGAAATTTTCTGATAATTAGGAATGGAGGAATTCTGAAACTCATATTAGAGAATGTACAAGTTAGCTATGAGTACAGTCCTGGGAACATGTGCATTTGATGAGCCGGTTTCCAGGATTGAGCCTTCATTGACTAATCCCACATTATACTTATTTACATATCTATCTTTATCTATCTTGATCATTTCTTCCATTTTTGTGTTGATTTTTAAACCTAATCAATGGATTGACTGCAGACAGAGATGAGAGATCTTAATCAAATTATTTTCTGCCTTGTTTAAGATACAGTCCATTTTATATCGGAAGTTTGGTGCTCAACATTTCCAGCATACTTTTTAAAGTAAATATCCACACTGTACAGGCATGAGAGGCTTCTGATTAGTCCAAAAGCCTTTGATCTCTTTTTTATCTCTTAATTCATAGTTACATGATTTATTTATATATATTTCTTATATATATTTCTTATATATAATATATGTTACATTATTTATTATATATTTATGTATATTATATATTTTGTTTATATATTATATATTTCTTAATTCATAGTTAACAACATGTTTTTTTATCATCATTCCCTGAAAACTCTTTTTTACCAAAGTCATTGCAAAGGACATTGACTTAGTTTTTACAGGTCTTTCTAAAAGCTTATGAGTTTCTTCATTCTGCATAGCTTGTTGGGGGGAAGGGGAGAAATGCAACTACCTTCATAATGATATTTTTGTTTATATTCATCATAAAGGCTACAAAATAAGATGCCCAACTTTGTCCCCATGACACAGTATTTCTTCAGGTTCACAATGAAATTAGCTCTTGTAAAAATATAAGTTATTTCAGGATAGGAACAGTCTTATTTTTGTATTTGGGTTCCCCTAGTCTGGGACAGAATCTTGGACATATCAGAAGTTTAAAATTTTTTTCTTGCATCAAAGTATCAATTTCTTTATTCAGTTTTCTAAGAGAAAAATGTGATCATCCTTCAATTTATATGCAAATTCTCTATGTCTTCTTGTTTTACTTATAGTAAGAATAATAATCCGTATGTGACTTAGTTTTTCTCATCTTATTGATTAACTCTCTGGTCATTTTATAGGACCTCATATCTATGATTACTGGTATAAGAAACTCCTAGATGAAGAAATTCCCTCAACTAATAAAAGTTGGCACTTTTTCTACAAATTATACTCTTGCCTAGAGCCCCGAGGTGTTAAATGATTTTACCACATCACACAACCAGTGTGTGTCAGAGGTACATAGTCTTCCTGGCCTTGCGGTGAGCTTTCTAGTCATTATGCCATGATGTTCCTCTCCCATTTAGAGTGCCAACAATTAAGGAGAAAATTACACATGGTTTTTAAGTGGTGTGATTATTAGCACTGCACTAACTTCACTGCAGAAATAGAAGAAGCCTGCACAAGACTAAGAGCCATTTAGTATTTGCCTTTGTTTTTTGGATTGCCATAGCCAAAGACATGATCACCTTGTGACCAGTCTCCTGATGGTGAATTTTCCATATTCAAAGAAACTGGTCCTCAGATTACAAATACAAGTCACCAAAACCTTGATCTATTGATTGATACATCTATGCCTAAAATAATACCAAACAGTGGAGTGAGATACCTTGTAAGGTTCTCCCACTTATTAGAAGTCTTAAAGCAAAGATGACCCCTTCTCAGGTATAATATATGTAGAAGGGATTTTTTTTTCAGATATAGGATAAATCATGTGCCATCTAAGCTTCATTCCAACTCTGAAATTTTGTTTCTAAGAGTTTGTGAGATAACTTTTGTTAAAAGACCATAGGTGGTTTTGAAGAAACTATGGAGTTATTTCTGGATATTATTGATTCATGGACAATGTCCTGCCAGGATAGTTAAATGTCTGCATAAGAAGACTGCTCATACCTCTATATGTTATAGCTGATGTGTTAATTTGAGAAATGGAACATTGCCATATTCCAGAGGCTGGCATTGGCTCCACTAGTGTAATACTTGAGCCCATTAGTGAAGAAGGAATTAAGAATATATTTGTTTTTCACTTATTTCAATACTTGAAAGAATTTCATCTGGTAAATGTAAACTCTCCACTTTTACAGATTATAGTCCTCCTTCTTAGAAGATTGGTTCATGTGTTGCTATAGCAAAAACAAAACAAAACAAGCGAACAAGAATCTATCTTTTGAACACCAACCTTCTGTTGATGAGCATCTGAGCCTCTTACCTGGTCCTGGATGATGGATATACATCATCTATCAATTAAGCTTAAAACATAAAACTCTCCAGCTTTTAGTAGAACCTGTAGGGTTTGTGCTGTACTCACATATGCCCTCAAATACTCAAGGTCATAGCTATGATGAGGTATTACCATTGGATTGCAGTATATTTAAAAGGCAGAAAAATTCAACAAAAATAGAATTGAGCTCAAACATTTATACTTTTGCTCTAGTCATTGGTTACACAATTATGCTTAAAAGGATCTATTTTTGTCACTTTGACATTCATCTGTTGACTAAATATAGATTTACCCTTAATGATTTTTTTTTAGGAAACAAAAATGAGAAGCTATTAAATCTTGCAAATTCAATAGATATAGAATTAAAGTAAAGGAAAAATAATTTTCTTTGAATTATGCAGCTATAAAGTAAATAATTTATCACTTTTTAAAAAAATAAATTACCAGGTTGAGTCTCATTGCATTTAGGGAATAAAAAGACTTTTATCTTCTTTTGCAAATCTGACTCATTCAAATTTTTCTACCCATCCAAGAAACACCATGTAACAGGAAAATTGTTTTCTAGAAAGAAAGGCTTTAATTATGTAGAAAACATACTTTATTTTCCTTCTTTTAACAAAGATAAGTACTATTAACTTTTCTCCAAGTTTTGTTTTGTTTTTTAAATTAGGAAAGTATTCTCTGAAATGTGCCACTTACCTAAAAACAGCCCCATTGGAAAAGTACCAGTGATATATTCAATTAGTATTCATTAGGGAACTATTATTAATTTTGTAAAGAATTGAAATACAGAGCAATATACTTAAAACTATGTCATCTTCTTAAATAGGATTTCATTTTAGTTTTCTAATCTCAGTAAAAGTGTGGACTAAAGAGGGGAAAGGCTCAATTCTCCTGTTTCCAGTGAGTTGATCAGATTGAACCATAAAAGAACTATCTGCCATACATTCCTTTCCAGTTTTCTAAACCAATGAAATATGGGAGATGTGAAGGAAACAAATTGTATACACCATTGTTTACCTACAAAATGATCCCTATGCTCCCTTTCATCTCTAGATTTTATGATCCTATGACCTGTGCTTTCATAATTCTGGGTTTTCCCTCCACCAGTGCAGATTACTACCCTCCCCCTGTATTAGTCAACTATTCCATGAGTTGCTATTATAAAAGTGAAATTTGGGAAATGCCATCTAAAAGTATATATATTTTCTATGGACATGTGGAAATTATCAAAGAGAGAGACATTTTCCTTAAGTCCTGGCCCTGAATGGGTAATTGCACACTGCTGAATTCACTTTAATTAGACCTTCATTCAAAGGTCTAAGTTTATTTTCCCCAGATTTTTTGCACATTTTACATTTCATTCACAAGTTAATTTTTTCTTCTTTTTTCTTGAATTTTATTCTTTGTATTTTGCCAATTGATTTCACACAATCCCCAGGACTCAGCCACTCATCCTTAGCAGACCTGAGGTACCCTTTTTTAGAAAAAAAAGGTGTGTTTAAGATTTACCTTAGGGGGATATCTGTTAAGTTTTTTAAAATTCGATAATGTAAAAATATATGTATATTTAACTCTTTTAGGAGTAATTTCACGGGGAATTGTATAAATCTTAGAAGAAAATGTATGTTTTGTAATCTATAATGTAAAGTTTAAATTCTTTTGAGAATAATTTCAGGATAAGGATTCTACCATCTCCCCAGAATCCAGACGCCGAACCTGTTTGGTGAAGACACCATGAAGATGTCTGAAAAGCCTTCACTGTACCATGAAGACCAAATTTTGAACTTTGGGGTGCAGTTGATTGAACTATGGGGAGTTGAAATTGAGTTGTATGTATTGTTTTAATTGTACACTGTTATACCAATAGGGGACTGCCCCCAAATTGGTTTTTTGTCAATGTGGCTAATTTTAACCATTTGTTCATCTATTTCTTTTATCCCCAAATTCCTGAAAATTTTAGAAGTTGTCTATTTTTACAGGTCCAGTGAAGAAAAAGGGCTAACCTTTTTTTTGCCAGACCACACGGGGAATTGTAAAAGTGAAATTTGGGAAATGCCATCTAAAATTATATATATTTTCTATGGACACGTGGAAATTATCAAACTACATTTCCTGTGCTCCAATGGGTTTCTGTTTCCAGAATGTCTCCACACAGAAGAGTTTAAATCTCCTGGGTTGGGGGGGGTGGCCTCTTGGCCAGCAGCCTCAGGAGGGGACGGGAGACAATAATGGGGCAGGCGGCAATTTTGAATTCTTACAAGCTCGTGGTCTAATGACTTTATCTATCAGCATGGCTTTAATTAAAATACTAATTTCTATATTTATATCAGCCTTTATTATTTTTTATCATAATACTATGGATAAAAAAAATTGACGCTGAGATTTTCACAAATTAATTAGGCTGATGAATCCTTGGATGACAGGCTTTATTTTCTACTAGCTTAGCTCTAAATGACACTTTTTCTGATGTCTCTGGCTACTGGTATTCTCCCTTCCAAAATTCCTTCATATTTTTAAAAATTAATTCTGTTTAAATATGGGTGTTTGTTTCATCCAACAATAGAATAGAAGCTCTTTAAAAGTAGAAGCTGTTCATCTTTTTTCTTTGTATTGCCAGCTCCTCACAAGGATCTTAGAACACAGTAGATGCTTCATAAATGCTTTCTAATTGATTGATTAGAGAATTTGAAACCACCTTCACCTCAAATGAGATATCAGAGGACTCTAATTAAGGTTATTAAAAAGTGCAATATAAAGAGCCCTGAGTTTGGAGTCAGAAACTGGTTTCAGATCCCCATTTTGCCATTGATTAGCTGTGTGTCATTGGGCAAATCACTTTACATTTTTACTTCTATATCTTCATTTGTAAAATGTGGGGATTGGACTAAATCATATCTAAAGTCCATTCCAACTTTCTGATGCTCTGGTAGGTTTTGAAAAACCTCAAGCTGAACTATATCCATATGATCTATGCACTTGATCCTTGAAAATACTTTTCAGAGTACACAATCCTCCAAGTATTAACAATTCAGAAAATGTCCTTTTCTATCACAATGCCACCTTCAAAAAAGAAGGGTCATCTGCGTTAGAGGATATTTCATCAGTGTGGCCCAGTAGAATGACTGTGATCTGGGCTTTTTCCACAGAGATGTTTGATATATATATCCAATCTGTACTCCTTTGCCTTTAAGGACAGTTATGATATCTGTTTGAGGTCACTAAATGTAATCCAACAATGATTTATTTCCCTCCCTTCTCCCCAAGCTTATTACATGTGAACTATAATACAAAGAGGAAGGCACCTGGCAGAAACCTCTATTCCAAATGATTTTATTTTCCTTTGTTTCACAGTGCTACTTGCCAGGGGCTGCTCAGTCAATTTTAGTTTTTATGTTTGTTTTCAAGGTGACCTACATTAATAGTCCTCCTCTCCCTTCCTCTACTTGAGGATATTTTGTTTTTGTTTTGGGTTATTTATTTCTTTAAGTTGTCAGGGGAAAACCTTCGGCCTGGCTTTCTTGAGCTGCTTATCTCCTGGATAAAATTAGAGCTTTTTAAAGTGCTTAAATGTCTAACCCTAGAGAGGGTGCCTTGGGAAATTCCAGGCCAGATAAACCATGTTCCCAGAGCAGGTAGATCTGGAACAGGCAACAATTTAATAATATCTCATTTTGTTCTCTCCTAGGCCATTTGTGTAGGGCTTTATGGGCTTTCAGCCACTAGGATATGCTAAATTAACTTTCTTAGCCATGCCTTCTGTCCTTCTGTGGTTTTCTTTTAGAGAATGTTTTTTGCAACAATTTACAGAAAAGCTTGGACAGGTAGCTTAAATTAGGAAGTGATTGATGCAGATTGCCAAAAGTTCCTAGAGAGTAGAAAGGGTAACAGGCAATTCAATTAATTCAGTCCAACAAATATTTATTAAGCATTTTATGTGTCAGGCTCAGTGCCACTTATTAAAGCTAGGAAAACAAAAAAGAAAACAGCAACTGGCCTCAAGAAGCTTACTTTCTCTTGGGGTGAATAACATGTGCATAGATTAGTAAATATAAAATAAATTAAAGAAATTTCAGCTAAATGGGAGCAGTGTTAAAAGAGGAGGGGGCTGAATATTAAGAAAAGTCTCTTGCCAGAAAAGTCACATGAGCTAGGACTCTTGAGGAAGCTAAGAATTCCATTGGGCAGAGGTGAAGAGAGAGAGCATTATAGCCAAGGGTCAAAGCCTATGTGAAAACACAGAGATGAGACAGGAAATGTTGTTAGAAAATATCAGGTAAGCCCCTTGGCTAGAAGGTAGAATGTGGGGATCACTGGAGAGAGAGGGAGAAATCAGCCCAGAAAGTAGTTTGGAGAAAGATTTTGAAGGACTTTAATTAATCAATTGATAAATAAACATTTATTAATTATGAGTCAGGAACTATGCTAAACTCCAGAGATACAGAGACAAAAGACATTCCTTGTGCTCAAGGAGTTTACAATCAAATGGGGAAGAAAACAAGCAAACAAATATGTACAAAGAGCTATATCCAAGATAAATAGGAAGTAATTAAGAGAAGGAAGGCAAGAGGAGTTAAGGATGTCTTCTAATAAAAGACGGGATTTTCAGTTGGTATGGAAAAGAAGCCAAGGAAGGCAGTAGGCAAAGCTAAATAGAGTGTTTCAGGACAGAGAATAAAGCTGGAGCCGTCAAGAGATGGAGTATCTTCCTCATGGAGGCTGGAGGCTGGAGACCAATGGTACAGTCTGGATGAGTATATGGCAAGAAGTAAAGTATAAGAAGACTGGAAAGGTAGAAGCCTAGGTTATAAAGGGCTTGGAATGTCAAATAGTATTTGGTATTTGATCTTGGAAACAATAGGAATCCACTGAAGTTTATTGAGTAGGCAGGTGGCAAGATCAGATCTGAGCTTCAGGAAAATCACTTTATGGTTGAATGGAAGTTGGACTGGAGTGGGGAGAGGCTCAAGGCAAGCAGACTCACAAGAAGACTATTGCAGTAATCAAAGCAGGAGGTGATGAGGGTCAGTACTGTGGCAAAGCCAGAAAGAAAGGGATGGATTGAAGGGATGTTGCAAAGGTGAAATCCACAGGCCTTGGCACCAGAATGGATATGGAGGCTGTAAATGCCAAATGGAGGAGCTTATATTTTATATAAGGAATTGCTCTAGCTTCTCAAATAGGGAAGTAATATAAGTCAGATGAAAGGGCAACTGGGGAGGAAAAGAAGGAGGAAGAGGAGGAGGAGGAGGAGGATTAGGAGGATTAGTTATGTTCCCCAGATGGCAGAACTGGGAGTAATGGGTAGATGTTGCAAAGAGACATATTTAGAGTTGATATTAGAAATCTTGGGGTAAAGGAGGGCAGAACAAGGTAATGGTAAAAAGGAAGTAAAGACTAAAAATTACAGGATATATATTTAAAAAAACAACACCATAGACATAGAGCAAAAAGGTTGTTTGTTATGTGAATTTTTTTGTTACATTAAAGTTTCTAGGTATCTCCTCCTCTCTACACTAGAGAAAGCATCATTTGATAAATATACATATATATGCATCTCATATATATGTATACATATATGTATACGTACACACACACACACACACACACACACATATATATATAAAGCTCTGTCTTGCTTATTTCTTTTTAGTTCTTTCTCAACTTTTGTGAATTTAATGAGTATCACCAAAAAGGAAGAGAGATCAGATATCCCAAAGGACTGCCCTGAAAAACTGCTTTAGAACCTAAGTAAGTGATTTCCTGCCAAGATTATGGTTCTCAGGCAAGCATAGATATGGCTCGACCTCTGGACATCATTTTTAATCAATGCTGGGGACAATCAGATATTTGCCTGCAAAATTACTTACATTCTTTTCATGCTTATTCAAGAGTGAAGCAGCAAGAACCTTTTAACCCTGGAAATTCAGTCTGTTGTCCTGGTAGCACTGGAATTTGCCTGACCTGCTTTGTGGATGTAGGCCAGTCCTGCTCCCTTTCAAAGGCCCAGTGAGTTATCTTTCCATCATTGAAATTAGAGGCACACCTGATCCATCTAGCCTAGTTGCCTCCCAGTTTAAAAAAAAAAAAAAAAAGCACAATTCCCCAGACCTCTAGAGAAAAATTTCATCTAAAAGCCAAACAAGCCAATCCTGGGATTTCAGAGGGAAAGTTAAAGAAAGTCAGTTGCACACTGCCCAGTCCTCCAGCTCCTTGAAATAGTGTTCTCTTTTGTGCTATTTGGGTTTGCAGTGTTGGAAGGCTTAAGGGCAAGAATGTTTATCAGAAGGTAGGATCTACATGAATTAAATACCAGGAATTTTGTGTATCTTATCCATAAAACTATTGAAAGTAGAAAATGATATATTGAAAAACAACAACTAATTTTGCAAATTGGACCCTTCAGGAGGGTCAAATTACTGTTGTCAAACTTCTGGCAAAAACCAAAGTACTTGGCTCATCATTGGTTAAAACAGCACAATCCAGCAGTGGGTAAATTTAGCATTTTCAGGATTCTTTGGAAATGTTTCTTATTGGTATTCTAGTTTTAGCTTGAGGTAGACCTTAAGTTTTTCAGTGTGCAGTGGCATTAACCTCATTTCCTGTTTCCAGGTTAAATAATGTACAGAGTTGGCAGGTCTACAGGCTGACTACTCACAATTTGGAGTAAAATTACAATGGGAGTTGTTCTCATGTAAGATCTGATAAGCCAGCTTCTCATTGTCACCAGGCATCTTAGAGAACAAGGAAAGGCTTGTGTTATTCAGAAAGGGCTCTAGGAAAACTTGTTTTTCTGGAATATAACAGGCTAGGGAAATCGAAATGCCTCCTGGAGGAAGCTAAATAATATCAGCCACAAAGATAAGTTTTATTACTGTATTAATCAGAACCCCAACTCTGACACTGCAATTATTTTTTAAGTGATAATGAAAAGTCAGATTACATCCACATACATATTTTCCAGAAGTCCATGAATTGTGTCATTGAGCAAACTGGTAAGATATCATAAGATCAAAAATGACAGGGAGAAGGTATTATTTCCAGCAAAGCATTGTGCAAGGACATTTTAGTGCCTAGAGTGTGATGCATCTCTGCTTCCATATTTAAAAGCACTTGGAATAAGGATATGGATTGCCTGAATACTGGATCAAAAGCTACATGAGAGAACTATGTCTACAAATAAAAAGGCAAAAATACTCAGTCACCTTATGAGCAGTTCCAGACACCACATTTAATAAATATATTGATAAGAGACCAACAGAGGATAACCACTTATGGCAAAAGCTGATAATATAGGTACCTCATAGATGTGGTAATGCAAAAAACTGAGAATGCTTAGGTTAAAGAATGAAAAGAACAATAAAAAAATAAAAATTTTTTTAAAAATTATTAACTGCCTTCTGTGTTTTGGACATTATGTTAAATGCTGGAGACACAAATGCCAGAGTGATACAGTCTTTGTCCTTAAAGAGCACACCTTCTAGAAATGTAGGAGAAAATATATCTAAGGAGTGGTGTCCAGGAAAGGGAGTTGGGGTGGGGGTGAACAGGAGTGGTCACAAGGATGGTGAGTGGAGCCCTAAGAGATTGTTGTCATGCCCTTTACAGAAGTAATGGTAGTATTATTAGTGTTGTTTTGATTCTTCTTCCCAGATCAGGAAATGGAAAACAGAGGGTTGGGGAAGGGTGGCAAAAGGGTAGGTAGTGAGTTGCCACCAAATGAATGGATGGGACTTGGAGCATTATTGGGAGCCGGTTAGACAGGTCATAGGTTTTCATTCATTCTCTCACCAATAAGAACTACTCCACTAACCGGCTGGAGTTCCAAAGCTAAGTGAATTAACTCTCCCATGGAAGAGCTAGAAGTTCAATCATAGGGTGCTAGCATAGTCTCCGGTGGTCCACTGGAGTCCTGTTCCCAAGACTAGACAAAACATAAAAGAGTGGCATGACAGAGAGCAATAAATCTTAAGAACATGGTAGTATTCTCCTATAGTAACTGGTGTCAGAGAGGCTGAGACTGGTGGGTTTCCAGTTCTAGAGTTTTAAACTAAAGACTAAAGCCTACCCTAAGTAGAGAACCAACCTGAGCTTGCAGAAGAAGAAGGCATCCAGTTGCCTCAAGAGAGATGAACCAGCTCAGATCAGAAATGGAGTAGGTCAAAGATTCCAGAGCAGGTCAAAAATCTTGAACCAGATCAGCAGTGAGATATTTGAAGCCAGCTATTATGTTGCTACTTAAGGGTTTTGAGGTTTGGTCTCCCATCTTACTGGACTGAAAGCATAATGACCATCCACAGTCCTGGAAGGTGGTAGGGTATTCCTTATTAGAAATCTTGAGCAAAAACTGAATGACCACTGACAGATGTGTAGTAGAGTTATAGTTCAGGTACGGATTGAACTGGTGGCCACTGAGGATGCTTCAAAGTCTGAAATTCAGTGATCCCACAATCTAGGTTTTAAAGTGTGTTACTTAGAGTTCAGGGAAGAGACACCAAAGGTACAAAAAATCCCACAACTTCTATCAACTTCAGATTTTTAATAAACACACACATTTTCACCCAGTTCACATGCAAGCCAATTGACATTCTCTGTAATTGCTCTGTTTTAGATGATTCACATACTGTGACCATTTCTTTAAACTATTTTGATTCCTAAGAAAGAACCATTGAAAACAATCAATGGATAGTGTTTAAAACAATTATCTCTTAATTTGAAAATACCATGCTCCAGCATAATATTAAATTTAGAAGAGTGACTTTTTTCATAAATGTTGTTTTAAAAAAGATGTATAAATGATAGGAGGATGGATGGAGAGCTTGGTTTTAAAATATTGGCTACAAGATGCATATTTCAATCTTGACTTATGCTTAAATTCATGAACATGCAGAATATTATAAAAGGCAATAATGCTAAGTATGTTTCAGAGTGAATATAATTTTGAATAAAATGCAAAGTAAATGATATAACTAAAGATTTAACTGTAGAGTCTTAAAGAGTATTGTGATTTATTTTCTATATTGCTATCCTAATATACCCATGATTCCCAAATTAGCAGATCATTCAAATGAATAAGCAATTATTAAGTGCCTGCTATGTTCTAAGTTCAGCATTCTTTAGAAACACAGACAAAAATTTAGTAGACTTACTTATATAAGTACAGTAGATGTTTATATTTTAAATGGTAGCTCTCCAAACTGGTAGATACTCCCAACACCTAACTCATTTATACTCTATATCAGTGATAGCAAACCTTTTAGAGAAGGAGTACCAGGCCCCATCCCCGTCCCACCCCTCCAGACCAAGCGCCATGCCAGCCCCTCCACAGAGATGGCATGCCATGTCCCTCCCCGCATCATGTCGAGTGTGTTCTGCCTACCCCTTACCCCAGACAGAGGAGGGAAAAAGCACTCCCATTGGGCTGCTGGGTAGAAGGATGGATGATGTGAGGAATGTCCTCAGCAAGAGTAGAGAGGGGGAGGAGAGTGTCCTGAGCCCTTGGCTCTTCTCCAGCTCTTCCACCTGTGAGTCACCCACCTTACCCTGTATAATTAGAATTTGTTACCCTAAAAACTACAATCCCCAGCAAAACTACGATTCCCAGCAAAACTACGACTCTCAGAACCTCACACACTTCCTGTTGTTACATGCTAATGTAGACAGGATATAAATTGAGTGAAGGTCCATCTCTCTCTTGCTGGTCTTTCTGTTGAGGCTTTGGTGGAGCAGGCTTTTTGAGCAGGTAGAAAAACTTAGTCATGTGGTTCTATTTTCTTAGATAATAAACTTTATAAAATATAATAATTTTAGCATTAGACATTAATTTAAATCCTACAACTCCCTGAATGCTCCTATTGGGCTTCTGGGCAGAAGGGTGGGAGATGTGAAAAAATGTCATCAGATGAGATAGAAAGAGGAAGGGGAGCTGCTCTACCTGAGTCCCCCTGCTTTTCTAGTAATGAACTCTGGGTGAAGGGAAGGAGGGCAGCCATGTGCCCACAGAGAGTACTCTGCATGCCATCTTTGACACCTGTGCCATAGATTTACCATCACTGCTCTATATCCTCATGAAGTTTACTAGGATTTCTAGCTGGCTGAAAAGGGAAAATTTCTTGAACAGTGACCCCCTTTCTGCAGAGTCTTTACCATCAGCAGTCTAAATTAGCTTTGCCTCAGAGGCTTCACTATTTTAGATATGATCACCTTTTCATCCAATATGCTCCCCTGAGTGACCTCAAGTACAAGGAAAAATGATTTCCCCCTTACCAAAGTAGAAAAAGAAAGAAAAGGATAGAAGAAAAAAAAGAAAAAGAATAGAAAAAGAAAGAAAAGGAAAAGAAAAAAGTTGGGAGAAGCCTAATCTTACATAAAACCTAATAGAATAATTATGCTAATAAACTCCTGTAACATAAGGAAAGGAGGTATTCAACGACTTTGGCTTAAAAGCATTGGACATTTTCTACCATAATTTAAAATAAGCCCACACATCTATGTTATTACATAATTATTTCAAATTGCTTTCTGACTTCATGGTACTGGGAACTTTGTTTCATGTGTTAAAATTTTAAAAAGCTAAGTATTTAGTTTTTCAGAAAGTAAAAGCAAAAGTTTAGATATATATGCAATTAAATCTCAATTTGAATGATGGCCCAACTTTTCAAATATATTTTAAGTTTTGAGGTATGCCTAGACTTGTACAAATGTGGTCTCTTTGAGCCTAGAGTTTCTTTTTTCTCTATGTTTTATTAGAACAAGGTTCAAGAATTCTGTGGAGTGAGTAGAAGTTCTACATTAAATAGCCTTTCACTGGCCTCTTGCAGAACTTCCTCAAATCATAAAGCTATTATAAATTTGTTGCAATTAGGGCTAAAACTCCAATGTTGTCTCCTGCTTTGGTGTTTGATCAGATTGGAAATTTGTTGTTGTTGTTGTTGTTCAGTCATTTCAGTCATGTTCAACTCTTTGTGACCCCAATTAGGGTTTTCTTGGCAGGGATATTTGAGTGGTTTACTGTCTCCTTTTCTAGCTCATTTTACAGTTGAGGAAACTGAAGCAGACATGGTTAAGTGACCTTTCCAGGGTCACATAGCTAGTTTCTTGGTTCAGATTTGAATTCACATTTTCCTGACTCCAGAACCAGAACTCTATCCAATGAATCACCCACCTGCCCCTCAGTGAGGAAAGACAAAAAATAATGCCTAAACTAATTTGATACATTTGCAGACCTATTTATAGTAAATTGCATTCCAATGATTATGTCCTACTTTTACCCAGTCATGGTTTTGATCTGTTTAATTTATTCATCTTTTAAGATGTGGGTTAGACTAAGTAAAAAGGTTGGTAGAACCCAAGTCTGTAGGTATTGGGTTCTGACAGGCCCAGAGAACAAGACGGCTACCCTCTGACCTGTGTAAGGGTGAAAAAGGGGTTTTGTGGGTTCAATATATTAAAAATGGTTGCCAGAGGATTGAACTATTATCAATCCTCAAATAAGAATAATCTCAAATCAAAATTGACTTTTATAGAAATTTATTTACATGAGAGAAGAGAGAGAGGAAGAAAATAAGAATCTTTCTCACTAATTAATCCAGGTAGATCTTAACCCTTTACTGAGGGTTAAAGGGCCTGAGGTGAATGGAGCAAACTTCATTCACAGAGTCTATAAAAGGAAGTTTCTTAATAGAAGTTCAGGAAGATTCAGTCTTTAAACTCACCACGTGGAACAGTCTCCGTCACAAACCAGCAAAGCTCCCTCAGGTCCCCTTCACCAAACCAGAAGCAGCTTCACTCACTCAACTCCCTCTTTTAAAGGGTTCATGTATGCATCACTTCCAGTGCCTTCCCCTAGCCTGCATGTCCAATCACAATAGACACTTTCTCATAGAAAGCATAGAGGGCGGTCCGTTGATTCTAATTCGTTACTCACTCTAGCACACATGGGTTAGGACCTCCCAGAATTGGAAGGCTCTCACCTTTGGTGATTAAATCTAAAGATGGGCAGTGTAGACTTAATCTAATTATCACACCTGTAAATCATAAAAACGCAATATGACTTTCTTGAATTTTGTAAAAAAAGGCTTAATATAGTAGATAATCGGGATCAGGTAAAGATGGAGGGTTAGGGGGTTCCCTATGCTAATAAAACCTATATTTATCCCAGAACCCACTGACCCGCAATGGTATCTTCATTCAGCAACAGAGTTGGAGCTACTCTATCTGCCTCTCTATCTAGATTCCCCCAAATCCTCCCTGATTCTAGCTACTTAACTCTATAGCCCTTTGGTTGATGAATAGAGCAAGTTGCTGGATCAAGGAAGATGACCCTAAAGGCCTGGGTCACTACAGTACAGGCTAAGCCTGTGTGCAGTGTATCAAATCACTCCACTCAAGCTGAGTTTCTTTTCCAAAGTAGATCAGACAGTTGTTTTTTAGATCAGGAAATGCTGGCAGGACTTTCTCAAACAGGACAGAAGACAAAATCAATAGACAGGATACTCCACACCAGAATCAGAGGATAAGAGGAGGCCAAAAGTCCAGGAGCTCTGTACCAAAGCACTGCTCCCCAGGTTCTCCCCCTCAGGGCTGTCCCAGAGTCCAACTGTCAGCTTCAACATCCAGCCTTTTCTCAAAATGTCATTCTTAGACTCTCTGACACCTTTCATTCCATGCAAAATCTTATATTTATATTTCCTTGCATTTTCCCTTTCCTCAGTCTTCATCTTCAGGGCTTTAGAAATTGTGATTTCATTAGTGCACATAGTACCTCCACCAACAAACACTTCCTGAATTGTGGCCAAACGTAAACATCACCTAGTGGCCAAGCTTCCAAAATAGGCCCTGGTGAAAAGCATTGTAATATGTGATTTCATCTAACTTATTATAATCCCACTTTGATTCTTCATCTTGATGTCTAGAAGTGATCTTAGTTCCTATGTCAGTAGAGTCTATTTTCTGGCAACTATTACCAAACTGGGAAGGGTTCAAGTATGAATTCAGAAGTGGATTGTGCTCCTCTGATAAAGAACATACCCAATGATTTTGTTTATCTATAACTCATGAAACTGAAAGACTGCAACAAAGAGAATAGAACTAGACTTAAAAATGGCAGTACTTGGATTTAAGACTTTCCTCTAAGGAGGCAAGTCATTTACACTGTCAGTGCCCCCAAGCAACCCTCTAAGACTATAAATTGTATTGCATTTGCTGTTCTGGGTTCTTATCATTTTCTCTGGCTGCCTCTCTCCCCATCACCCCATACTCTCCCTCCCCCACTCTCACTATAGACATCCCTGAGCTATTATCTGGGATAGTCTGTTATAAAGAACTGTCAACCTGCCCTTACCAGTTTTGAGTTTTTCTTAGTAGCATACCCTAATAATCTGGAGCTGAGATGTCAATCAGGGACCCCCTGCCTGAAGCAATGAAGCCCAATAGCTTGACTCACTTGGAGAAAGTGGCTGATGATATCACTAATATATTAGTTTCCTTATAGCATTCCAGGTATGAATTATCTCTTCCCTTCTGTGCCAGGTCCATATATGTTCCCTATCTTGTGAATGATCCCTAGATCTACTCTTCATACTGATGGCAAATTTATCAATCAGAACATATACTTCATGTCTGAGGAATTTCTACAGTCTATTCTTAAATGCTTTTGCTTGGAGCAAATGTATTCTTTGGCTTCTAATAAAATTTAAAAATTGATGGGTTTCATAAGCTGAAGTTTTCAGTTGATATAGATCAATATGGTTCTTTGAACCCATGACAGCTTTTTTGGGTACTCCATTGTAAGGTACATTGTTCCAATTATTACATTTGGTTTTTCAGAGTTTATCTGTGACTTCTAGTTTTGGACACTCTTGTATTTACTGCAAGCATATACTGATTTTTAAAAAAAATTCTTGTCTTTTAAATTATGATGGGTAATAGAGTTTCCCAACATTCGTTGCCTTGTATATGTTGTCTCTGTGGTATTATTGTTGTTGTTTTCTAAATCAGATCAACTACTATAAAATAATTATCATACTATCATGTGTTGAATACACTTAAGTGTTTTGTTTATTAACATTGTTGAACCGTTGGTACAAATAGTGGTTTAGTATCAGTTTTAGTAGCTGCCATAGAAATGAAGAACCAAGGATTACTGGTTATGGAAATGTCTTGTTTCTGCTGACCATGAAATTGTGTGGCTTTTACAATGTATTGAAAATTCATGAAGACATATAAAATGTGAGCCAGGAAATACAGGAACAGAGAAATTAATAATAGTGTTTTGTTCACTGCTTGAAACAATGATACATTCTTACTTTCCTGAAGAGACAACTACTAATGGGACTATTTGGGCACTGTAACATGATAATAACACTCAAGAATTAGAAAACAAGAAACTTTCCTTAAGAAAGAGTGACTGAGAACAAAGCAAAGAGCATGTTGATCAAGTGTAACATTACTTAGAGTGGCTCATGTAGGATTTTCATTAGTTTGTGGTATAGTGTTAGCATCAATCAACCCTAGTACCACCAGAGAAAGTATTTATAGTTAAATATGGAGTATAGATTATTAATATACCAACCCCATAGCAAAGGACTCTGTTCAAAAAGGTATCATCTTTTGGAAGATTAAGGATTGGGAGGTGGAGAGATGTAGTCTAAATACCCCATTGAGGAACACTTTGATATCTGAATGGAGTATGTCAGAGATATGATACAGGAGCAGCCTAAGACTAATGCAAAGAAATTTGGGGAATTATTAGAAAACCTCACTGTAAATGCATAGAAAATGTATTTGAATGTCTGAGGGTTCTGGATAGATAATATGATAATTCAGAGAATATAGATGGCATTATTTGAAATTCTCATTTGCTTCCCTTCCCCTAATTCCTATTAGGAATATAATTGAACTCTCTCTTCTTCATACATAACACTCCATTTTTCATTCTATGTCTTTGGTTTGGGCTTGTTACCTACCAGGCCTAAGATATATTTCCTCCTAAACTGTGACACATATTTTCTCTCCACCTTTATCAACAAATGTCATGTTTTGCATAAAATCTTTCCTAAATTTAGTGCCCTCTTTCCCAAATTACCTTTCATTTAACAACTTTGTATATATTTTCACTCATATATACTTGTTGCCTTCCTCATTAGATTGTGGGCTCATTGGGAATAGGGATTGTTTCATTCTTTGTACTTGTATTCCCTGGACCTAACATAGTGCCTGGAACATATCAGACACTTAAACACTTGTTGATTGCTTGATTGACTTTGTATTAAAGTTGAAAAAATTGCAGATGGTTGTGTTTAGGGGTATGGGGCCTCTGAAGTGCACAGAACATACACAAGCATGGCTCAAGTTCCAAGAACAAAAGTGTGTGAGATGTCTTATCATTTATTGATTTATTTTCAACCAAATAAGGTGTCCCATGATAGCAAGAAATGGAATTGAAATATCTCTATCTTTTGAGAAAAAAGCACAAGTTAATTGGTGTTAGTTCCACAAATAATTCCCACTGGACAGTTTATACCTTATGGGACATGGCTAAAGTATTCCCACCTAGCAAAGTTATCTTGGCAAAGATTGCTTGCTTATTGATCTCATCATTAATTCTAACAACTCAACAGATACAGGAATTATTATTGCCTCAAACAAAATTCACCTTTATTTATAGGTTTTTGTCTCATTTTTGGATAGGGACAAATGACTTGGGGAGAAGAGTATAGGAAGATGTACATAAAGACTGAATAGAACAAGGCAATTGCCCAGGAAAATGATATATAAGGGGGGACAGGAGAAGACTGCAAAGGAAATGACCATCCGACAGAGGATACTTTTCATGATCCAGTGCCAACTTACCTGCCAACAATGCAAAAAAGATACAGGCATAACTTTTCTGGGCAGGGTTATACATATCTACCTAGATAAGCTATCTGTAGGAATAGAAATTAACAAATAGAAGATAAATATGGGAGGAAGTTCAGATAATATATGAAAGGTAAGGAAGCAAACATCTTGTTGTTCACTAATTTGAGCACAGTAGTGAAATAAAAGCAGAAATTAAAAAAAAAAAAAACCTGTCTTAAATTCCTAGGAAAGGATCCTCCAAAGAAAACTGCTATTTTCTTTGGGTAATGTTGTAGATAAAATAGGGGAGAGACTAAAGTTTAGGGGTGATCTCCTTCCCTTGCTGAGTGACGGGGCGGGGGGGAGAAGGGGGGCAGAGGTGATTGAGGTGATAGGAGAGGAATGAAAGGGATGACTAAGTTTAGGGAGGAATGGGCAGGGCGGTATTTGGATGGTAAGGGTACAGGTGAGGTATTCAGGAGAGGCAGCTAATATAGACTAGACACCCAAGCTAGAGACAGAGGACACTGGGGGGGAAACAGGCTGAACCCTTCCAGGCAGGAAAGGTACTTCTACAGACACAAGGAATAGGGCCAGTCAGAAGTGGTTTGAATCTGACTTGAGGACTTTCTTGTCAGTTTCTCAAGTCCTCAAAGGAGGAATCACAAAGCTCCTCCCTGTCAGTGAAACTGAAGGGACTCAGGAGGAAGCATTGGGCAACTACTTCCTCCCAAGATGGATGCCTCCAGTTTCCCTCAGAAAATAAAGAGAATTATTCCTTCCCCTTCACCCTTGACTAATTTCTTCAACACAAAGATTCTACAGAGGGTTCGATTAGGAAACAAGGGTTTTATTAATGTTCCAGGGATGGTCTGGAAGGAGAGAGGAGTTTGAGGTTTCTGACAGCCGCTAGGGAGAAACTCAAGATGGGGGGAGGGGGTCTCAGGAATGGGTTAGACTGAGAGAGAAGCTGCTCTCTCAGCCTGGGAAGATTTGGCTGCTTTTAAGGTAGAGGGTACACTAAAGGGATAGTTTGAATTCAAGGATGTCCTACTTGCCTATGGGGAAAACTAAACCCACCAAGTCTTTTCACTAAAAACCCAAAAGCCACCCTGCCTCCCAGAGCCCCAGGAAAATAGGAAGGGAAAACAGGGAAATAATATGAAGAAGGTAAGGGAGAGGTCCAGAGAAATTAGCTAGGTACAAATTGTCCAAAGACAAGACACAGGCCAAAGCAAACTGAAAGCCAAAATAGAGCTCTGGTTGATCCTTCCACTCTGTTCAAGCATCAGGGACCAACTGAACTTTCTCTCAGAATTCTAAGGCTTCCAACTGCCAGAAGTTTTCAGTTGGTCCCCTGCAAGAGCAAAAACCTCTCTCTTGCATCTTTTGCATTACAATAATCATTACTCAGAAAAGAACAAGATCTATTTTGTATTTATGTTGTAGTTTTCATTCTGATATTACAAAGGTATATGATGGCGATGGAATACTATTGTGCTATAAGGAATGATGAACTACTGGATTTCTATAAAAACTGGAAAGACCTCCATGAACTAATGCAGAGTGAAATGAGCAGAACCAGAGGAACATTATACACAGTAACTGAAACATTGTGGGATTATCAAATGCAATTGACATTGCTACTAAAAGCAATGCAATGATCCAGGACAATTCTGAGGGACTTATGAGAAAGAATGGTATCCACATCTAGAGAAAGAACTGTGGGAGTAGAAATCCAGAAGAAAACATGATTTATCATTTGTTTGTATTGGTATATGCTTTGGGGTTTTGGTTTTAAAAGATTATTATAAAAATTAATAATATGGAAATGGGATTTGAATGATAATATATCTATAACCCAGTGAAATTGCTGGGACAGGGGAGGGAGACAACAAGAATCATGTAACCATGGAAAAAAATTTGAAAATTAAGAAAAATTAAATTAAATTAAAGAAGATTGCTAGGGTTCCTAGAAGTCTAAAAACAATGGAATTACTATATTATTTGTGTTTTAACATCTCAAGGTATTATTCAATGATGATTTACTTTCATTATGATGACCTTGAGGTACTAAAAAATTTTGACTCATAAAAGTAAGATTCAGTCATGTTCACTATTCTTACTAGGACTAGTAATATACCAAATCATTTTTAAATTTTCAACAATAATGATGAAGACAAACAATTTCCAACTTGACTCCCTATTTAGCCATAAAATACAGCTAAAAACATTAATTTCTAAGTGTTTTCTCAGTCTTCAGGGGATTAATCAAGGTGTCATTTAATATGTAACAACTTGGGCACACCCCTGTTGCAGGTAGGATTCCCAGAAAAAATTATCCCAGGTTCAAGATATGCTGAGTCCATAGTTACTAAAAAAATATTTAATAAGCTTTCACTGATGTTTTTCTTTTACCAAAGAGAAGACACAATAGTTTAAGAATTGTACTAATAGAATATATTCCCCAGAAACCTGGGGCATATTTTCCCACAAATATACTCAGTTGGAAGAGTGGATATAGTTAGCAAACACATTGGTCAGGGTGCCCACATGGATGGACATAGACATGGGAGAACAATAACCCATGTTTTGTTTTTTTGGTTTTTGTCTGTGATATTTATAGTTTATTTTTTTATTTAAATTTTTTATTTTGAATATTTTCCCATAGTTACTTGTTTCATGTTCTTTCCCTCTCCCCCAAGCCCCCCTAAGTCCCCCATAGCCAATGCACAATTCCACTGGGTTTTACATGTATCCTTGATCAAGACCTAATTCTATATTATTGATAGTTGAACTAGAGTTATCGTTTAGCATCTATGTCCCCAATAATATCCCCATCAGCTCATGTGTTCAATCAGTTGTTTTGTCTCTGCAAATAAACCATGTTTTTGATAGAGCAGGACCACAGATATCTTCTGATGGATCCTCCTTGTATATGGGCCCTTTAGGAACATAATCCCCTACTAGACAGGACTCTACTTAGCACAGAGTTTTTGAGTTTTTCCATGTTTCCATTTTCTTGCTTTTCGCTGGCATCCTCAGCTGAGGTGCTACCTCCTCTAAGAAAGTAGCTCTATCATCTTTTAACTTAGAGACCAGAGATTTAATTGAATTTGAGCTCTTTTAGGGAGCCTGGCCTAAGCAAATATATACCCAGTAGCTGTTGGATGAAAAATCCTCAGCTGCTTTTCTTCCCTAAGGCTAGGGAGATCTAACCCTTTCCAAAGTTTGGGGTATGAACCATTTTTTCCCTCCAGAAGAACCATCCTTTCCTTTTGGGGCCCAGATTTTTTTGGTTTTGTTTTGATTTTTTTTAACCCTTACCTTCTGTCTTAGAATCAATACTGTGTATTGGTTCCAAGGCAGAAGAATGGTATGAGCTAGGCAATGGGGGTCAAGTGACTTGCCCAGGGTCACACAGCTAGGAAGTGTTTGAGGTCACATTTGAACCTAGGATCTCCCAGTCTCTAAGCCTGGCTCTGGATCCACTGAGCCACCCAGCTGCCCTGGACTTTGTTTTTTTTTTTTAATAGAGAATAGCCTTTCGAGTCAGTAGAGATGGTAGACACAATTTATTTTCAAATTCGTTTCTCTCACTATTAGCAATAGTTTTGTCTCTAGCCTCTAGACCAGTGATGGCAACCTATGACACACATGTAGCCATTTTCGATAACATGCGGCTGCATACAAAGAATTATGGGGCTGCATGCCAAAGATGAAACATTTGCTATAGTGTAGTGTAGACACTCTGTGCACTATAGATGACAATTCTACCTATATTAATTTACCTATTCTGGTTTATTAAATACAATTATATATTACAATTATACATTTTTGTTATTGAAACTATAAATATCACGAAATTATGGTGGGTTTTTTCTCGAAGTGATACACCACCTGAGTTATGCTCAGTTTTTGGGTGAATTTTTACACACAAAGCTCAAAAGGTTGCCCACCACTGCTCTAGACTAAGAATAAATATCTCTTCTAACATCCATCAACTTCTGATTTCTAATCTGCAGCCCTTGGACATTTTTAAAGTTTTCCTTTCTGCATAATGCCAAGGGCTATCCAAGTCTCAGGCCCAGGCTCTCCTCCCTCCCTCTTAGAATTCTTTGAATCTACCATGCAAATGAAAGTTCAGGGAGAAGTCAAGGAACAAAAGTTTAAAACAGAATTTACAACTAGGCAATGCCTTTTCCATCCCAAATTCTTCCCTTTATTATGTATATATAGCTGACAACAGGATTCCCAGAGGCTTTGAGCCTCTATTCTTAGAGTGTGGAAAAATGAATGCTAAGGAGAGGCAGAATGGTAAAAGGGTGAAAGAAGGCAAGTAGTAAATCCTCAAAACTTCAGTGAAAGAAAGAAGTATTCTGACTTTCATTATACAAAAAGAATAGAAACTCATATAGAATACAAATGCATGTCAGAAGAACATTAAAAAAAATACTCACATGAAAATAAGAACCAGATGCCTTAGAATGAGGAAAAAAAGACCTCATTCTGTTTTGGTGTGTAAAGGCATGTGTATATGCTTCTTGCATTTACTACTAAGGTTTTGAAAGTTTATGCTTATCTGTGGCCTTATTTCTGTCATCCCCTTAGACTTAAAAGTCAGGGGACAGCCAAAGTAAGAATAAATGCATGGCTATGTAAAAGAGATTCAATTGTATAAGAGACCCAAACTCTGATGTCTCTGATGATTCCAGGTACCAATAAAAGTTAAGAGTTTTGTCTTGTTTATATGTACCTCACATCTTTAACATCAGAGAGTTGGTACATAATAGAATGGAAAAAAAAAACAAAAAAAAACATGGATTTATAACCAAAGGACCTGGGCTCCACCAGTACTACCTATGTGACTTTAGGCAAGTCACAATCTTTCCATTCTTCAGCGACTTGTCTATAAAAGGAAGGGTGAGCTTATCCCTCAGGTCCTTTCCAACTCTAAAGTTATGATCCTGTGATCAATACCAGACAATTTCAAAGCACTACACCAGGTTGTAGGATTTGAAGAGACATATTAAATTTCAGTTTAACTCTAAAGGTATTAAGCATCTACTATGTATTTGGCATCTCTTGGCACCTTGCCTCACATTGCACACACACACACACACACACACACACACACACACACACACACACACAATTTCCCGCCCTTAAAAAAATTAAAACAAGGTCACTGTTCTCAAAGATCTTATAATTTAGTATACCCAACATTTTACTAATCAGAAATCTCTATTAACCATATCTTCACTTTTCCAGAATACTAACTTATCCTCATAATGATGATCCATAAGCACTGGAACATCTAAACATGGTTTCTGAATCATGAAGTAAGGAACAAATTATATCCAGCATTGAGTGTTAAATATTTTAGAATGTACCCTCAATCCTTTAAAACTGATCATCTGTATGTTGTGGGAGAGCTTGAGATTAGCCTAGCCCAGAAAGGATGCTTCCTCAGGAATGACAGGCCCTGATGATTTGCTTTAAAAATAGAGAAATGTATTAAGTTGAATGCAAGTTGAATGACCAGAGACAGGTACAGGTAAAGATCTGCCTCCATGAAAAAAAGCGATACAGAGTTTTATGGGGACCAGAAATGGGATGAGGGTGGTATATAGGTGTGAGGTGAAAACCCCAGGTGGATCTGACAACAAAGGAGGGTGAATTGCATATCTCAGGGAATGAACTGATATCTGATGGCAAACAGAAGGTACATATCTGTGCTTATGGAAAGCTAGGGGAAATGCATCTCTCAGAGACTCTTTTTATCATACAATTCCCTCAGTTCCTTTCTTTAGTCAACACTGCAGGGGTGCAAGATTGGGGAATTCCTCCTGGACTCCTTGACCTGGCATTCCTCTGGAAATTGGGGGTGTCCAGAGGACCCTGTAACCCATATCCTATATTTCCTAACTCTATTTGCTAGTATTTCTGATTAAACAAAATACTTTATTTCTCAAACATGCCTCATAAAAATTTCCTGTTCCTTCTGGGATTTGTGTGTGTGTGTGTGTGTGTGTGTGGGAAATATCACTGATATAAGGAATATACAATGATATAAGGAATGCCCAGCAAAGAAATGACCTCTACTAGTTTGGATTGACAATTATTCTGCAATTTACCATCTTAGTTACTTGGATTTTTGACAGGTTTATTGTCAGAAATATACAGCCATTGTGCTTCAGAGGTCACACTTGAATTCAAGTCTTCCTGACTCCCAGGCCAGTTCCCTCTCCATTATGCCACACTATCTTTCATGTATACTTTACTAATCCATATTTAGATAGGATATTTGAATATATAAAAGGGTATTTAAATAGCATTTGTAACTGTGAAACAATAAATAATGATTAAGTCAAATGCATAATAAATATACAAGAGTCCAGTGTCTATAATTTTATATCCTTTCTCCTGTTTGTTTTCTAAAATAATTGTTTCAATGAAATTTTCAACTTTTAGGAATTAATATCAAGTTGTCCAAAACCTTCAAGTCAGGTCAAAGGGAACCTTGGAGCAACCTATCTACTGAAGCTCAAATCATGCACTAATTAAGCAAAAGAAGTCAGCATTTGTGAGCTGATTGTGTCCATCTTAGTTTTCTCTGGTTGTTCACAGGTAAGCTACAGAATATCACTAGTTGTGACAGCAATACCTTTTCCCCTTCCCAAGCACATGTTCTCCAGGAAGGGGGAAATGGACTATGGCTTTTTCTAGATCCAAATTTCAATGTAAGATCTCAAGTATCTTTAAAGCTTTCATAACGCCACTAATCATTGCTTTGGAAATACAAATGTATAACTGTATCACCAGGAGGGAGATGTTGTCAGGAAATAGGATGACATCTGAGTGTGAGCAGAGCTGGGACCCAGGGACAAAGAGAGGGCAGGAGCAGGAAGGACATGACCAGGGTGATGAAAGGTCTCCAAAAGTAGAACAGAGGAGAAAGAGAAGACACGTCATGGCGGTCCCAAGGTGGTTGATTAAGCCACTAAGACTGAGTATAACCTAGTAGAGGGCTTTTGCCACAGGCAAAGAAGGAACAGGATGATTTTTTTCTTCAAGTGAATGTGTGCCAAGCAGTCCCTAGGAGAGGCTATTTAATCTTGGGAAGCCTGGGTTAATATAATTGAACAACATGAATTTGATAATTGCATATATGGCTTATGCCATGAAAGAAAAAACTCCATATTGTGTTTTAGACAAAATCTGTTAGATAAAATTGATTAATGTATAGGTATTTTTGTTTGTAGCAAAGTGTGGCATGTACTCTGCTATTGAGAATACTCTCTCTCTGAGAAGCAACTTCCACCTCACATTTTATAGTCATCATGAAACAAATTACTATTGCAGAGTAAAAGAAAGAAATATGTTAAGGATATTTGTTCTACCAAAGAATGGTACATCACATCAATGTGAGGTCCTCAGGAGGAGAGATCATTCCCTGCCTTTTCTTTGTATTTCCATGTAAGAATTTAAATTTAGGTTTTATGCTAAATATGAGAATTTTAAAGTAATATTGTAGTCACCGATTTAAAAAACATTACAGCTTAAGTCAAAATCACTTTTAGCAGTTTTATTTACGAAGAGGTGGAAAGAATGAAAGTGGAAAAATTAAAGAGACAGAAAGTACTGCCTAGCTACAAATACCCTAAGTTTAGTCTTCATGTTTCTCCACTGCAAATGTGAATCCGAAAGCGAATCTCACCAGAATCCAAAGTCCTAATTAAGAAGCCAAAATATGATGAACCAAGAGACACTGAAGAATCCACTGAGTCCCTTCAGTGCACATTAGGCTAACATCACCACCCACCGAAAGGACAACGAGCAGAGAGGGTCTCCTCACTGAAGAACCAAGGAAGGAATCACTCCACTCACCACCACAGGATCCAAGGAAAGAGTATCCTCCTCCAGTCCACTCACCTGTGCAGAGTGAATCCTCTGAATTCTCGAGCTGGCCTTTTTAAAGCAATTTTCTTGATGTCATTTCCTGATGCTCCCCAACTTTATGGGAACCAATTGCAGTCTTTAAATTTGCCTAGTACTGCTCAGGGGTGGGGTGGGGGGTAAGCAATATCCTTTGGAGGTGTGAGCTCACTCTAGTAAGTGACTTGGGAACTCTTACTTAGTGTAAAGTAGGGGGTACTTTAAGTTCTTGAGTTGTTTAGCTAGAAATAGACAAGGGGAGAGTTAATCCTATCTTCACACCCAGAATTTAACAGTATCTGACACATAATAGATGTTTGATAAATGCTAATTTGTGTCTTGACTTTATTATTGTTCTTTTGTTGTAATTAAACAACTTTTCTTCTTTTGAAAGTCATATCATCTCAACCTTATTATACCCAACTATAAAACTACAGGGCAACTAGATGACACAATGAATAGTGGACTGGTTTTCCTGATTTCAAATCTGGCTTCAAATATTTACTAGTCATATAACCCTGGGCAAGTCACTTAACTCTGTCTCAATTTCTTCATCTCTAAAATGAGGTGGAAAAGGAAATAGCAGTACCTTTGCCAAGAAAACCCTAAATGCAGTCATGAAGAGTCAGACACAACCTAATAACAATACTTTCCAAACTTCTTTAATAGATCCAACATCTAATACAATTTCTTCTATACTCCATCCCCTGCTATAATCTTCGGTGATTTCAACACTTAGATTGATAACATTTTTAATACCTCCATGGTGCTATTGTTCATTGGCCTACTCTACTACAACTTCCATTCTGTAACTCATAGTCTCAGCAAGATACCACAGGCACTAAGAGGCAATGCTACTTGCCTAGGAGCTGAGAGGGAGCCAACAAAAGAAATATGTGTCAGTCAGGATGTGAACTCACCAAGATCTTTCTGATTCCAAGGCAGGTTCTCAAGAAAACACACCAAGTTTCCTCTCAACCACCTAGATAGCCATACTTTAAATCTCACCATTGATACTGCTTCAACTCAAAGGCCTTAAATAATGAATTCCAATCTATTCAAAATTTCATAAGCACATGTTATGAATAAAACTTAATCTTGGGGGTTTATACTAAATTTATAAGCAGTTATTATTAAAGAGAAAAAAGAGAGAAATAAGCTTTCCAGCCTTTCTAACTTAAGTAGGATCAGGTCCTGGATTACAGCCTGGCATGATCCCCTACATGCTTGCCAGAGATAGCAAGATGACATAAGACCTCAGAGAAAGAGTCATTCCAGAAACAGATACAGAAGCAAAGAGAACAACTCTCCTTCTAGGGCTGGCTTTTCAAGCCTAAGCTTCTTCTGTCTACCCCAATCCTTCCATTGGCCAATGGTTTTCATAGGTTATACCATTTGGCTTCTGTGGCATTGTCACACCATCACCTTAGACACATGACTCTGTGAGTCCTCTGTCCATCCACTGGGGTGAGTCTTTTCCAGGGCTGGACTGGGTGAGAAATCTCCCAGATATTCAATTCACATATACAGAATATCCAAGTTAGAAGGGATCTTGGGAGTCAGGTAATCCAACTCCAAGATAAACAGGAGAATTTTCTTTATAACATCCCCAATCAATGGCCATCCACTCCTTGCTTGAACATTTCTAGCAAAAAGTAACTCTCTACCTACTAAGTTGACATATTCCACTGTGCTAAGTAGGTTTCCACTTACGCCAAGACAAAATCTGCCTCTTTGTAATTATCATTCCTTGAGACAAAGAAAAGTAAATCCCTCTTCTATGTAGTTGTCTTCAAATACTTGAAGACTAGTTCTTCCATATCTGCCACTCTTTCCTTCTCTCAAATATGGTTTTTATTCTTATAATGATCTTCCATGCCTTAAAATCCACATTCTCCTAGTTTATGTCTCCTGTGTTTGCTACAGTTTCCTTCCTAAGTTATTCGGATTCTAGTCAGTCATTACCATTGCAATGCTGTCCTCAGTCTAAAATCTAATTCTCTTTTCTTCCATCTTTCCCATTTTATTAAGCCCCAAAGTTGATTAACATTCACTCTTTATTGTACTGAAGTCACTGAAAATCATGTTGTGTGTGATTTCTTGTTTTGTTTTGTTTAGTTGTTTGTTTTTTTTTATCATTCTCCCCTGTTGTTAAAAGTTGTTGGAGAAAGTCACAAAGTCAGGTTCATTGTCTAAGGCTAAGCCATAAACTTACACTTTCTACTGGGCTTCCACTGTTATCCAGAACCCATCTCTACTCATTACTTGCTGACTAGTCATACAGTTTCTCCAAGACTCTGATTCTACTAGGCTAATCTGATTCTCAACAATCTATTCCCTTTACTGAGACAATCCAGAGCATTCCTCTGGATATAGCAATTTATTAAAACTATTGATACAATTAAAATTATCTCAAGAGACTGATTTGGGGTAAGAAACATTTATTAATTAGGCCACCATGATAATCATTAAAGAAATATAGGTCTCCATGGTTGTCTCTACTGACCAAAGACTACTTAGAAACTGGATCTGGCAATTTAATAAATAGTTTTAGTATTTCATTATTCAGCTCCTATCTAGAACATCCCAAGACATTTCTAACTGGTAGATAGCTCCTTAAGAGGTGATCTATCAAATCATCTATCCCTTCTCATGCCACAGGTAGACAGGTTACTTATGCAGGAAAAAAAACTCTTCTCTTCATTTATTAGCCAAATTCTGTTAAAAAGAAAGAATTTGGGGGAATTACTATGAACAAAGAAAATGGAAATATCTGTAAACTGGATAGTCTTTAACCCAGACTCCAGACACAGAAATACACAAAATTCTCCTTAATACAGTTATTGATGTAGGGCCTTTCTCCTCTAGAATTGTGACATGAATATTAATACAATATATGAAAAATAAATTATCACACTTCACTTCTGTAGCCTCTTTTCTATAATAACTTCCTTCATCATTTCAGTAACTCTAATGACTTTCCACTCTTTCCTCCAATGAAATTCTGAAATCTTTATTCCCAGGTCCAATCTCCAATCCATACACTAGTCCTGTCTTTCCACCTGCCTACTCTACAGACATCTCAGTAAATATTTCCTGTTCATACTTCAAAGCTCGACATATCCAGAATTGAACTTATTATTTCTTCTCTCCAACTTCCACTCCCCAACTCAAACCAGTTATTCTTCCTGGTTTATTTATTATCTTTCCATTAATGGAACTTTGGAATCAACTTTGGCCCTTCCCTCTTCTTCACCACCCCCATTCAATCATTTGCCAAACATTATAGGTTTTTGCCTAATATTGTCTCTTCTATCTGTTGATTTTCTATTCCTATTGCAACAACACTAACTCAGATCCTATTTGTTTGTTTGTTTTATTAAACCCTTACCTTCCATCTTAGAATCAATACTATGTATTGGTTCTAAGGCAGAAGATCATTAAGGGCTAGGCAATGGGGGTTAAATGAATTGCCCAGGATCATACAGCTAGGAAGTGTCTGAGGCCAGATTTGAATTTCTAGACCAGGCTCTCAATCTATTGAGTCACCCAGCTGTCCCCTTAAATCCTACTTGTTAAAGAAAAAAGAAACACCATTATGGGAAGAAAAAGAAGCCTTGTGTTAAGGGTTAATTTTTCTAGTCACCAGAAGACTTTAGGCTTTTACTTTCACTTTCCTCCTTCAGAAGATTCATATAGCTCATGTCTGAAGACTTTTACTTCTGTTCTTAAAAGGATCTGGATCATGTTTACTGCTTGTCTAAGGGGTAAGTCATTTAGTATAGCATAGCATCAAATATGTGTTGGCAAATGTTTAAAAACTAATTCTAATTCTTTGAAGTGGGGCAGTATATACATGACATACTGTTAATGTAATCTACATTATTAACATTTTCTGCATCACTTTCTTAAGTCTGGGCAATCAGCAAAACAATAAATCAATCATTTGCAGATTTCTTTTCTGAAAAGTAAATGTTCATACTGAAAATTTGACAATCCCCTTTGTCAATACAAGCAGAGTCTACTGAAAGCACCACTGAATAGACCTGAGCTGTGCTGCTTCTATATACTTAGTCACATTGATCTGAAGGTCCTTATTGCCTTTTATCTAAATTATTACAATAGAGCTTTTTTAACTAATATTCCCTTCTCCAGTTTTTCCCTTCCTTAAAAATCATCTTAAATGTAGCTGCTGGATTTATCTTAAGATCACAGACTTTAGACCTTAGAGATCCTATAGTCAACCCCTTCTTCCCCTCTTGACTTCTATAATTTACACGTGAGGATATTTTGACTCAAAATATTTTGAGTCATATTTTGACTTTGCCCAAAATTACATTATTTGTAATAGTAACAGTAACAGTAGTAAAGTCAGGACTTGAACCATAAGCCTTCCTAAAACATAGCTTTGATCATGGTATTTCTTTGCTCAAAAATCTTTAGTTCTAGACACACACACACACACACACACACACACACACACACACACACACAGATGAATATAGAATAAGGAACTCCTCAAGGCCAGCTTTCAAAGTCATTTTTTCATAATATGGTCCCAAATGATTAATCCAGCCTTAGCTCTCACTCTACTCTCTTATATACTCTACCCTCCAACCAAACAGGATTCCTAAAGACACTCATTGAGCACCCTGTGCTTTTGTATTTCAACATTTATACTGGCCCTACCTAGAACACCTACTTCCTACATTCTCACCTGTCCAAATACTATTCCAGAATAGCTCAAACATAACCTACTTCAGGAAGTAGTAGTCTTTCTCAATCAGGTTTGATTTGACTTCTCTTTCTACCGAATCCTCAATAATGACCTTTCAGTGAGATTGTATATTTTGCATCATGGAATATCAAGGTCACCAAAGAATTGAAGCTGAAGATCACCCAAAGGGCAATGAAGGAGATGTGTGGGTGTGAGATTAGTTGCAACACTTTATAAACAGTTGTTCTAGAGGAGCAGCATAAAGGACATTATTGGAGAGACATAAACCTAGGGAAAAAAAAAGATGATTTGATAGTTGGGGCAGGTAACTTGAGAAAAGGATAAGTAATAGACTTTGTGTTCTACTGATCTCCCTTATAATGACAAGAATATATGTTGTGTATATCTATATGTAGGGGTGTGTGTTTAATCTGTTGTCACTTAATTAGAATATACTCTCCCTGAGGACAAGAGTAGTCTCACTTTTGTATTTGTATCTTCAGAACTAGACCGTGTGGCACTTAGTAGGCCCTTGGTAAACATTTGCTGATAAAAGTCTCTCCTTGTCTCTTTGAAATCATCCTTTGCCTTATTTCTTACAGTATAGTAGAATTACGTTACATCTTTGTGCTATATTATTCAACCATTTCCCCTACTGATGGATACTCCCCCTTATTTTCTGTTTCTTATTAACACACAAAAAAAAGCTTCTATAAGTATTTTTTCCCATCTGGCACCTTTTCTTCCTTCTTTGATCTTTTTGAGGAATAGACTAAGCAACAGTAAAGCAGTTCAAAAGGCATGCACTGTTTAATAATTTTCTGTGCATAATTCCAAATTACTTCCCAGAATGGTTAGAACAATTCATAATGAGATGGATGAGTAACAAGGGCAGCAGTGGCCATTTTGCCATGAAAATCCTCTCCTACCAAGAGTAAAATATTGTCATAAAACACAGGAGTGAAAGAACCAACAGAGACAGAGGGAAACAACATTCAAAAAAAGAAAACCCCAAAAGGTAGGCAGAGATCATCTGGGGAATTGGGGTGTGTCTGAGGAGGGGTTATCAGATATACATGGGGGTGCACTCCGGTGACCCCCACCTGACTGACATACAAGGGCCAAAGCTGTTCACTTTCCCCCTTACTGGGAACTACTTTTGAGGGTGTAGTTTGTGATGGGAATTCCTCAAAATGGAAGGGTTGTTGTGGAGATAATAAAGGAAGGGGTTAGGAAAGTTTGAGACTTGAATTGACTTTGTCCAGTGATCAGAGCCACTAATATCCAGTCAAGCCTTCCCTGTCCCCTCAATGGCTTTTTTCCTTAAAGATGGAGTATAGTGTTCCTGTCCTCCCTTCAGCCACCCGACAACACCTCCCTCCTGAAGGTCACTATTCCAAACACTAATCAATATAACTAACAGGGATTTTATTTGAAGATAAAGAAATTCAGGGTTCAGGGGAAGTGTTTGGGATTCAGGATGGAGGATAAGGATCAAGCTTCTCTATTTAGGTGAGTTTCTCTCTGAGGAGAACGGTACTGACTCTCTTCTGTACCTCTATCCAGTAACTCTCAAGCCCCAATAACTCCTATCCACTAAACTAATTAACTAAACTGAGGGAATAACAGGGTTATGGATCAAGCTAGTTCTGAGAGGTCCCGAGAGCCCGCTCCCCCCAGGAGTTCAGGCTCTATGTCCAATTTGGAATAACTGCTTTATCAAAATCTTTTCAGTTGGTGAATTAAGTAAGTAGATTTATTGTAGCAGTTGTGACATTCAAGGGAAGCCTCTATTTTGGGGGTTCAGGAGTACCAGAGTTTCACTGGATCAATTCTACCCACCTCCCTCCCTCACCCAACCAAGGTTCAGAGAGGAGTGCGTGGCAGTTGGAATCCCCTTCAGAATTCTCCTCTTCACTCTGGCCCTCCCTAATGGTTATTTCTTCAAGATTCTTCTAGGCTTGTTCTGATTCCACCTCAGAGATGCATGCTTTGCTAGGTTTTCTTCTCTTAAGTTTAATCAGTCTGTTACAGACAAGAGGGGAGCAAAGCTTGCAGGAGGCATAGCAGTGACTGAAGAGCAAGCCAAGAGCAAATCATACCCCACCACCACCACCCCACACATCTGCTCTCACAGGTTCTGAACTTAAGTCCAAGCTAAGTCAGACCCTGAGATCCTGCCAGGCAATTACTGTTCTAAGTCAACTAACACCCCTTGAAATTGTAAACCTGTGGAGAAGTCCGGAATCCCAGCCTAAGGCAATATGGACCAAAGGGAGCCAATCCACATGGGCCCAGAGCAAAACCAGGAATCCCAGTCTGGGCTTGGGGTAACAACATAATCCACAGTTTGGGGTGAGGACACAGTTCTCAGGGGGAGCCTCCTCAGGATCTTTTTGCCCAAAACTAAGGATGGAGCTCTAGGAGAAGGCAATCAATGATTGAATCAAGAATCATTAAGACCAAAAAACTGAACCTAAGCCTGGGGCTAGAATCTGAACAGCACCAGACCTGATCCAGTTTAGACTGGATCAAAAGCTTACACCCAAGCCTGAGGAAAGTTTTAAACTCTCAGCTTAAGGGTCTCAAGGGTCAATTGAATCAGCAGGAGGAGGGGACTCTCAGAGGTCTTAGCCCTCAGACTATCAGGTAAACTACTAACAACCTAGAAAATAATCCAAAAATAGCATCAAGGAAGGACTGATGTTTAAGAAGGTACCTCAACTCCCCAAAAAAGCAGAGCCTACCTAATTAGATAGGGAAAATGAGAAAACAATCAAAAAATCACCTAATTCTAAAGACTTTTAATGGAGACAAACAGCAAGGTGCAAATACAGAAGGGGACTGTGAAAGCAAAGGAAACACACCCAAAGTCCAAAAGAAATATATGGATTGAACACAGATTCTGGAAGTACTCCAAAAAGACTTCAAAAACCAATTATTAGAGGTAGAGGAAAAGTGGGGAAGAGAAATGAAAGTGATGCAAGAAAAAATGGTCCAGTTGAAAAAAAGGAGAACCAACAACTGACAGAGGAAAACCGGGACTTAAAAATCACAGCTGACCATCTAGAACAGGGGTCAGCAATGTATGGCTCTTGAGCCATATCTGGCTCTTTGGAGGGCCAGATATGGCTCTTTCTGCAGGAGCCATAAAGTCAATTTTTTTTCAGGCGCTGCTACAGGAGCGCACACTGTTACAGGAGCACACACTGTGAGCACTGTACGGCTTTCACGAAATTACATTTTAAAAAATGTGGCATTTATGGCTCTCAAGGCCAAAAAGGTTGTGAACCCCTGATCTAGAAACTAATGATTTCATGAGAAATCAAAAAATAATAAAGCAGAATCAAAAGAATGAAAAAAAAAGATGAAAACGTCAAATATCTTATTGAAAAAATAACTGACATAGAAAACAGGTCCAGGAGAAATAATCTGAGAATTATTGGATTACCTGAAAGCCATGATGAAGAAAAAAAAAACCTCAGATATCATATTACAAGAAATTATCAAAGAAAACTTCCCAGACATCCTTGAACAAGAAAATAAAATTGAAATTGAAAGAATTCATAAATTGCCTCCAGAAAGAAATTCTCAATTAACAACTTCTAGAAATGTAATAACCAAATTCAAGAGCCACCAAGCCAAGTTAAAAATACTTCAAACAGCCAGAAAGAAGCCATTCAAATACTATGGAGCTTCGATCAAATCACTCAGGACCTAGTGATTTCTACATTAAAGGATCAGAAGGCATGGAATATAATATTCAGAAAGGCAAAAGATTTTGGTTTACAACCCAGAGTCACCTGTCAAGCAAAACTGAGTATACATTTTCAGGGCAAAAAATTTTCATTCAATAAGACAGATTTCCAAGCATTCCCGAGGAATAAGCCAGACCTAAACAAAAAATTTGAAGATCAAATATGAGACACAAGAGAAGCCCAGAAAGGTAAATAAGAAAGATAAAATTTAAGGGACTCATTAAGGTAAAAATGTTTATATGTCTACATGGAAAGAGGATTTCTATAATTCTCAAAAATTACTCTTGGTAATAGATAAGATAAAAGGAATTTGCTCAGAAAGAGGGTAGAAAAGTAAGCTGATTATGATAATATGATCTATATGATGATATATGATATGATGTATATGTAAATGTGATGATATGGAATGATATGTATGTATGATGTGATATGTATATATATGAATGATGTATTGATCAAAGACTGAAAGAGAGTTGCACTGAGAGAAAAGGGAAGGGAGACATAGAATGGGGCACATTACATAACAAAAAAAGGTGAGAAAAATCAATACAGAGAGGGGAGGATAAGGGTGGTGATGGACAATGCTTAAACTTTACTTTCTATGTTATTGGCTTAGAGAGGGAAAAATGAGTATACTCTGTGGGGCATAGAATTCTATCTTACCCTACAGAGAAGTAGAGGGATAACAAGACAAAGTAAGTGGGGTGGGGGGTGGGGGGGCAGAGGAATAAAAGTGCAGGGGAACTGGGGGGTTGACAAAAAGTAAAATATTTATGAAAAGGTATAGAGTGAAAGGGAATCATGCAGGATCAAAAGGGGATAACAAGATGGAGGTCAATACACAGTTAGTAATCATAATGCTTAATGTAAATGGAATAAACTCACCCATTAAACAGAAGTGGATAGCAGAGTGGATAAAAAAACAAAATCCTACTATATGCTGTTACAAGAAATACATTTGAGTCAGGGTGACACACAGATTCAAGGTCAAAGGTTAAAGCAGATTTTATTATGTATCATCTAAAGTAAAAAAAGCAGGAGTAGCAATCATGATATCAGACAAAACCAAAGTAAAAATTGATCTGATTAAAAGAGATAAGGAAGGAAATTACATTTTTTAAAAGGTACTATAAACAATGAAGTAATATCATTACTAAACATCCATACACCAAATGGTATGGCATCTAGATTTCTAAAGGAAAAATTGAAGGAGCTCAAGGAAGAAATAGATAGTAAGACCATACTAGTGAGACAACTTAACCTTCCCCTCTCAGAACTAGATAGATTTAGAACCAAAAAACTACAAAAGAAGTAAGGGAAGTAAATGAAATGCTAGAAAAATTAGAGTTAAGAGATATCTAGAGAAAACTGCACAGGGATAAAAAGGAATATACCTTCTTAACAGTACATAGTATGTAAACAAAGATTGACGATGTACTAGAGCATAGAAATATTGCAAACAAATGCAGAAAAGCAGGAATAATAAATGTCATTTTTCAGATCATAATGCAGTAAAAATTATAATTAGAAAAGATCCATTGAAAGGCAAATTTAAAGTTAATTGGAAATTAAGTAATCTACCTCTTCAAAATAGGTGGGTCAAAGAAGAAATCATAGAAACAATTACAGACTTTATTAAAAAGAATGACAATGAGGAGACATCATATCAATACCTATGGGATACAGCCAAAGCAGTACTCAGAGGAATATTTATGTCACTGAGTGCCTATACCAACAAGATAGACATCAAAGAATTGGTCTTGCAACTTAAAAAATTAGAAAAAGAACAAATTAAAAATCCCCCAATGAAAACTAAATTGGAAATCCTAAAAATTAAAGGCAAAATTAATCAAATTGAAAGCAAAAGAACTTTTGAGCTAATAAATAAAACTAGTAGCTGGTAATTTGAAAAAAAAAAACAAATAAAATAGATAAAGTACTAGTCACTCTAATAAAAAAAGAAAGAAGAAAATCAAATGAACAATATCAAAGATGAAAGGGGCAATCTCACTTATAAAGAAGAAGAAATTAAGGCAATTATTAAAATGATTAAGAACTACTTTGCTCAATTATATGGCAATAAATATGACAATCTAGGTGATATGGGTGAATATTCACAAAAAATATAAATTGCCCAGAATAACAAAAGAGAAAATTGAATTCTTAAACAATCCTATCTCAGAAAAAGAAATTGAACAAGCCATCAAGGAACTTCCTAAGAAAAAATCCCCAGGGCCAGATAGATTCACAAGTGAATTCAATCAAACATTTAAAGAACAACTAATCCCAATACTATGCAAATTATTTGACAAAATAAACAAAGAAATTTTATCAAATTCCTTTCATGACACAAATATGGTGCTGATTCCAAAGCCAGGCAGACCAAAAACCAAGAAAGAAAACTACAGACCAATCTCCTTAATGAATATAGATGCAAAAATCTTAAATAGAATACTAGCAAAAAGACTCCAGCAAATGATCACAAGGATTTTTCCCTATGATCAGGTGGGATTTATACCAGGAAAGCAAGGATGGTTCAATATTAGGAAAACCATCCATATAATTGATCATATCAATAATCAAACCAAAAGAAATCACAAGATTATCTCAATAGATGCAGAAAAAGCCTTTGACAAAATATAACACTCATTCCTATTGAAAACACTAGAAAGTATAGGAATAAAAAGATCAGTCCTCAAAACAATAAACAGTATATATTTAAAACTATCAGCAAGTATCATCTGCAATGGGGACGAATTAGAAGCCTTCCCAATAAGTTCAGGAGTGAAGCAAGGATACCCATTGTCACCTCTATTATTTAACATTGTACTGGAAAGGCTAGCAATAGCAATTAGAGAAGAAAAAGAAATTGAAGCTATTAAAATAGGCAACGAGGAGACTAAACTATCACTCTTTGCAGATGATATGATGGTATGCTTAACACCAGAAAATCAATTAAAAGGCTAGTGAAAATAATTAACAACTTTAGCAAAGTTGCAAGGTACAAAATAAACCCACATAAATCATGAACATTTCTATATATTTCCAACAAAACTCAGCAGCAGGAATCAGAAAGAGAAACTCCATTTAAAATCACTCTAGACAATATAAAATATTGAGGAATCTATCTGTCAAAACAAACTCAGTAATTATATGAACAAACTACAAAACACTTTCCACACAATTAAAACTAGATATAAACAATTGGAAAAACATTAACTGCTCCCAGGTAGGATGAGCTAATATAATAAAAATGGCAATCCTACCCAAATTAATCTACTTATTCAGTGCCATATCTGTCTAACTACCAAAAATTTTTTTATAGATTTAGAAAAAAGTATAGGGGGCAGCTGGGTAGCTCAGTGGAGTGAGAGTCAGGCCTAGAGACAGGAGGTCCTAGGTTCAAACCCGGCCTCAGCCACTTCCCAGCTGTGTGACCCTGGGCAGGTCACTTGACCCCCATTGCCGACCCTTACCAATCTTCCACCTATGAGACAATACACCGAAAGTACAAGGGTTTAAAAAAAAAAAAGTATAGCAAAGTTCATTTGGAAGAACAAAAGATCAAGAATACGAAGGGAAATAAAATGTGAAGGACGGAGGCCTAGCAGTAAGAGATCTTAAACTGTACTATAAAACAGTAGTCATCAAAACAGTATGGTACTGGCTAAGAAACAGAAGGATGGATCAATGGAATAGACTAGGGGTAAATGACCTCAGTAAGCTAGTGTTCAATAAGCCCAAAGACCCCAGATTTTGGGATAAGAACTCACTATTTGACAAAAACTGCTAGGAAAATGAGAAAACAGTATGTGGAAAATTAGGTTTAGATCAACATCTTACAGCCTATACCAAGATAAATTCAAAATTGGGAAATGACTTAAATATAAAGAGTAAAATCATAAATAAATTAGGTGAACATAGATTAGTATACCTGTCAGATCTGTGGGATAGGAAGGAATTTAAGACCAAGCAAGAGACAGAGAACATTGTAAAATGTAAAATGAATGACTTTTTATTATATCAAATTAAAAAGGTTTTATACAAATAAAACCAATGCAACCAAAATTAAAAGGAAAGCAACAAACTGGGAGAACATTTTTATAACAAAACTCTCTGACAAAGGTTTAATTTCCCAAATATATAAGGAACTAAGTCAAATCTACAAATAATCAAGCCATTCCCCAATCGACAAATGGTCAGGGGACATGAATAGGCAGTTTTCACAAGATGAAATCAAAAAGCACATGAAAAAGTATTTTAAATCCCTCCTGATTAGAGAAATACAAATTAAAACAGCTCTGAGGTACCACTCATACCTAGCAGATTGGCCTATTAATATGGTAGCAAAGGAAAGTGATAAATATTGGAGGGGATGTGGCAAAATTGGGACACTAATACACTGCTGGTGGAGTTGTGAATTGGTTCAATCATTCTGCAGGACAATTTTGAATTATGCGCAAAGGGTTTTAAATGAATATCTGCCCTTTGATCCAGCCATACCACTGTTGGGTTTGTACCCCAAAGAGATAATAAGGAAAAAGATTTGTACAAAAATATCCATAGCCAAGCCACTCTCTTTATGGTGGCAAAAAATTGGAAAATAAGAGGATGTCTGAATAAATTGTGGTATATGTTGGTGATGGAATATTATTGTGCTAAAAGTAATAAAGAAATGGAGGAATTTCACGTGATCTGAAATGACCTCCAGGAATTGCTACAGAGTGAAAGAAGCAGAACCAGGAGAACATTGTACACAGAGATTGGTATATTATGGTACAATCGAATGTAACAGACTTTTCTACTAGTAGCAATGCAATGATCTAGGACAATTCTGAGGAACTTAGGAGAAAGAACACCATCCACATTCAGAGAAAGAATTGTGGAACCAGAAATGCATTAGAAACATATATGATTGACCACATAGTGCAATAGGGATGTGATAAGCTTTTGATGTTAAAGAATTGCTCTACTGCAAATATGAATAACATAGAAATAGGTTTTGAACAATGATACACGTATAACCCAGTGGGATTGCTTTTCAACTTTTTGGGAGGGAGGAGGAGAAAGAAAGGGGAGATCATGAATCTTGTAACCATGGAAAAACATTCTAAATAAAAATTAAAAAAAGAACAATTCATAGCTCCACCAACACTATAAACAAAGTGCCTGTTTTCTCCACCTCTCCAATATTAGTCTTTTTCTTTTTTTTTGGTTTTTGTTTTATAAGCTTTGTCAATCTGATAGGTATGAGGTAGCAAAACTCCAGAATTTCTTTAATTTGCATTTCTCTAATCATGATTCCAGGGGATTGGCTAAAAAAAGAAGAAAAGAATACTGTCTACCTCATGATAGAGAGATGATGGATTAATGTGCAGAATAAGAAATGCATTCTTTTATGTGAACAATCTAGGAATTTGTTCTGCTTGACTATACTTATGTGATGTTAGAGTTCTATATTTCTTTTGTTATTTTCAGTGAGGAGAACTGGATGGGGGAATTGAGATATTTAAGAGAGAGAAAAGAAATTAATGTTTAATAGTTTTTAAAAAATAAAGGCTATATTCCTGAATATAAGGTTAATACCCATCTAGAATTGGCAGGCAAAGATGGGTTAATAACTACATTGTTGGATAAAGAATCCATGTCATTAAGATTATAATTCCATCTAAGTATCAAAGTCCTATAAATTTTAGTTTTGTCCTCTCCTCATACCATTAGATTATAAGCTCCTTGAGGGACCGTGTGACTGAATCATCTTTGTAGAAGCAATGTGGCATAATAAATGATAAAAGGGCTTCGAAGACAGAAAGCCTAATATCAAGTCCTGCCTCTGATATACACAGATTCTGTGAATTGGACTAGGGAATTATTTAACTTCTTCATGCTCAGATCGCTTTCTAAAGCTTAGTTATGGGGAAGGTTTGAATTCATATTATTAGTACACATCTTAATCTGACTTCCCTTCAGACGAAATCCCAGACCCAATCCCCCAAAACGAAAAAAAAAAATTGTATGCCCAGTGCTTTGCCCATACTAAAATATACAATAAATATGTGTTGAGGGTTTCTGGGTTAAGATGGCGGCAGAGTAAGAAGCAGCTCTTAACCTCTCCTGACCAAAACACACAAAACTCCTCAAGGGGACATAAAAACAAGTCCAGACGAACAGAGGAACCCCACAACAGGGCACAGCGTGGAAGGTACGTGGAATCGAGGCATTTCCATGCTATAAAGGGGTGAAACAGCTCTCACTAAATCATGGGCTGAGCAACTACCCCACCCCCAACCCCTCCACACACAACATCTATAGTGCCGAAGCCAGCTAAAAAGAAATAGAGCAAGTTTGGGGCACCCATCGAGTCATTGGCAGCTCCGGGGCCTGTTCCTGAGAGCAGCAAGATTTAGGACCCCAAAAAGCTAACAAACGCACACAAAATTTGAGCGTGGGAGCAGGGTGCCGAGAGCGGACACAGGGCGGAGAGCGCGGGCTCAGAAAGCAGGCACTGGCGGAGGCGTGGGTGGAGGCAGACACAGCCAAGAGCTAAAGCTCTGAAACCCTGAGTGGGGAACCAGTGCAGACGGGTACACGTCTGTGGAAGCAGCGCCCTGAGACTTGTAAAGAAACCTCCAGCAGACGATCAAGCAAGGGGGTCCCCCAGGGGGCTTGACCACGGACAGACCCTGAGCGCAAGGATAAACCTGAGAAGCTGCTGGGCTAACGATGGCTACCCAGTCTCAGGAAGTTCAGAAGAGAAAGATTAACAACAAGAAAAAGAAGTCTTTAACACTCGACAACTTTTACACAGAGAAAATCCAGACAACCGAGCAAACAGAGGAGGAGAACAAACAAGCATCCGGACCCTCCTCAAATAAGGAAAACTCCTCACAAGCTATGGAAGAGTTCAAAACTGAGATTTTGAGGAAAATGGAAGAGATCTGGCAAGAAAATAACTGTTTAAAAGGTAGAATCTTGCAATTGGAAAGTGAGGCTCAGAAACCAAATGAACTGATAAGCAAATTGAACACCAGAAATGACCAGATTGAAAAGGAATACCAGAAGATTATGGCCGAAAACCGAAAGATTATAGCCGAAAATCAATCCCTAAAGGCTAGAATTGAGCAAGTAGAAGCTAATGATCTCTCAAGGCAACAAGAACAAATAAAACAAAGTCAAAAGACTGAAAAAAAAGAAGGAAACATGAAATATCTCAATGAGAGAGTGATAGACCAAGAAAACCGGTCTAGAAGAGACAATTTGAGACTAATTGGTCTTCCAGAAAAACCAGAAATTAATAGAAACCTGGACTCCATACTAACAGAAATAATTCAGCAAAATTGCCCTGAAGTCCTACAACAAGAGGGCAATATAGACATTGAAAGGATTCATAGAACACCTGCGACATTCAATCAAGAAAAGAAAACACCCAGAAATATAATTGCCAAATTCAAGAGTTTCCAAGCAAAAGAAAAAATCTGACAAGAAGCCAGAAAGAAACAATTCAAATATCAAGGAGCACCAATCAGGATCACACAGGATCTGGCAGCCTCCATGCTAAAAGATTGCAAGGCTTGGAATATGATATTCAGAAAGGCAAGAGAACTGGGCCTACAACCATGGATCAACTACCCATCAAAATTGACTATATATTTCCAGGGGAAAGTATGGGCATTTAACAAAATTGAAGAATTCCAGGTATTTGCACAGAAAAGACCAGGGCTAAATGGAAAGTTTGATATCCAACCACAAAAATCGAGAGAAACATGAAAAGGTAAATAAGATACAGAGGGGAAAGAAAGAAAACTTATAATTTTAAAATTTGCCTTTGTAAGGGCCTCAGTGAGATCTAATTATCTGTATTCCTATGTAGAGAAATGTTATGTATAATTCTCTGTAGTGAACTCTATTCACTATTATAATATTCACTATTATAGTAATAAGAAGAATAATTCACAGGGTGAGGGTGGAACACTAAATAATCTAAGATGGCATGGGGGATGGGAAAGAGGGGGTGAATAGCAGGGGACACCAAGAGAAACTTGAGTGAATAAGAAAATAGAATATTCTATTACACACAAAGAGGGCATGGGAGGGAGATGGGGACAAATACTATTATAAGAAGGAGAGGAAGAGAGCATTAAGAGGTAATAATCAAACCTTACTCTTAGTGTAATCAACCTGGAGAGGGAAGAGTAGCTATACTATCCATTGGGACATAAAACTCTTATCTAACCCTTCTGAGAAAGTTAGAAGGGATAAACCAAGGGGAGCAGGGGAGTGGGGAGATCAAAAAAAGGGAGAGGAGAAGAGGGAGGGAATTCATAAGGCCTTTAAAAACAAAAAGAGGGGGAAAAATAAGGGAGGGAGTAGAAAGGGAAGTTAATCAAGGGAGGGGATAAGGGATAGCGGCTCAATAGCAAACCACTGATTTAAAAGGAAAAAGTATAAGGAAAAAGGGGGTAGGAAGAGGGGAGGATTCGAAAATGTCAGCAAATGCACAACTGATGATTATAACTCTGAATGTGAATGGGATGAACTCGCTCATAAAACGGAAGCAAATAGCAGAGTGGATTAGACACCAAAATCCCACCATATGTTGTCTACAGTACCTACCATATATGACAAGCCCTGTGTGTAAATAGAATAGCCAGATCCCATTTAATAGTCAAGAATCTACTCAACACAGGCGTGCTAATGATGTCACTCCCACCTCCCTTAGTGGGGAGGGGAGACGAGTTACCCACACGTGACAATAAGTAACAAATCAAGAATAAGGGACTGCCCTTTGGGCAGTCCAAATCAATGTAGAAACTGCCATTTGTCCATTTGAATTAGAGGTGGACCACAGGAAGTGATGAAAGACACATTCTCAGATTTTCCAAACTCCAAGCCCAGTACTCTGTCCACTGCATCATTTAGCTGCCCCTCACCTACATGACAGCCTTTCCAGTACTTGAATACAGACATCATGTCATCTATCCTCCAGGCTAAACATTGATAGTTCCTTCAATTAATCTTGGTATGACCTGATCTTCACCATTCTGAGTTCTTCCCTCAGTATATGACTGTCTTTTCCTTCTTTAAAACAGAGAATTATCACTTTTAGTTTTGCTTGTTTTCAGGAAAATAACTATTAGAAATAACTCCTTTTTCTTTTCTGTTCTCATTATATAAATCCCATGCTTGATTCTTCCTTAATTCCTCAACCTGTCCCTTCATTATATCCATTTGATTGGCCTATTCTCTTTGACCCTTGTTCTTTCTCTTTCTCTGCTTCTTTGTATTCCCTTTTACTGCCTAAATTTGTCTTTGATTCATCAGTCATTATTGCTGTGTAGTGTTACTTTTTAAAAGTGTAGCTTTCCACCACCATCCCCTAAGAATTTGGCACATTCAAAAGCATGACCATTAACTTCCTGATTCATATGGCTGTTGCTATAGATCTTTCTTTTTACAAGGTTGAACATGTTTTAAAGCTTAGAGTTCTTCAGTATCTCACTTTATGAGGTAATATGACTTCTCACATTTTATGTCTGGCAATAGAGTATGGGACATTTGGAGATTAAGGTATCAGTGAGCTCCATGGGCCAATGTTATCCTTAGACATTTATACCCCTTTTAAAAGATGATTTTTCTAGTCATAAGCAAATGACTATAATTCTTAAATTTTTCTGTGTAAATAGAGCATAACAGATACTGAGAAAAGCAAATGCTGAGTCACTTTTCTTATAAACTCATTATCCTGAGCTATAAAGCAATGTAGTTGGCATGATTTTTCAATCCAATGAAAGTCCAACCTTCTAAGATGGGTCTTACACCAAACTTGTTAAGACAAGTGTATAAAATTTACTAGAGTTGGTTACTGAAAGGAATTTTCTATACATTTTTCTGAGTCATGAGCTTGCAAACTCAGACATTTTCCTGTAATTTTCTACATTTGAAATATAGATCTAGAACTGCCAGGGACTTCAGAGGTTAACAATTCAACCCTCTCACTTTTCAATTGTGGAAATAGAAGCACAGAAAGATAAAATGACCTTTTCAGGCTCAGTGTGTAAGACACTGAGCCTGATCCTAGCTCCTCCTAACTCAAAAGCCAGCTCTCAGGACTCTACACCAAGACTCATGGAAATGATTATTGCTTGTTTGCTACTTTTCATTTAGTTATCCTTTTGAGGCTGTTTATAATGACCTACATATTCATTAGGAATCATCTATACTGACTAGATATATCACAAAATTTGGTCATTGAGGCAATAACTCATATAAAATTCCTAATCTTTTAGGCAGCAAAAGAGAGTGGATGGAGTATGAGATTTGAAGTCAGAAAAAACTAGATTCAGAACCTCTCTCTCTCTCTCTCTCTCTCTCTCTCTCTCTCCCTTTTTCTCCTTCTCTCTCCCTTCTTCTCTCTCTCTCTCCCTCTCCCTCTTTCTCTCTCTCATACACACACACACACACACACACATATTAGCTGTATCCTCTTTTTAAAATAAATTCTCAGAATATGAGTTCCCCATCTGTTAAGTGAGAATCATAATATCCATTGGACTTACCTATATGTTTGTTGCTAGACTCCAATGTGATCATATATGTAAAGTTCTTCACAGGCTTTAAAGTGTAATACAAATATTACATTATTACAAATATTAAATTATTAAAGTGTAACACAAATATGTATAAATATTATTATATGCAAAATAATTTCTGAAGAAATGTCTTAAAATCAAATATCTTAGAATACTTTTGATAAAATTTTCATGAATTAAAAGGAAACTTTCCTCCAAAAATACATTTTCAGGACACTAATACATTGCTGGTGGAGCTGTGAACTAATCCAACCGTTTTAAAGAGCAATTTGGAATTACATCCAGAGAGTTATAAAACTGTGTATACTGTGACTGTGTAGACCTATAGCTGGGTCAATTTCCCAAGGAGATCAGGGTAAAATGGAAAGAACCTATCTGTTCCAAAATATTGATAGCAGCTCTCCTGGTGCTAGAAATTATGGGCAAGCTCATCAGTTAGGGAATAGCTAAATAAATTATAGTATATGATTATGATGGAATAGTAATACACCATAAGAAACAATGAGCAAGCTAATTTTAATAAACCTTGGAAAGAACTATATGGGATAAGGAACAGTGCAATGAGTAGATCCAAGAGAACATCTTATACAGCTACAGATTGAATACTTGAAGAATAAATTATAAATGTTACCTCCAAAAAAATACATTTTTTACCAGTTCAATCATGCTACCTTTCCAAGAACTTCCCCCTCATCTCTGGGTGTATTTTTTAAACAGAATTTGAATGTCCCCAAATAAATCAGAACTTAACATGGGGTAAGAAAGAATTAGACTAGAGGCCTGACAGTCAGATTTTAAATAAACTTTATAAGGCCCCAAAAGGACACAATTGTCATTTATTTCCTCAGAAAATTCAGAGAGAAGATAAGAAATGCTCTGTAGCATAGAGTTCACAGAATAATAAGAATATTAGAAGCCTATTACTGCCCACACTCTATACTCAAAGCCTTTTAGTGGTGGAAAAGGAGAGAGAAAAGTTTTCCATTCTTTTGTGCACTGAGAGAAAGTGGTGATTTTTTTAGTGATGAGAATTGTTCAGGCAAATCTCCTCAGTTAATCAGTTCTTTTCTCTTCTGCCTCTACCCTAAAATCTAAATTTATGAATCTAGTTTCATTAGACACAAAAGATAAGGGCAAGACAAATCTTAAAGTAGCCAGGCCTTAAGTCAGAAAGGACATTATAGCCCTGAAACCAACATCTTTCCAGATGTACATGAGGGAATCTAGATTAGAATTGTCATCTAGTTCATGGGTTCCAGAGAGGTTAAATAATTTGTTCAAGGTCACTCAGGTAGCAAACAGCAGAACTGAGTTACACATCTATATTTCTAACTTGAAATCCCACACACATTCCACTCTGCCACCAGTAATAACATTAAAAAATAATATTTAAGCAATTCATTCTGTTGCAACAAATTGTTCTAAAATGGCTGCCATCTTCATGGGACTATATCTTCCCATGATCTACACATCCCCACCATGTTTTGAAATGATTTTATGTCCTGCTAGGATAAATTTGGAGATTAGATTCTGACTACTCTGGTTCCAAGTCACTGTAGTTTTAATCATGATCATGGTGGGAGAAAAATACCTTTCTGAGATTTGAAGATAGCAAACTGGCTAACGAATGAACACATTTTAGAAAAAGACTGGAAGAAGTGGGAATGTGAGGAATAACCCATTCTCTGGTTTTCCCAAAAAAATTTATTTTAAATGAAGGGAAAATTTGGAAAATCTTAACAGGGTACTATACTACATAGGCTAAAAGAGAAGAATATCAAACAGAAATGGTCTGGCCTCTAAAATATAAGCAAACTGAAGTAAATTCCATCTTTAAACCTAAAAGTCATCAAGATTCTTCAAGTCTTTAAGATTTTCAGTCTTATTGTATAATAGGATAACATGAACATGATATTTAGGGGCTTCTAGAGATGGGGAGGGGTATCCTTCCATACTGCCCTCTGGAGATCTTTTTGTCATCTCTGATAATCTGATAAGGACAGTTTAGTTTAGTTGATAAGGAAACAACGGAACACATGAGTTGTCTTTTAGCTCATGCTTCCAGCTCTGTCTCCAGGAGCATGGAGTTTATTATATACTATTTTCACACAAAGAACACAAAGAAAAACTTTACAACTGGTAGAGGTTACAAATTATACAAAAGAAAATCCTTTGAGGCTTACAAGTAAAGATGGAACAGGGTCCAAGGCTGAATTCTAGCCGCCTGGATATCAGCAAGCAAATTCCGAGAATCATAACTATATTCTAAAGACATCATAAATGAATTGAGTCTTGTATTTTGTATCGGGAGGACTGCAACTGGTTGGATAAAGTTTTGTCTAGCTCTGACCTTGGCTGACTTAGGAATATTCTTAGAGTTTAGGAATCTTCATTTTCTTGTAGAGAAATTGTTAATCCAGTAACTGCTGGTTTGTTTAAAGCTTCCCAATGGAACTTATAATGTTATTAAGAAAAGGTGTGGATCTGAAAAGGAGTCAAAAGAGGAGTCTCAGATTTTTATCTATTCTCTTATTGGCTTCCCACATTGCCCTTACCAGAAAAAAAAAGTATTTCTTGGTCATTGGCATGTAAATTCTTGGAGGGACAGAGCCAAAACATAAAAATTCTAGATTATTATAAACATACAATAAGACTCACAAGTGGTTTTCCTTCAAAATAAAGTGAGAATATAGATTTTTTAAAATATAGATTCTATTTGAAAGATCTTTATTTTTTTTTACATTTGGTACAAGCTAACATACTAAATTGGACAACTGAGTCAATTAAACAGATAGAAAGTTTACTTCTAAAATCAAAATGTCTTTAGGACATCCTTTTTTTTTAAACCCTTAACTTCTGTGTATTGGCTCATAAGTGGAAGAGTGGTAAGATGGGGGTCAAGTGACTTGCCCAGGGTCACACAGCTGGGAAGTGTCTGAGGCCAGATTTGAACCTAGGACCTCCTGTCTCTAGGCCTGACTCTCAATCCACTGAGCTACCCAGCTGCCCCCTTTTTAGGACATTCTTGAAACTGAAATAAATGAATTTCAAATCATGCATAGATATCTACTATCTCCTACCTTTGCTGCCCTAAGAACTGTAAAGCAATGAATGTGGTTTCCAAGAATTCTGCCTATGTGTAGATTTGTTTTTATCCTATATTTGACCTCAGGTCACTTTTGTGGAACTGTTGATAACTTCTAGCTAGTCATTTAAACAAAAATTTAACAGATTAAATAGCATTTATACTTCTGTGCTTCCTTCTAAGGAATTTAGACTGTATTTTCATGAAAATAAGTTTGATTCTATTGTGAATATTGGTACCAAAAGATGATTTTCATCCCTTCATCTTCAATAAGTAAGACAGAAAAAAAAACCCTAGATTTTGATAGTGACTGACTATAAGAGGGTTACGCACATTAAACAAAACAATTGCTATTAAAACTCTTCTTCCATAATGGAAATTTCCTTTGCTTTTCTGCAGGTGGTGTTCAGCGAGGATGAATCACTGGTAGTGTTCACTTTTCCATGGTTTGGCAGCCAAACAGTAAACAAATGTCGCATGGAACTGGCCCCTATGACTGCTAACATTAGCATTGCTACAGAAATTGGAATAATGGGCTCTGTGTTTGGAATGTAGAAGTTTATTGTCACTTTAAAATTAGAGCTGATAAATATAGAAAAATCATGAGGCCAGCATGAATGTTAAAGAGACACTGTGACTAGCTCTAGTTAAGATAAATGCAAACAGGTTAGACTAAGGTTAGATCAATGAAAAAATTGTATTAAGATTATGTAATAAATACGTTGGGCACCTTTAAAAAGCTAGAAAAAATTTAAGTCCTAATTATGGCCCATCTTGAGGGTATAATGTGGGGAAAAACTCAGCTTTTACTTAGTTTTAAAGAAAACCTGACTGAATCTCAGCTCAATCTTTCTTGGTCATTTTGGACAAGTAAGTTAATTTCTGTGATCTCCAGTTCCCTTTTTTTGTAAAATGACAAGGAATTTGACCTGGATTTAAATATTAAAAGGGGATAAATGAATGTAAAAATTTTAAGTATGTGTTAAGGATTAAGATGTAGGTACTCATGTAAAATTCAAAGAAGCAAGACAAAAAACTCATCCAATAAGGAAAGTAATAATAATAAAGTAATGACTTCCTAGTTATGGAGCACTATACTAAATACTTTACAATTATTAACTCATTTAATCATCACAACAATCTTGTGAGGTAGATACTATTATTATCCCCATGAAGAAACTGAGGCAAAGAGAGGTTAAGTGACTTTCCCAAGGTCATATAGATATAAGTGTCTGAGGGGAGATTTGAACTCCAGTCTTCCTTACTCCAGGTCCAGGACTCTATTTACTGTACCACTTCCTTCACTGAGTATATAATAGGTATATTTCTGCCATAGTTAAATAACCAGATTCTGTGTTCCAAGTGTTCACTGATCTCAGCCCTGGGAAGAAAGTGAAGTGATTCAAATAATACTTCTCTACCCTCCAGGCAGAAAGGAAAAATGGAGTATCTCCCAAGGAACATGGGAAAATGGATGAAAGAAAATTTTTATCAGAATAACAGAGAATGGAAGAGAAATAAAAGGAAAGAACAGTGATACAAGTACAACTTAAAAACAGATTTGACTCTTCCTAAAAAGTAGAGAGATGGCTAAACTGAAGAGGAGGAAGAAGTTCCACATCCTTCCTAAAAATGATATGACAAAAAATATGGAAGCTATCAGAGTGGGAAACCATCCATTAAGGGTCAAAGGAAGAAGAAGGGTACAAGTGCCTTGTTCCAGAGTAAACAGGCACATCTTTATCTGTTCATCTGATACCAATGAAGAAGCCTATTTCCTGGTCATGTAACCAAGACCTATCAGAACACTGCCAGATTTATCTCAATGAATGGCAGCTACCAACTTCTGGTCATTCGTATGACCAACGAAGATCCTTCTAGAAGGAACCTAAGAAGTATTGCCAATAATTATGAAATCACAGGCAAGAAACTTCATACCAGAAGGGTCCAGGTTGTGTTTTTTTCACTGAAGGAAAAAGCTGCAGGAAGGAAAAAGCTGAAGGAAAAAGATACAGAAGGGGATAAAAAATCATTCAGAAAATGAACAACTAAGTAAGGAGATAGTATCAGAGAATGGGATTTCATTTAACCTCTTAGCCTGTTCCTTTATACATAAAATGGAGGTAATAATAATGGCATGTACATCACAAGCTTATTGAGATGATTAAATGAGATATCTCATGAGAAAAACACTTTGCAAACCTTAAAGTGCTATATAAGTGCTAGCTATTGCTATTATAGTTATCTGGATTTCTTGACTACAGCTTGATCCACAAAAAAGGGAAACCAAAAGGATGTTAAATGAAAATAGATAGAGAAGGGAGCAAAGAATCTGTGTGTGCCCCAAATTAAATAATATAGAGAATAGTCACTATGAAGAAAGAAAAATAACAGCTGGTGCCCAGAAATTCATAGGAAACAGAAGCCAGTAGTAAAATCTATGGCTTCTAATGGTTTTATACAAATGGCCCAAAGTGTAGGAAGCAAATAAAAACTATAAATCCTGATGCAAAAAAGGAAATAAATATTATCCTCATAGGTAATATTGGGACTTGGTGAATCTGTCTCTGGGCAGCATATATTATTTAAAAGATTATAAGTAAGTGGTGAGAAGAGGGGGTAATAACATTGTATAATAAGAAAGTATACCTACATATACTTTCTTAAAGGCAGCTCAGTGATTAGAGCACTGCCTTTGGAGTTAGGAAAACAAGTTCAAATTAAACCTCAGATAATTTACTAGTTGTGTGACCCTGGGCAAGTCACTTAATCTCTATTTGGTTTAATCCACAGAAGGAAATGGCAAATCACTCTCATATTATTTTCCAGGAAAACCCCATGGACAGCATTGGCATACCATGGGGTCACAAAAAGGTGTACACAACTGAATGACTGAATAATAAGAGCAAATATTCACATAAGGAAAATCAGGGGGAATGAGTATCTGGGCAAAGATCAAGGAAAGGAGAAACTAGAGTGGTTTTGTCGTTGTAGTACTCCGTAGACCACCTCACCAGATAAAAGAAATAGATGAGGAAGTTGGGAAAAAGATCATCAGTCTGGAACAAAGGCATAATACAGTACTAAAGAAGGACTTTAATTATAGACACGTGTTTAAGCTGCCCCTCTATTAAAAGCAGAACGACTTCTTAACTTCACCTAGTGGAAATTTCATTCTTCTCAACAGAAGAAAAAGAGGAAGAAATTATATTCTGAATCTCATTCTTACTGAGAGGAAGGAACAGGTTGCTAGATGGAAATATAGTAATGGTAAAAGTAAGGGGAAATGGCTGCTTTAATCCACTCCATCCTCACTGGAGGGATTGGAATATGGGCTCCCTGTAATTTTATTGACATGAGAGAATTCTCAAGTGAGGAAGCTGCCTCTCTCAATGCAGGTTGGTACCTTTTCTGAAATTTATAGTCTTAGAGAATTTCTTTGAGTGGGTCAGGGAACTATGTCCCCAGGGCCAATTTCTATCTCCTACCTAATTTTGTATAGGGAAGAGGGGGAATACAGATTTTGCCTGTGAGCCAACCTCTGACTAGAGTACTGATAAGTTAAGTGACTTGCCCAAAGCAAGATAGGCAATGTATATCAGAGGAGGTATTTTAAGCCAGACGTTCTTGGCTCCAGGGTCTATCCTCTATTCACTATAATTACATTTTCATCTTTCTTTTATTAAAAAATTGTTTAAAAATGTTTATTTAAAAAAAATCAAAGTGATTACAAAATCACATGCTGCTGCTTATGTTAGAGGAGAGAAAATTCAGCCCTATTCTAACACTCAACCTAGGAAAACTGACTTCAAAAGGTTCTGAGGAAAGAAAATTCTACAAAATAAGATGCTACAGGAAATTTTAGCTCAAAAAAGATGATTCTCAATAATGAAATTTTGAAGACACAAAGGAAATAATTCAAATAAGAAGGGGGAAAAGAATATGTCCTAAGAAATGGATACAGATATGTAAAGAACTTGCCAAACAACTTAGATTTTTTTTAAAATGCTCAGAAGATGGAAGGAAGACCAGGTTAAAAAATTCATATGAGTGTGACATAATCTAAAAATTATTATCAGAAATGTAAAGCTCAGAAGGAGCAGAGGCTGGGAAAGGATTCTAAAGATAACAAAAAGCTTAGAAGTTATTTTTTTAACTACCCTGGGGGGGAGGGGAAGAGAATTATAGGGAGGACTAGACCTTTGAGATGTAGGGGACTATGATTACTGACAAAATAGATGGACATTTAGTTCTAATTTTGTTTCTGTTTTCTCTGAAAAGAAGAATGACCTCTATACTCTGAATGACAGAATAAAAATGACCAATTGGAAAGCTGATGCCCACAGTAAGTAAGAAAGAATTTCACCTCCTTGAAAAATTCAAGGCACATGGTGCAGGTGAGTTACCCCCTTGGACACCAAAAGAACTGGCTGATGTGATTGCTGAGCCGCTAACGTTGGTATTTGAAGATTATGGAAAGTGGGGAAAGTATTACAAAATTGGTTAAGGGCAAATGTTTAACTTTTTTTTTTTT
>NC_058130.1:477469891-477513116 GCF_016433145.1 Gracilinanus agilis
ATTTGATTTCTGAGCCTCACTTTCCAATTGCAAGATTCTACCTTTTAAACTGTTATTTTCTTGCCAGATCTCTTCCATTTTCCTCAGAATCTCAGTTTTGAACTCTTCCATAGCTTGTGAGGAGTTTTCCTTATTTGAGGAGGGTCCGGATGCTTGTTTGTTCTCCTCCTCTGTTTGCTCGGTTGTCTGGATTTTCTCTGTGTAAAAGCTGTCGAGTGTTAAAGACTTCTTCTTTTTGTTATTATTCTTTCTCTTCTGAACCTCCTGATGCTGAGTAGCCATCATTAGCCCAGCAGCTTCTCAGCTTTATCCTCGGGCTCAGTGTCTGTTCCAAATCTATTGGCTCCTGAGGTCTGAATTCTGGTTTTTTCCAAGGTCAAGCCCCCTGGTGGGCCCTCTTGCTTGATCCTCTGCTGGAGGTTTCTTTACAAGTCTCAGGGCGCTGCTTCCACAGTCGTATACCCGTCTGCACTGGTTCCCCACTTAGGCTTTAGTTCTGCCTCCACCCACGCCTCTACTCAGCCGGCACTCTCTGCGCCCAGCGTCCTGCTCCGGCGCACGCGCTCAGATTTCGCGTGCTTTTTTTGACTTAATGGGGTCCTAAGTCTTGCTGCTCTCAGGAACAGGTCCCGGAGCTGCTGATGACTCGATGGGTGCCCCAAACTTGCCCTATTTCTTTTTAGCTGGGTTCGGAGCTATAGATGAGTGTGGAGGGGGTGGGGGTGGGGCGGTTGCTCAGCGCGCGATTGAGTGAGAGCCCTTTATAGCTTGGAAATGTCTCGATTCCACGTACCTTCCACGCTGTGCCCTGTTGTGGGGTTCCTCCGTTCGTCTGGACTTGTTTTTATGTCCCCTTGAGGAGTTTTGTGTGTTTCGGTCAGGAGAGGTTAAGAGCTGCTTCTTACTCTGCCGCCATCTTAACCCGGAAGCCCTTAACTTTTTTTTTAAAGAAAAAGAAAAGCCTATTTTGTTGGAAGGTTTTGATAGAACTAAATGAAATGATTCCTGTAAAGCACTTTACAAAGCATTTGAAAATTATTAAAGTAATGTAAAAGTCAGCTATCATTATTACATTGCTCTTCAAGGAAATGCATTAGTAGCCTGGAAGGCATATGTTGTTTTTAGCTTTAAATCCTCCTAAGTTTGGCTAAGTCAATTCCACAAATATTTATTAGGCATTTTCTGTATGTCAGGCACTGTGCAAAATGCTATGAATACAAACATAAGCAGAAAGAATGATAATCATTGCCCTCAAAGAGCTTACATGCTAATAAGAGAAGATAAGACATACAAAAAGGCTGAGACTCAGAAAGGGAAGAGGGGGAAAATTAGCTATATAGAGGCATGGTCTAGAATAGAAAGTGCAGAGGGTCAGAGCTGGAGATAAATGAAGATAAGGCAGGGTGATTACTTTCCTTAAAGTGGAAAAAAGGAAGAAAGGATTTTATTTGTGGCTGGATAGCCCCAAATAAATCACCCACTATTTAGGGGTTGAGGGAGAGACCAGGAGAAGAACAGAATATGCTAACTATAGGTCAGTGATCTTGACTTTTATTCCTGGGAAAATTCTAGAACAGATCATTAAAGAGATGCTTGGCAAACATCTAAAAAAGGGAAGTGGTGATTACAAAGAGCCAGCATGGCTTCATCAGAAACAGGTCATGCATGCCAAACTAATCTCATTTCCTTTATTTTTTTTATAGGATTACTAAACTCACAGTTGAGAGAAATGCTGTGACTATAGTTTACTTACATTTTAGCTAAGCTTTTGATAAGGAAGGGAGAGAGGAAGGTAGGAAACATGTCCTATTAAGTTTCTGCTATGTGCTAGGTACTGTGCTAAGCATTTTACAAATATTTTATTTGACTCTAACAACAATTCTGAGAGGGAGGTGCTATTACTATCCCACTTTATAGTTGAAGAAACTGAGGCATACCGAAGTTAAATTATTTATCTAGGGTCACACAGGTAGTAAGTTCTTGAGGCCAGATCCACTGAGTTACCTACCTGTTTTGAGGAACTAGAAGGACAGACAAAGCTTGTTCTTTTGAGGGCAGTAATAAGATCTATAGACAGAAGTTGCAAACGGAACAGTTTAGGTTTTAAGTTAGATAAACCTCCTATCAATGAGAGCTTTGCAAAAGTGGGATGAACTACACCAAGAGGTTGTGAGCTCCATCTTCTTGAAGATCTTCAGAGACTGAATGATTATCTGTTGGCTGTGTTGTAGTGGCAATGCCCTTAAAGTATGAGTGAAACTAGGTGGCCACTGAGGTACCCTCCAATTCTAAAATTCTTTGACAGTAACGCTTCCATTGTCTCGTGGGATTTTTGTCAGATTTTAAGAAAGACATCATCAAACTAAGCATTCACAGAATTCCCAACTTATAGGAAATTAATGGTTATAAAAATTAGAAATTTTAAAATGGAATATCTCATCACATCTGAAATTCCGGATAAGATTTAAAAATGAAAATGAATTTGCAGCCAAAGTATATTTCTAAGTGGATGATAGGCTAACCCAACAAGGAAAGTCATTACCAATGGGGCATTAATTAAATCATGTTTGATTGATACAATCAAAAAAATGTGTCCAGAGAAAATAAACTTATTTAAGATTATTCTCCCTTTAGTGGATTTTATTTATTTTTTGTTTTTTAAACCCTTACCTTCCATCTTAGAATCAATACATGTATTTGTTCCAAGGCAGAAGAGCAGTGAAGGCTAGGCAATGGGGATTAAGTGACTTGTCCAGGGTTACACAGCTAAGAAGTATCTGAGGCTAGATTTGAACCCAGGACTTCCTGTCTTTTGGCCTGACTCTTGATCCACTGAGCCATCCAGCTGCCCCCTCTTCAGTGCATTTTAAATTATAGGTTCATGTATTTATAGCAATATCTGGCAGAGGATGAGAGGAAAGAAAAAAGAGATGCTAACTATAAGATGGCCTTCTCAAGAACGTTAGACATGAAAGGGAAGAGAGAGAAAGGATGGCAACTAGAACTGATAGACCAAGTAAGAGCTTTTTAAGAGTGAAGGGGACATAGGCATGTTTGAAAGAAGCAAGGAAGCAGTCAGCAGACAAGAAGAGATTAAAAATTAAGAGTGGCAATGGTAGAAGAGAAAATCTGCTAGAAAAGAGATGGACTAGTATCGCTTGTGCATGTTTTAGGGTTCATCTTTGGTAAGGAGGGAAGCTAGTTAGAAAAAACTCAGTAGAGAGAGCACTGGGCTTGGAGTTAGGAACACAGAAGTTCAAATCTCAACTCATAAACTAGCTGTGTGACCATGGGCAAGTCATTTAATCTCTATTTGCCTTAATCCACTAAAAAAGAAGGGAAAAGGGCAAACCACTGCAGGACCTTTGCCAAGAAAACTCTCTGAACAGTATGATCTACAGAATCAAAGAGTTGGACATGACTGAACAACCACAACTTTGGCAAGGAGAAAGAACATTCTTCAGGTGAAATGAGAAAGGCACCTATTTGATATGAAATAAAGGGACAAGACAGAGCTCTCACTGAATGGCCTCAAATTTTTTTTAGTGAAATCTGGGGCAAAGTTCTCAGGGTGAGAGGGAGGGAGGAGGTGAAGCCAAGGAAAGCCTGAGGAGAAATGAGAAGGTTTGGAAAAGCCCCTATGGTGAGAAGGATAATGAGTTGATTAGAGAGCTGTATAAAAGATCATCTTCCCTCAATGAAGACCCAGTAGGAATTATGATTTTAAGAATCTGAAAAAAGTAGTTCTTAAGAAATCAGGCGCTACTCCAGAGATCTTATGGAGTCAGAGGAAATGCACATCTGGTCAGCTCCTCAGGACAGGCGCCAGTGTTTCAGCCAGCAAAGGGACTTGGTTTGGACTTTTCTGTTATGCTACCCTTATGTTGCCATGGGAGAGTTAGAATTACCAAATTCATCTTGCCCTTAGGGAGAACTGCTCACTCTTCTAGCAAGGTCAAGTCCTCTGACTGGCCCAGAAGCTATTTTCTAAGCTGTCTGCACCTGTTTGTTCCTTTAATTAGTTACACTCTGTGTTCTCCACTTGTTCCCAACTGTTTTCTCTATTTTTATTCTCATCATGTGCTAGATCGCCCAGGTTCATGTGCAGCTTTTTGCTCCTTACTTGTCTCCCTCCTCTCTCCAGTCTTCTATCAATACCCAAGAAACGTTTTTAGTAAAACTGCTAGCTTTGGGGGAATTTATTCTCCTATTTCCTAGTTAATAGATCCCATGAAATGCCTTTTTTTTTTAAATTTTTCATCCTGAGAAGACCTCAAGGATAATCACCTCCTTAAAGCTTATGCCTTAGGAACCAGTCTGGCTATATGAATGGATGTCTTCCTCCAAGGCATGGGGGTTTAGAGTGAGATAATACATAATTGTGGGGAAAGTGTTGGTTTTGTAATCAGAGGAACTGAGTTCAAATCCTGTGTCAGGTGCTTACCTCCTATGAGATCTCAGGTATTTTCCTCCTTTGGGCTTCAGTTTCCTCAGCTGAATCAAATCTAAATCAAAGTTTAGATTAAGTGGCTCTAAATGTCTCCTAATTTCTCCTAATTGCTAAACCTGGTATTTGAGGAGGGATCCCTTCCTCCAAAAAGATCAATTTAATTGATTATAATTCCATTATTATTGACTCATTAATAAGTTTAGTGTTCTTGTTTTGCTTTTTTTGTTGTTTTTGTTTATTGGTTTTGTTTACCTTTGAGAACTCTTTATTAACCTAGTTAATCAACATTTTAATTGATGACCAGGAGGACATGGAATAACTAAGTGGGAAGGGGGTGGGGGGAAGAGACAGAGACAGAGACAGACAGAGAGAAATAGAGAGGACACCAAGGGACAGAGAGATATGCAAAGGAAGGAAAGAGACTGGAGGAAAGATATGCAAAGACAAACTGAATATTATCATTTTACAACTTTTTCTTAGACTGGTCCTGTCAAGGGAAGGCTAGTCTCCCACAGTCCTCTTCCTTTTCCCCCATGAAGCTCCTTATTTTATCTTTCTTAAGGAAACAACACCCACATTCTATTCTTACTTGTCATTGGTCCAATTCAGATGTGTCCCTTTAAATTCTCTTTTACCTTCTAATAAGACTTTCTTCAACTTCCTTCAACACTTTCTTCAACAAATGTGTATGAGACATTTCCTTGAAAATAAATTGCTTCTCTTGTTGATATAGTCAGACTGAGAGATTCCTTCTCCTCAAAGTTCTGTATTTTTCCTGAGGAACTCTGGTTGGAGACAATTGCAGCTGGTCAAGAGATGGGAAGGGGAAGGAAGGTACTGATTCTCTTATGAAATCCGGAAAGCGAAGCTAACTGCAAAGTGAACCTTGATTACAAAGTTCATGTCAGTGGCTCTGTAGTTTGGGGGAGAGTGGGGGCCTGGTTGGGGGCAGGTTGTGTCAAGAAAAGAGATGAAAGGCATGTTAAAACCAGTGGAAATGATCATCGACTATGGGGGGGGAGTGAAGGGGAGGTGAAGGGGAAAGTAAGAGCATGAATCATGTAACCACGTTAACTTCTCTAAAAAATAAAAATTATTAAATAAAAAAAGGAAAAGAGATGAAAGGGAAGAAAATCCCTTAAATTGAAATGAAAGAGACTAAAAAAAAGTTCTTATTTTCACTGATGATTCTCTTTTCTCTGTCAATCTCTATCTCCATCTGTATCTCTCTATCTCTCTCAAATACATACACACACAAACACCCACAGAGTCAAGTCCTTAGAATGCTATTTCTTGGAAACTATCAAGGAATATCTGGTTAAAGTCACCAATCTATCATCTAGGATGATTTTGACTCTTTAAAATTGCTATTTTTACACTTTTATTGACTATAGATTTCTGTTGAAACATGAGCTTCATTTATGTAGCATTTATGACAAAAAAAGAAGTATTCGATTTTAAGTTTCTTGGCTAACCTCAGATATGCAAATGAGCTTATGCCAGTATTCAAATATTTATCATTATTAATAATGAATTGCAAAAGTCTGGAACACTGGCAGGGAATGATTCTATTTGTATAGAATGATTCCACTATAAAAACATTCCAGTGCCTATGAAAAACAACTGAATTTGCGTTGATTTTCACTTTCATAAGTGATGGTAGGTATTCTATAACTGCCATTTTTTCTCTTCAACTAGGCCTCCAAATATTCACTTGCTATAATTTTAACAGGTGAATTTCTCAAATCATATCTCCATCCAATGTGCGAGTAAACTGACCGTTCTGGAAATGACAACAAACTGCAATATTCTGAACTATGTGTGTCTTTGGAAGAGGCGACAGAGGAAGTGGTGTGGCAGCACTAGCCCATGCTGGTCAGCACCAAGGGATGTTCCTTAAGTCATGGTTGACTTAGGTTTGAAAAACAGCTATCTTTTACAAGTTCTTGGATAAAGAAAGCAACACTTGGCCAGTTGCATGGTCCACATAACACACCGTAACTGACTGCCTCTGAATTTTCCATTTCTAGACCCTATTTGGGCAATTGACTGATATTCCCAGTCTGATTCTTTCCTAGCACTTTGCATTCAAGCTCTGATCTCCTAGTTTCTATAAATCAACAATAGCTTAAAATTGAAAAATACTTCTTTTCTTTTTCTCCCTCAGTAGTTCTTGTCTATATTTTCCTCATCACTTCAGAGCAGCTTGCTGACCAAATCATGACTCATGTCTGACAGCTTTGCCCCCTTCCTAACCTTTAGCGGTCACACCAAACTAGACTGGGACATTTATAATTAAAATAATTATTTCTGCTTTCGTATCTGAGGTGGCTTAAAATTCCCTTGAAGTAGTTAGATCTCAATGGCAATGATGTCTCAAATTCATTTGTTAAAATTGTTGTTTATTCTATTTTAGCTACAGAAAGTCTTTTTCTAATCTTTTTCTCTTTTCTTTAGTTGGAAGCACAAATGAAATGTAATGGAAAACAAAAAAAACAAAACCAAGAATGGGTAAACTATTGCTGCAAAATAGTCCAATTAATTCTCAGAAAAGAAAGACTTTCAAAGGGATATGTCAGCTGGATAAGGCTATCATTATTTCTTCTAAAATATACCACTATCTTCTTGGAGTTTTAATAGTAAAATAGTTACTAATTATTGCTATGGAAGAAAATAAAAACTATTTGTTGTGAGTATGACAATATAAATACTGGAATACTGAAGATTAGGAAAGGGTAATTTTTTTTAATGTTTGCTGATGAAACTCAGTTTTCAGAAACTCATGAAACTCAGAAACTCATTCATGGCTTTACAGAAACTATTTCCAGGAGTCTAAATGAATCTAGAAGACCTGGTTATCTACTAAACAATAGGGAATGAAGTATAACTTTTAAAATATGGCAAATATGTAAATCTATTTTCCTTGACTGTTTATTAGTTATAAAGATCGTATTTTTTCTTTCTTATGAAGGATATTTTGGGGGGAAGGAGAGGAGTTAGCAATGCTATTGCAGAAAACAGAAGGAAAAAGAAGAGAGGGCTATTGAAATTTTAAGAAAGTGTACAAAATAAAGAAATTCAGAAGAAAATAGATAAGCAAGACAATCTTGAAGATATAATGTTGAATATATTTTGCACTTTTTAAAAAGAAAGTGGGAGCAGCTGGGTAGTTCAATGTATTGAGAGTCAAGGAGACAGGAGGTCCTGGGTTCAAATTTGACCTCAGACACTTCCTGGGTATGTGACACTGGGCAAGTCACTTACCCAATCTTACTCATAACACCCCCCACTGCCTAGCCCTTACCACTCTTCTGTCTCGTGTTGTGAGGAAGAATTATTTAGTATTAGTTACATATAGTTTATATGAACCTAGCAGGAAGAGCTGGAGGATTCCAAGATGGAATGGAGCAGGAAGTGGGCATGTGCTCTGAGAGAGACTCCATTAGTGGTTGGACATAACTGTTGCTAACCCTGGGAGATCTCAGAGTTAGGGAAAAACTGCATCCAGATTCCCTGGGATCCTAAGAGGTGAAGGCTTCAGCAAGTGGACAAGACCTGCAGAGCTGCACCAAGTGGGGAAGTGGTTTGGGATCTGGTGGACAGCATTTCAAACTCACTCTCCCTACCTGGGTACCTTGGATCACCTGGCAGAGTTGGCTCTTGGCATTCTGTGACCATCCTTGGATTACTGTGAGACACTAATTGCCCTTTTAGCTGTGCTGTCCAAACCTGGCTGGAATCAGATTTGGAGGAGCTTTCCCTGTGACGTCAGTACTGCTTCCTTTGGGACCTGCCTGACTTAGGTCAATTAGAATAGTGTAGTTAAGTCCTTCCCTGCCCCCTGTGTTTTGCCCTTAGGTTTTCAAGTGTAGAATCCTCTATCCCATCCTTTATTTAGTTACCCACAATTAAACTGTATGAACTTTTACCTTGCCTGCTGGTTCCATAGACCCTGGCCTAGGGTGAGCTGTGTGTCTGTTGGACCAACTGCCATTCTTGTGTCTGATAAACAGTGAACCCTGGTCTCCCTATCCTGGTTGGTCCTGACTCTCCTTCAACCCAGTGTGTACCCACAAACCATTTAGGTTATATTTTAACATCCCTGGTGCCCCATCTTTTACACTTGGAACCAAAACATAGTAGTGAATCTAATACGAAAGGGTTTAAATATACAATATCTAATTTAAATATATAGAATCTAATACAGTAAGGGTTTAAATAAATAAAATAAAAAGAAAGTGAGTCATAGAATTCATGGTTTCACAAGCAATTCAAGCTTTTTTTTGTTCTACTTTGTAATGGAAATTTTTTCTGGTATTTGTGAAATATAGAACATAAAAGTGAATTTAATTTTTGTAAAAAAAGATCTGAGCATTTTCATCAGACTATAAACTGAATGAACCTCTAAAATATTTAGGGAATTTTTCACTTCCAGGGTGCCCTATTCCCACTGAGTAATAATGAATTTGACTATGAGCCCCAGTTAATATATATACATATATATGTAAATATATATTAAGGATCAGATTTATTCCAAAATTATGGAAATTTCTGGATCATGATGGAATGCTATAATAAGACCTTTTATAATAATACATGTCCTAAAAGGTTAAGAAATCTACCTAAAATGAAAATAAACATATCTTAGTGCCTTAGCAATTCACCTGATTTAAATGGTATTAAAAAACTGTGGGCTATAACCAAGACTAGACATAGAAAAATGAACTTTATGGAAAGTACAGCTTAATATCAAATGTGTTGTATGATTTCATCATGAAGAATTAAGCAATACATGATGAAATCTTATGAACTCGATGTCAAATTGTGTAAAACAAATGATTATTGCAAAAAAGAGAAGATATTGTATACAAAGGCATTTTTAAGTTACAAAGTAATGAGGAATATCATATAAGTAAAAAACTTCGATCATATTTTCTTTACCTCAAACTGAATAGCATTTTAGAGATCAATCAGCAATAATCAATTAATCAGTAAATATTTACTAAACATCCACTATGTCCCAGGTACTGTGCTAAGCCCTGGAGATACAAACGGATGCAAAATATAGTCCCTGCCCTCAAAAAATTTACAGTCTGAGGGAGGAGACAACCATGCAAACAAATATACAGAGCAAGCTATATATGGGATAAATAGAAAATAATTGACCAAGGGAAGACACTAAAATTCAAAAAGGCTAAAAAAACTGTCCTATAAAAGATGGTATTTTATTTGGGACTTAAAGGGAACCAGAAAAGTCAGTGGCTGGTCATTTTATTTTACAAATTTTTGGACTTCATGCTTTGTCTACGAAGGCATAAAGGAGTTCAGATTTGCATCAGAGGAGAAGAATATCCACATTAATGAAAAGTAGATCTTTTAAATTATTTGAATGCTGACCTTTAAAATAATTCTTATAAAAGCTACACTCTGTTACTAATACCATTTATTATTTTAACTATCAGATTTGTATCAAAGGAGAAGAATACTCACACTAATAAAACATGGATCTTCTAAATTATTTGAATGCTAATTTTTTAATAATTCATGTAAAAGCTACATTTTAGTAATAGTACCATTTATTATTTTAATGACATATAGGATGAGTACCCTAATTTGTTAAACTTTTTTGCAAGGCTTTTTCAACCCATTGGCAGAGCTAAACATCATGTAATCATTGACTCAGACTTCAGAGAAGATTTTTGATATCATCTACTATAGTCCAAATAATATTCAATTGTTAAAGGACTTAGGGACAGTGAAATTACTTATTCAGTTAAAGGAGATAGAGTCCAGAGGACTAAATAGATAGAGGACATTCTTACTCTATAATTGATTGCTCAGTTTCATCAACAGCATCCAAAAATGTTCTAATTCATCCACTAATCTTCATATGTTCACAAATCCCCATTCACTAATGAGAGTCTGTTACAAAGCTGCAATTCCTTCCTTGTAATATTTATTTACAGTAGTTGTGTTCATGTAGCAGGGGTTGAATTGCAGATTGCACCACAGGGAGCATGTGCTGGAACTTCCTTGAAAACTTCCAGGACTCCAAGGATATGTAGGGCTCAGTGGTAAAGGGCCATGGACTGAGCTAGTACTTATGGTAGATTATCGGCAGGCAATCCTATTACATGAATAATATCTCAATCTTAATCAAATCTGGCACATTTTGAATAATTTTTTGGTGATATTTTTGTTTGTTTCTTTTTAAATAAAGTGTGCTTTCTGGATGTTGGTATATAGAAAGATTTCTATAAAGGTGTTGCCATTCTTGAAGCCAATCCTAGTGAGAGAAAGGGTGGGGGTGGGAGCGAGGTGTATAAAATTATAGGTGCTAATCAGCACTTAAATCATGGAAGGTAACTACAGAGCTGTGGCAAATGGCTACCGTATAAACCATGATACTGGCTGCTGTCCAGTGCCTATGGAAATATCAAAGGAGCCATCATGGAGAGCATGCCAGGAAATGATGAGATATCCTCGATCCTCTTCTCCCAACATTCTATGTTTAACTTTCCCAACTTCAAGCATTCCCATGATTTTATTAGTGACTTCGTTTTCTTTTTTTTTCCAGATTTTTAAAAATTTTTATTTTGAATATTTCCCCATAGTTACATATTTTATGTTCTTTCCCTCTCCCCAAACCTCCCTAACCCCCCTTAGCTGACACACAATTCCACTGGGTTTTACATGTAGCATTGATTAAGACCTAATTCCCTATTATTGATAGTTGGAGTAGAGTTATCATTTAGTGTCTGCATCCCCAATAATATTCCCATTAGCCCATGAGTTCAAGCAGTTGTTTTTCTTCTGTGTTTCTCCTCCCACAGTTCTTCCTCTGAATGTGGCTAGTTTTCTTTCTCATAAGTCCCTCAGCCTTGCTCTGAAGCCTTGCATTGCTGCTAGTAGAGAAGTCCACTATGTTCAATTGTGCCACAGTGTATCAGAGTGACTTCATTTTCATTTTCATGTTAGCCACTGCATATTTTCCTGACTATGCATAGTAGAGAAAAAATGACAGGTGGCAGCAAGTTTGTGGAGTGGCTGGTATCCTGCGAGGCACTTAACTGGTCTTGTTCACCCTATGGTTATAAAGAGCTCCTTGTGCATTCATTGCATATTTTCATTGTTTGCCTTTAAAACACAAGTTTTGTGTTGCAATAATGCTCTGAAAGCATAGTCCAAGTCCTTTGGGATTGCAGCCCAAGCGTGCTAAGTCAGTGGTGCAGCTTACTGAAAAAATTACAATACTAAGAAAAATCTTCTTCCAGAATATCTCCAGCCATTGCTGGCCCCCAGACTCTTAAGGATCTCAAACAGTGCACTAGAAGCAGATGTCACTGATGGGTTATTTCAAGCCATGGCGTCCTTTAGGATCCTCAGGATCACCCACCAGCCATGAAGGACAGAGTATTGGAGTGATGACAACATCTCTCTATTCCTGGAGTCTTCAAAAAACAGTGACTGAAGTACCCTGGTGATTTTCAGAGGGTAACCAAGGTGGGGAGGTTTACAGCAATATAGCATGAAGTGCAACACCCACAATACTACCATCTCATCTGACACACTGGAAGGTAAGGTTCAGAATAAAAAATGTTTTCGTTTTAAGAATTTTATTTGCTGTACAGTATTTAGGGCACTGTAAGTTTTATGTCATATAATGTGGATATTATCTAAAATCAATGTTTGGAGTTTTTTTAAACATCCAGGTGGTAGCACAAAAGGTCACAGAATTCTAGAAAATTGTAGTGCAAAAATGTTTTGCACGGGACTAATTTTATTTTGTGTACTACATTTTATGAGTGATTTCATGATTACTGCATTGGGGAAAGTGTATTTTCTCAGAATGAATATTTGACTATAAAAAACTGTTTGTGAAAAAAGTGTGTTTTCAGCAATCTCCAGTGCAAGAATATAGTTTTTGGTGGTTGGGAACCTTACTCCCTCCTTCCCATAGGTTCAATGTATCAACAATTGCACTTTTTATGTCTGAGCCATTTTCTAAGAATGTTACCCCTGTGAAAGTTGAGGATTAATTGTACCAACATAAATATGCACAAATCTCCTTTGTATTTGACTAAAGGTTACATTAATATTATATTTTATTATTAAGATATTCCTTTAAAAGTTACCATGAAGAAACAGCAAGGCATAGTGGAAAGAGAGCTGTCTCACAGTCAAGAAAACTTGGGTTTGAGTCCTACTTCTGACATTTATTGTCTGTGTAACCTTGGGCAAGGCACTTAAATTCTCAAAACCTCCTAGGAAATTATGAATGTAGAAGTATAAAAAAGGGGCAGCTAGGTGGCACTATGAATAGAGCACTAGACTTGAAATCAGGAAAACTGATCTCTGAGAGTTCAAATTAAGCTTCAGACACTTACTAGCTGAGTGACCCTGGGAAAGTCACTTAACCATGTTTATCTCAATTTCCTCATCTGTAAAATGAGCTGGAGAAGGAAATGGCAAAGCATTCCAGTATCTGACAAAAAACTGCAAATGGTATCATGAAAAGTCAGGCTCAACTGAGTAACAACAAAAGGAGTAATAGAACAGAGGCCAGTCTGCATTAGAGGTGGAAATTTTCTTACTAAGTGTAAAATCACTAGTATGAATTAATTATATCATGGAACAGTCCACAATTAAAAAGGATTCCATTCCTGTAGGCAATTTAATTAATCTTATGCTTGTAGCTAAAATAATCTCTATAAGCAACTAAACTCCAAATTATATACACATATACCTCTTTACATGTTTTAAAGAAATGCTGAGCCTACTTCTTTTGATGACATCTTAAAACATCCTTTGGGATAATCACTAAATGACCACAGATCAGTGCCTGGCTGATCAAGAAAAATTAATTATAATTGTGTTATAATTACATAATACTATTATATTAAGATACTCAACTATGTCTCCAAAAGTTCCTTTCCTGCCCTAAATTTGTGGTCCTATGATCATCCAAGGTTTATTTCTTAATATCTTAAATAAACATAAATAAGTTTACTTGCCCAATTAAAGTGGATTTTTATAGTATTCTCATAAGATCATTGACTTAGAGCTAGAATAAGATCTTTGAAAACATCTAGTTCAACCCCCAGCATAAGGAGATGATTTTCTCAAGATTGCACAGGTCATAAATAGCAGAGGCAGACTTCAACCATAAGTCCTCTGATTCCAAATCTGGTGTTCTTTCTGCTCTCGATTAGGTTTCAGAAGCAAATTAGTATTTGTTTGGGACCGAACTTGGGTTTGGATTCCATGAACTTATGACATTTTAATGCTTTCTAGCCACATGAATTACATAGTAAAGCAAGTTATGTCTTATTCCAACTACAGGAACCAAAATAAAATCAATAATGTTCTCCAATATTTAATGTATGACAGATTCCAACAGTTATCTGATCAAATTTCTTTTCCAAAGAGTTTTTCCATTGCTTTGTTTAAGGAGCATCTCCTTCCTCCCCCACTTAGCAGCTAGTTCCTGCAACCCCTACTGCACTGTCATCCTTACTCCTCAGTGGACTATTAAAACATCAAAGTCAGTCCCTAAATCTACAGGAAGTGTCAACTCTGTGGGTAACTTAATAGAAAACATCTACATAAGTGAATGTGGCTATCAGCATTTTCTATTCAGACTTGTATGCTTCCTCTGAGGTTTTACAAAGGGATCTTTTTTCCCTTTCTTTTCTTCTTTCTTTTTCTTCTTTTTTTCCCTTTTGTTTTTCTTAAGCTCAGCACCAAAGGTACAATTCAAACTCAGTGTGGTCAAGCAGAATTCCTTATATATGCTCATTTTGTGGTTTGTAATTCCTGGGGAAAACACTAGATTTCCCGACATCTTGTTTAATTACAGGATGTTTCAATCCCCCCCAAAACAAGCCCTCTCAATTAGAGTCTCCCAAATCCTTCTAAGGCTTTCAAGAAGCTACTCCTAGAAGATTCCAATCCACTCTGTTCTATCAGAGTTGGACAGCTCCATAGCTCATATTCATGTCCTCTTTGGTTCAAAATATACTTATTATTACTATGTCAATAAGTAACATGAATTCTGGCCCTGGGATAAACTCATATGGAAGAGATTGTACAGTTGACCCAATCCAGGTCCAGTTAAAACCCCAGCTCCACAGCATGGCTAATGACACCACTAACTCCCCCCCCCCAAACACACGCATCCATGTGTGCGCACACACACAAACACATATACACACTTACATACACACTCAATACCCTTAGAACAATGCAATAGAATAGGAATCTGGGAGGTGAAGGAAAGATAAGAGAATTAAGGTTCTAGACAAAGAACAGTACCTGTAGGGGCACCATGTGAGAGAGGCAACAGGGCCAAAATACGGAGGAAAAACATTAAAGAAAGTCTTGATTGCCTAATTATGGATCTACTAAGAAATAACAGTCATCTTTTTTGTTAAGATTTGTGATTTTATCAATATTTTGAATTGTTAAGTGGAAACACACTTCATTGATAAAGTTGGACAATTATCTCAGATAGATTTTAGGAACCAAGGGGATTAAAATACTTGCCATGATAACACAGGATCATATATCAGAAGAAGAACTTGAACTCAGTTCTTTCCTGACTCCTAGGTGGGTATTATGTCTATTCTAGCACATAGTCTACCTATCATTCTACAGGAAATTAAGTAATTCTGGGTCTTCAGCAAGTAAAAAACAGTTCAAAAAGGACTATTCATAAATAACAAAAGACAAATTGACTAAAAACTTTCAGTGTGAAACAGGCAAGAATAACTTCTTTCATCATTTTTCTTAGGTAGAAAAAAGAAAGATAAATAAATAATCTTTTCAAATGAGGAATTTGTCCCCCAAAATACTGAGAGTTTAGATTCCTTTGCCTCCAGTGGGGAAAAAACCTAGAAGACTCCATTCAATAAGTTATAAATGAAAATTTTCAAAATTTCCAGAGGGAAAAGAAAAAACAGAAATTATACACTTATCTCCTCCTGAAAGAAACTCTAAGGTGAAAACTTCTCAAAATATCTTACTCAAAATCCAGAGCTTCCCAAGCAAAGAAAAAATAATGAGAACAACCAGAAAGAGAGAAAAAAATTACAAAGGAACTACAGTTCTACAACGGAACTACAAGTAACACAAGACTTGGAGGAAAGTTTAAGGGGTACAAAAAATGATTTACCCTGCATGTCTGAAAATAGTCCTAAAGGTCAAAATATATCTTTAATGGAATAAAGGACTATCAATCATTCCTGATGAAAAGCCTTAAGCTGAGTAGAAAGTGTGAATTGAAAAGATTGGAGGCAAGGGAAACTTAAAAAGGTCAATACACTTAAGAAAGAGGTGGAACTAAATAATGATAGGAGGCTCAATGGATAGAGTGCTCAACCTAGAGTTAGGAAGACCTGTATTCAAATCTGACCTCAGATATTTCCTAGATGTGTGACCCTAGCCAAGTCACTTAAACTCTGATTACTTGACAAAAGTATCCACTAGAAAAGGAAATGGTAAACCACTCAAGTAACCCTGTCAAAAAAAAAACAAAAAAAAACTCATAGATGGATATCATCCATGGTCTCACAAAGAGTTGGACACAACTGAACAACAAACAATGATAGGGCGTTTATATTTTATTTGGAAAAGAGACAAATGGCCTTTCAAAACTCTAACATCTTCAAAAGTCTCAAAAGTAAATAAATAAGACATTCAGAATCATAAGAATAGGTTTGCTCTGGTAAAAAAAAATAAGGGGGAAAATTAGGGGAAGAGGCTGAAATATACCAAATCTCATAATAGGGGATATACAGGCTCACACTTATCAAAATATGAAATGAAGACTGAACACGCATAGATACACACAAACACATTTTATATAGTGATACATTAAATAAGGAAAGAGGAAGGAATAAAGAAGGGAGAGTTAAAGTTAAAGAGGAAATAGTTACAAGCAATATATATTTGAATTTCGGAGAATGGATCATAAAATGAGAATTAAAAGAAAAGAAAGAAAAGTGGGGAGGAGGTAAATTTTATCAGTTACAGATTGCTGCACTTGACTACATTTCCCCTCTTTCACCAACCTATCTCCATTACTCTTTGTGAAGAGTGAGATGGAAGAGGCAAAGATAAGACAAAATATAAAATGAGGAAGAAAAATATAGTTAATAGTCATGATCATAAATGAGATGACCTAACACATAAAATGGAAGAGGCTGAAAGAACAGGTGAGAAAGCAGAATTAAGAACACATTACCAACACATGAAAGTAAAATGAGAAGGGATGTTGCAGTATAGGCATACTAATGTACATTGAGGGGAGCTGTGAATTAGTCTCGCTCTTCAGGAAGACAATTGGGATTTATCGCACGTACGCACTCAAATCACTTAACTAGGTATGACCAACTTCTACCTATATAGATCAAAACAAGAAGAAAAGGACCCATATGTTCAACTATATGCAGCAGGTTTTTTGTTTTTTTTTTTTTTGTAATGAACAATTGGAAATTGGCAGGGTGACCATGAATTGGAGATTGGCTGAACAAATTAGTTATCAAGTCAAAAGAATGAATGAAATGTGAGATTCTGAGAAACCTATGATAACTTATATGAACTAATGCAGTATGAAAAGCAAAGAACCAGGGGGAAAATGAAAAGAAAGTCCAATTTCATTGTCCATTGGAAAGGAAGAAAGAAGAAAAAAAACCTTTGAAAGACTTAAGAACTTTGATCAATGTAATAACCAAAATTGACTCCAGTGGACTGAAATGCCCCAACTCTTAGTTTTTTGTGACTCATTGCAATTTTAGGAGTACTTAGTTCTTCAACTCTGGCCTCAGACACTTTCTGTGTGATCCTGCACAAGTCACTCAAAACCTGTTGCCTAAGATAAGGTGTTCGTTTTTCCCGCCCTTTTCTCTTTCTTACTTTTCCATTCTTTATCTTATTTCTTGCAATTACTCCTACAGTCCTTCTGGCTAGAATATATTTTCCCCCAAGAATTTCTGGATCTGTAGGGTTATAGTTCTCATTTGATTTACCCCCTAGGCTTCTTTCAAACCATGAAGTTTCCTTGTGGTATTCAGTTTTCTTTGCTTTGCTCACTTCAAACACCTGATTATCTAGGTCTGGGGAAGTGTAGGCAAGCTGCTCTTTGGTGAATCTCTGCAACTGAATGGTTTGTGCAGAACCTGCCTGGTTCTGAAGAACGTCTTCAAAACTAGCCCTCTTTTCTAAGGGATTTTGGAGCTGCTGAAGTTCTTGATACTAGTAGGGTTTTCCTCTTGCCACAGCACTCTGAGACCTCTCCCAGAAGAGTAGTAGGCTCTGCCTGTAGACCTTCCCCACTGCTGCTGGACTCAGGGATTATTCCCATTCTGTGTTCTTGCTAGAAACTTCCTGGATTTTTGGGGGTAGATTTTGCCTCATGCCTTCTCTCACTCCTCTAGCTGGGTTCAAGCCACTAGTACCATAAAGGATGCCCAGAAGCTACTTTTGAGAGCTGTGCTTCCGCAATCATGACTTTGGGTTACAATGGTTCAGACTGGCTTGGGTCACTCTTGGAGTTAGGAGTCAAGCTGAATCCACCCTGAAATGCCCCAGGATACTATCTCCTATTGGTTTCAGATATTTCTGAGGCTCCTTTCCAGCCTATTATAGAGAGGATTGATCAGAAATACTTTCTTTCTGTTTCTATACTCCCCAAGCTTTTCTATCCCAGGTTCTCCACAGGACTCCAGTAATCTGTGCATTCCTGGGCAAGGTGAGGGAAGCTATAGGTGATTCTTCATATTTAAAAAACAAGTTTTTTTTGAGGTATTGCTTTTTACATTAATATAGATTCATCCATACCCATCCTCTTCCCCTCCTAGAGAGTCATCCAATATTTAAAAAAAAATTTAAGCCAAAAATAAGAAAGAAAAAGAAGAGCAAAAATCATATAATAGATCAAAACATTGAAAAAAATATTAAAACAGGTGCAATGTGCAAAATACAAGTGACTTTTTAAAGAGTTGTTTATTTCAAAGACTCATATTAGTATTTTCAAGAGATTTGGACTTCTCTATATCCTATCACAGTCATCTTCCCATAATTCCTGATTTTCCTATCTATTGAGAGAGAGGTGATGGACTAGAGGTGAAGAATGAGACATATGTTTTGGATGTGGCCAATTTGTAGATATGCTTTCTTTGAGGTTTTTTCCTTTTCTTTTTTTTTTGAGAGGGTATAATTGAGAAGAAAGAGGAGGAATGAGTAATAGAAAGAAAAGAGCATCAATGAAATATTTTTCAACTACGTAAAAGAGAACAGAAGATAGGTTTAGAGGGGAAAAGAAACATGACAGTATTAGAATTAACATGGTGAAATAAGAAAAACAAGACACCAAATATACACAAAATGAAAGAATGAAGGGAAGGGAAGTAGAGGAAAGGAAATGGGAAGAGAGAAGAAATGAGGAGAGGAGAGGAGAAAAGAAAAGAAAAGAGGAAAGGAGAGGACAGGAGAGGACAGGAGAGAAGAGAGAGGAAAATAATTTTCTATATCTAATGAGACTGCATATAAATGCTTTATAAATTTTTAAGAGCTACATAAAGGTCAAAATTATTGTATTGTCAGGAAAAAATTTCCATTTAAAAGATGCACTGCCTAAAATTGGATTTATGCTAGGTTTCATTATGGCATAGAAGTAACTCTGGTTTCTTGAAGGTTATGCCAATAGAACACAAACTCTACCAGGTCCTAAAAAGTTGTAAAGGCTATAGATACTGCCCTGGGAAGGGACTTCATGCCCAGTCATTTAATGACAAGCTAAGCTAAGTATGAAGAGGATCATAACCACAAGACTGGATTCCTAGTGACAGATTCTTTGACTACAGACAAAGCTCAAGGTACCAAGGACAGGCCACTGGGGGACCCAGTTTAGGGGTCAAAAGTGACCCTGAGTGATATCTTCAGAAATGACTTTTTAAAAAAAAACAACTTTGCCTTTCTGGGCTTCAATTTTCACATCTATAAAATAGGAAGTTTGGACTTGAAGCTTTGTCTATGAAGGTGGATTGGTTAAATCTTCAATAAGAGGAAAAGGGTCCATGTAGATATGTTTAAGTGTTTTAATACTGGCCATTTATTTTATAATTCACATAAAATTATGTCCTATTAATTACTGTATTATTAATAAAATGTCCTAGGTGCCTCCCAATGTAGCAAACCTCTTAGCTACAAAAAGGTTTGTGGTGGTTTTGGGGTATAATTTGTTCCAATCCTTGATTCTGAGTACCTACCAATTAGTCAATAAACTATTATGTAGTGTATAGTAGCTACTATATGCATAGCACTTTGCTAAATTCTGGAAGTGCAAAGATAGGGGTAGGAAAAGATGATGAAGTTCAGAGGAGTGTAGCAGGGTGGGAAATGATGAGATGTTTATCCTGGATGCCCTTCTTAAATGCAAGCTCTGGAAGCAGCTCTCAGCCTTCCACACTGTGGAGTCAGAGGGAAGGAGAGGGACAGAGTCCTGAGGTATGAGTTTAAGGATTAATGCAGTCTTATAGGTTAATGAGGATGCTAGAGACTATGATGAACACAAGGACCCCTTTGCAATACCAATGCATATCTATGCCAAGTGACATATAAAACCTAAGCAAAAAAAGTATTTGATTAAAACAAGAGAGCAAGTTAAGACCATAGATTTGGAAAAGACCTTCAAGGTCATCCTCTCAGTTTTCAGATGAAGAATTGAAGCTGAGAGAGGGGCTGACTTGACAAAGGTCACAAGTAGTAAATAAACGTCAGAGACTGGATTTGAATCCAGATTCTCTAACTCCCAACCTAATAGTCTTTCCACACTTAACTAAGACAGGTAGCAACTATTTTTGGCACTTTTACCAAATCCTTTTCACCTCTAATACTTCTTTGGAGCATTATTCAATTCCACAACTAACACCTCTCTTTGCTCAGCACTATGGGAGAGGCATATAGCCAGGTCACTTGGAGATAGATCACTACAATCCTAACTTGCTTGTCTAAATGACAGTCAATCCTCAACTTTCAAGGAGGTAAGCAATCTTAGAAAATGAGGAGGAAAGTCAAAACCATGGTTTTTCTACATTGAACCTCTGGGAAATAGAAGTTTAGGAGCCAATGACCACCAAATACTGTAATCTTTTGCTGGAGATTGTTGAAAACACACGTTTTTGCATATGATTATAGCAAAACATTAATTTTTTAAAACCCTTGCCTTCCATCTTAGAATCAATACTATGTATTGGTTCCAAGGCAAAAGAATGGTAAGGGCTAAGCAATGGGGGTTAAGTGACTTGCCCAAGGTCACACAGCTAGGAAGTGTCTGAGACCAGATTTGAACCTAGGACCTCTCGTCTCTAGGCCTGGCTCTCAATCCACTTAGCTACCCAACTGCTCCCCAAAATATTAATTCTGATAAAATGTACTTTTACCAAAACATTGACCATGAAACAATCCATAAAATGAAATACACAAATTAAAATTAGTAACCCACAAAACATTTTTTTCTCACTAGGAATTCTCCAGAATTCTGTGACAGTTTGTGCTAACATCTCAATTTTAAAAAAACAAACACTGATTTCAAACAATATGTATCTTTCGTAACACATAAAATCTATTTTACCATAAGTACGGTACATCAAATGACATTCTTAAAACTAAAACATTCTTAACCTGAATCTTAGCTTGCACTATGCCAGATGGAGGTGTGAGGCCATTGGATGTATATTATATTATTGTAAACCTCTGCCTTGATAGATCTCTGAAAGCCAAGAGAAAAATTGTTGGACTTCAGTCAGTGCTGTTGGATGATGCTGGAAGTTGGCAAGGTCTCAACTTCACAGTGACATCTGCTTTGTGCATCATTTGAGATCCTTAAAGGTCTCGGTGCCAACGGAGGCTACAGACATTCCAGCATGAAGTCTATCTAGCACTTTTATTTTCTCACTAAGCCACCTCATTGACTTTGTACATATAGGTTTCAAGCCCAAAGGACTTGGGCTATGCTTTGGGGACATATCTGCAACACAAACCTGAATTTTAAAAGCAAACAATGAAAATATGCAATGGACGAACAGGGAAGTCTTCACAATAAGAGGAACAAGACCAGTGAAGTGACTAATAAGATGCTAACCATTCCACAAACTTGTGCATCGAACTTTTCATTTTTTTCGCTATTGTGCATTGATGGGAATGAGCAGTTGCTATCATGAAAGTGAAAATTAAATTACCAATAAAATCATGCAAATGCTTAAAATCGGAAATTTAAATGCAAGAATATGGAGGATTGGTTGTACTCACCTTTCAGTCTTGGGACAACTTTGAATTGAACAAAGACTTCTTAGGAAGAAGAGATTCAGGATGCCTCAGACAAGTTTGGGTCACCCTTGGCTTTGTCCTGGTCTCTTCTTTGCTACTGTCATCATCCACCTCTGAGCTTGTACTATGACTTTCATCCAAAAGCAGGCACCATTTCTTCCCAACTTTCTGCCATCTCCATGCCAACTTTAATCTCATAAAATCTAAATGACTCTCATTTTTTTAAACTTCACATGCAGAATATAGTCCTGAGCCAAAATGAATCCTGAGTGTCATTAGCACCCAGAAGGCTTAGATTTAAGGATATACAGTTGGAAGAATTTTTGACAATAAAATCAATATCTTTTTGGTCCCAATTACTTTATAAACCCTAGATCCCAAAAATGTGTCCTTACATCAATGTTTAATATCAGATGTGATGGATATGAAGGGTGAATACAGAATAAAATCCTTTGGTATTCTAAAACATAAATTCTCTTAAGTTATTTCCATCAGTAATTGTCCCACATCATTCCCTATTTAAAACAACCTCGCTGGCCTAAAAATAAAATCCTTTTATCTTTTCAATTCACCATAAAAATTCCACCTTCTGAGAAATGTCACTGGTATTAGTTTCCCCAAAAAGAACAGATGTTTTGAAGTCCCCAATCAGTTTTTAAATAGTATATAGGATTTCGAATACTATGTGGGTGTTAGGATTTTAATTCCATTGATTGGCTGATGAGGCGAAATGGAAGTCTATGATCCTTTCAAATGACCACCAACCAGGAAGTTGGATCAAGCAACTTAATAAGTAGTTTTAGGAGCTCATTCCTCAGCCCCATCCTTGAACATGCCAAGACATTTCTAATTAGTGGATAGTTAATTAAGAGGTGGTGTATCAAACCTTTTACTCCTCCCCATCCCCAAAAGTAGACAAATGAGAGGTTTGTCATCTACACAGAAAAAGAACCCCTTTCCCTTTCATTTATTAACCAAATTCTGTTTTTTAAAAAAGGAAGACATTCTTTGGGATTCCTAAGGACAAAAGAAATGTAAAAAGCAACGGGCTGGGTAGAATCTCTGATCCAGACCCCTGAAACAGAAATGCACAGTAATTCTTCCTACTCTATAGGAATCGATTTAGGGTCTTTATAATCTAGAACATAAATTCTCACATAGGGAATTTGTGAAGGAGTAGTACCTCTCACATGAAAGTTTGCCACACCTTTTTCAGGATTACTCCCTCACCTTTGGTGTCCACTCATCACCCAACTCTCACCTGTGGCTCAGCAAGTGGACAGGTCGAGGGTAACTGATTCCTCCCCTTGTTGGAAAGGACCGAAAAGAATAATTTGCTCCAAAGGCCATGAAAGTGGCTAACACAAATGCTGCAGAGCACTTAGAGCTTGGTCAGACACCCAAGATGTCACCCACTGCCTCCTGAGCCATGGCCAGTCATGTGGACTTCTGTCCTGCCTCCAGACTTCAAAACCTAGAAGAGAGAGTAAGGCTGGCAGCTCTGCACAACCCTGCCTCACTTGAATCTAATTCATGAGCAAATCAAGACCTCACTCCTAATCCACTATTTTACCCCAACATCATGATGTCATTGGTCCTCTTCTAAAATGAAAGTTGAAGAAAAACAGCAAAGATAAACAGCTGTCTGTTTTGAAAAGTGTTTGGAAAGAGATTTGCCTCCCAATATTAATCCTATTATGATAATTTAATTAACCAAAATAATAAAATTCTAGTTCCTTGGCTAAGGTTATAGCTCAACTCATCAGTTTATTCCTTTGATAGTAGTTGACAACTTAAATAGTTATCATATGGAATGGAAAGTAAGATGGAGATTTGGAGAGCAAGAAAGTATACAATGGAAGCCAAGACCCACTATATCTTCTGATCCCCCTTTTGTCTTCCACCAGGTTCTAGGGCTTGATTCTACAATACCCTCTTCTAGTTTCCCATGGCTATCACTTTGCCAAAGTGGTTTCTGCCATTCATGAATGCTTTCTCCTCAGAAATTCCCTTGTACGTTGTGTCTACTTATATATGTGCAAGTCTTCTTTTCTGATTGAATGTAAGCTCCTTAGGAGCAGGGACTATTTCATTTCTGTCTCCAAATCCCTCACATTCAAAACAAATGCCTGGTACATGATGTTGTTCTTCTTTATTCATTTTTCAGTTATCTGACTTCTTGTGACCTATTTGGGGTTTTCTTGGAAAAGATATTGGAGTGATTTGCCTTTCCCTTCTACAGCTCATTTTACAGATGAGGAAACGGAAGCAAACAGGACTAAGTGACTTGCCCAGGGTCACACAGATAGTAAGTGTCTAAGGCCAGATTTTTACTCAGGAAGTTCAGTCTTCTTGACACCAAGCCTAGTATTCTAGCCAATGCAACACCTAGCTGGCGCTAAATAAATGCTTGGTGATTATTTGATTTGATTAATCCAGCTTTGGCTTTAGAAGAGAGCTAAGCATTTTTGCTTTCTCTAACGTCTTGTTCCTTTTCAGATTTTATTCCTGATTCTTCAGATTTTGTCTCCCATGACAGAGAAATCTTTTTTTCCTGGGATGTTCACTCCATTTCTTGGATTTCTCATAGTGAAAGTACCTCTACCTCTAGCTTCTCTCTCTGACCAGCTTATTCCTCCCAGATTTTCCATTTAAAGGAAAACTCCCAAGCCAGTCTTCATTTCTCATGAGGCTGCACTACTGATCTTCTAGTCTTTCTTTCCTTCATGGAGTCCCCCTCCCCCATTCTTTTAGGTATCCTCTTTCCTCTTGTAAGCTCCATGAGGGCAAGAACTGTCATTCTTTCTAGAGCTTGTATTTATTTTTCTAGTACTAAGGACAGAACTTGGTACATAGAAGTCACTTAATAAATGGTCAATGGCTTGATTTTTCCCATCCCTTCTTCAACTTTTCTAATAGTTTTGAAGTACTATGGGCAAGCATAAAAGAGGTTAAAATAACAACCAAGAGGACATTCTACAGATATAAGGGGTTAATTTCCAAATCTAAGTGATATAAGTTTGGTCCTACATGCTCCCACCTTGGGACCCAGGCCACCCTTGCCCTTCCGTAAGAAGAGAGCAGAATCTGTAATTCCTGCCTCTTCTCCCTTCTCCCTCAGTTCCACCAAAACATTTCAGATTCTAAGACAAGCTAAAAGATTGCAATTGGGCCTCTTCAAGCTCATGCAGAAATCTTTACAATTCAGAAGCTTTCAGTCAGACTGTCATATCCAATATTAACCTTCCTACTATGTCAGATCATCTTGGATCATTTTTCCACAGCCCTGATATAGAAGGGGGGGGATGGCAAAAGTAATTTTCTCACAGTTTTGCCAGAGGCTAACCCTGTCTGGTCCCAGCCATGACAATATAGAGCTTCTACAAACCTTCACTCTCTCAGACAGTTAACTTTTTCCTGAGGCATCGTCCATCTTTTCTGCCCAAGTTTTTGTCTTCTCTGCCTGTCAGTCCAGTTAAAGTGCAAGTATTATACCAAATGGACAAGCACTACATCCAGTTGTCCTGGATGTATAAAACATAACACATCATTAGGAGACAATTAGGGTTATGTTTTACAGGCATGATAATAGTAGATTCCTCAATGCTCCTACAGTACAGATCAGGTCATCATGGCTGCCACACTAGAAAACATTTATTTTATAGTTCTGGAACAAAAAAACAAAATTTTTTTAAATGAAAATTTTTATCTAATGAATATTAAATTTCTGGTTTATTTAATATAGAACATGCTGAAATGTAAGCCTTGAGCTGAAAATAATTATTTGAAAAGATGAATTCTCAAGCTTAGATTGAAGTGAAGTTGGGAGGGAAAGGAAATTACAGAATCATGCTTCAGGCTACTTTGTGCCTTTTAAGATTACAAATTCTATCACAGTGATTTTAATTTTTTTTTTATTTTGAGGGGAGTTTTCCCAAACCAATCATTGTATGGCTCACATAGTTGAAAACTGCAAAGCAATGATGACATGAATAAAATTGCTCTAATACACGGAAAGAAATGACTTTTATGAAAACATGATTTGTCTTAAATATTCTTCCTCCTTCCTTTTTTGTGCCCTAAAAATGTATCAAATGGCTAATTAGTATATTTTGCATCTATGGACAAATGAATTGTTTTATTTTGCTTTTATTTAGTTGTTTAGTTAATAATTGCTATCTTTGGGGCTCTTATCCCTCAAAAAGGTTATTTAAAAAGGAATCATTTGGCCTTGGGAGAAAAGTAAACATAAACAATTAATAGATGTATAAGATTCTGCTACTTGCCTAAGGATAATAGTTACCATCCATTAGACAAATAAACTATCCAGTGAAGAACCTGATGTTCACTACAGGCAAAATATAATTATTTTCTAATTGTTGCTAAAAGTTAATTGGTTTATGGACTTTGTCGTGGGGATTATGGATAGTGGGGCATTCTAGCTTCTTTGTCAGTACTTTGTCCTCTGACAAAAGTCATGAGTTTAGCTTTCAAATGGTTGGGAGATGGAAGGCAGCACATCAGACTGGTGAAGACTTTTGAAAGTAAAGAGAGGAGAAAAATGGCAATTCTATGCTAATTTCCCAGGCTCCAGACTGGAGGCTTCAATAGCAATTGGATTTTTTAGACTTGGACCATTTCCAAGAAAGGTGGGGCTTCAAGATTAGACAATGTATGCCTACTGAGAGGATGGCCATGAATTCTGAGCTGGAAGCAGGCTGTTGTTGCTGGTAGTATGAGGTAGGTGAAGTGCCTTCTCTACAATGATTTCTCCCCTCACCCATGACTACAAGGGTTGAACTGAAGATCTCAATTTCTCACTTGGCCTTTTGGTAGTTTCCAGAATGTGAACCTGCTGCTATGAGTCTACATCATCCATTTCTGTAAGAAGCTGACTCAGTCCCCAGTCACTGACAGCTGATTGAAATGGGCATCCATGAAACACAAAAGGGAAACAACAACAACAAAAAAACCCACAACAAATAATTTTTACTAAAGTAATGCAGAAAAATCCTCCATAAAGCAGGATGTTTCTTAAATTATAATTGCCCATTTTTATAGTAGGAAATCTCATCCAAGCATACCAAAGTAATATGTACCATCCACAAAAATGAATCTCTTTTGGGAGTTCTTGCCTAAGATTGTGAAGAAAAGCCCCAGCTGCTCTAGAAGTCTCACATTTAAAATTTTTTAAATTTTAAATTAAAATTTTAAAAGTTTTCTGATATTTGAAAAAAGAAGAGCAATTGCTTAGCACAAGATAGGAACATTTATTGATCTAAATTTTTAAAAGACAGAAAATGGCAATGAACTCTTTTAGAGGCAAGTATCCCAAATACTAGCTAGAGTGGAAACAAGTCATCCAGACTTCAAGTCATCCGGCCCATTGTGACCTTAAATAATGGCTTCTTATAGCCTAGACTTCACACAGCTAGAAGCTATGCTATTTATGCCCATTTTTTATATTCCTATACACTTGTGTCCCAGACCACAGTTGAAAAGCTGAGACTGGTCTTCCATGGATGCCAATCTAAATAATTTTCATGCCTAGGAGGTTGGACTTGGGATGAGATGGGATGCAAAATCTATGTGAAATTTGAATAATGCTTTTACATTTTCATCTGAATATGGAAATTTGATAAATATCTCTGAAGGAAAAACTCCCTGTTGATAAAGACCTAGCTTTTAAATGTCATTTGATTATCCTCTGAGTAAATAACATATGAATAAGATCTTAGGATATAGAGCTAGAAGGGATCCTATAATTGAAGAAACTGTGGCCCAAAGAAGGCTCATGAATTTTCCATGGTCAGACAAATCAAGAGGAGTAGAATAAGAGTTCTACCCAGATCCTCTGACTTTAAATCCTAACTACCCATGCATGTATGTATTTTCATATTTGCAGTTATGCTAAAAGCAGTACCTTTCAAGAGAGTGTAAGAGAGAAAGTCCTTTCCAGTTCTAGATTCAATAACGTTATTTTACAAACAACCCTGACAACACTTCTTCAAGTTGATGCAGTGTCCTGTGGGTACCAAGTAACTTGTGCCAGGCTGGTGGTTTGTGATATCTGTGCCATCATATAAATAGCATGAATCTTAGTCATTCTAGTGCTACTGACTGTGCCACTACTTTCATGTCTTCAACATGTAATGCTCTTATTTCCTACCCCAAATCCTGTTGCCTCCTTCATTTAAAATGTTCTTCTTTTGAATGGACCAAGAAAAAACATATCCTGATTCCTTAAGCATTTTTATTGTCCCCAACCACACAGCAAAGTGACAGCCATGCTGCTAGAATGTGATTCCAGGATGCTTGCTGTGTTTATACATAGCCTCTGTTATGTAGAAATGGATGCATGGAATCCCTGCAAAGATACAGGGACAGCCTCACTCAGAATTCCAGGGGACCCCCCTGGAGAACTTTGGGTGAGGGGGCAGTTGGGAGGAGTTGGCAGTTGCTTTGTGGGGGTTGAAGTGAGCAGACACTCTGCTTACTGCTCTTGACTTGGGGGTTCACCTGAGTGACCTTTGTGGCAAAGCCTTTGTGGTTTCTAGACAAGGGTTAGCCTGTTTAATAAGGTTGATCTTTATCAGTACAACAAATATTTAGTGATTAGATAGTAAAAATATTCATTAATAGCAAGAGAGCCAGTTTTAGTTAAGTGCCTTCATCCCCCTCCTATGCGGGGGAAGGGCAGCTTCAACCTAACAGCTCAGGGTCACCTTTCTCTATTCAAATACCTTCATTAACTACTCTAGTTTTCCTTTTTACTTCTTAATATAAGCTTTACCTTCAATATCTGTGCCTGGAAATTATTTGGGGAATACTCACAACTCAAGTCTGGTCATCTAGTTTGAATCCTGTCAGCAACCAGTTTTAAGAAGATCATCTCAGACCTCAACAGTTAGCTAGCTTCTACTTATTCCTCTATCAGACCTGTGAGGAATATAAATTAAAGAAAGGGATCATCATTGGGGTTCAGCCGTAACAGAAACTTACCAGAAGAATTTTATCCAGTCTCCATTTTCCAACTGAAAAACAGCAACTGCTTAGGGGGGAGGGGTTTGAAATCCAGGAATGTCTAACCCCCTCCTTTCTCACTGAAGCCTGTCAATCAGTGTTTGTGACTTGAAGGTCTACTGGCCCTGACACATTTATCTGCTTCTCCAAAATATCTTATTATCAACATAACAGTTTTGGCCAGCCAGCCTAGGATTTTACCCTAGAACCTAGTGGAGAAGAGATATATGGCCAGTATGATCAATAGAGCAATTATTACCTTGTGGTGCTCTGGAGTTTTAATGTATGGGATTTGGCAGACTTGTGCCACATTTTGGTTTGTCACAGTTCCCCAATTTTTTTTATGACACTTACCTTTGGCTGATGATAACAGTTGGGGGTGCCTTGGCTTATGTACCATCAGGGATAGCCATGACTGCAACTTGCTATGGGGCCCTAATGATTTTGAGGAAGGTACTGGCTTTCACATTTGGAAAGGCTGAAGTTACTAACCCGGTTATGGAACAGATGAAGACACTAATAGAGATTAACAAACAGATTAGAGAAGGGAAGGAATTAGATGCCAAGACAATTATGCAATTGGAAATAATAGAAAACACGGTCACAACAAAGAAGGGGGGTGAAATACAACAAGAGATTAAACATGACAACCCAGAAAAGCAAGAAGTTGCAGGGGCAGAGGCAGCTCCTGTAATCCTTCCCATAACAGATAGGACAATAGTGCAACCAGATACTGGAATCATACATGTCAAGGGCTACAAACCATTTACTGGAGGGGATCTAGAAATTTTAAAAAGGAGGTTCCCCCAGTTTTTTGTAAATCCACATAAGGCAATAAAAGAATTTAAATGGGCAGTCAGGCTTTACAATCCAAATTTCGAAGACATTGAACTCCTGTTGTCAGAACTATTTACCCCCAAGTGAGAAAGCTAAATTTATTGCAGAAACAAGGACCAATCCCAATCTTGCATTGTGGCCAGAGCATCATCAAGATCTGGAGCTGTCATCCCATGCAAATATGACATATCTTAGGAGATGCAGGGAGGACTTGGCAGAGGGGATGAGACTTCATGCCAGAAGATCAAATGCATGGGGCTCATTTGAAAAGTTGAAGCAGGGATTCCATGCATCCATTTCTACATAACACCTCACAGCATATAACTTTTTCTTTCACCAATCAATCACAGGATACTTCCTGCATAGCTTCTATTTTCACCCAAGTACCTCACTCTTCACAAACTAAGGACTTGATCAAACCTAGGGTATACCTTTCATTGATGTATCCATTCCAGATATTTGAGTCTTTTATGATTACATTCACTGGGATCCACAAAGAGAAGACACAGGAAAGCAAGATTAGTTTTATGAACTAGAGTAATCATATGATTTTTTTGTTACTTTTTTATTGATGTAATCAATTGTCAATAGTTTTTCTCATATTAAACCATCCCTGCACACATGATACAAATCCTTTTTGATCATAATGTATAATCTTTGTGATATACTGTTGTAATCTCCTTGCTAATATTTTATTTAGGACTTTTTTTTATCTAGATTCATTAATGAAATTGACCTATAGTTTTCTTTCTGTTTTTGCCCTTGCTGATTTAGGTCTCAGCACTATATTTGCTTCATAAAATGAGTTTGGCAGGATTTCTTTACCACTTATTCAAAATAATTTATTTAATATTAGAATTAAATGAACTTTAAATGCTTAGTAAAAGTCACTTGTTAATCCATCTGGTCCTGATGCTTTTTTCTCAGGAAGTTCATTTATGGACTGTTCAAAATTTCTTTTTCAAAAGGTTTGTTTAGATATTATGTTTTATTCTCTCCTTTGTTAGTCTAGGAAATTTGTATTTTTGTAAGTATTTATTCATTTCATTTAAATTTGTAAATTGGTTAGCACATAATGGGACAAAATAACTCCTAATAATTGCTGTGATTTCATCTTCATTAGTCTTTTCATTTTTGATACTAGTGATCTGGTTTCCTTTTTTTAAATCATATTAACCAATGGTTTAGTCTGGGGCAGGGTTATTTTTTCATAAAAATAAATCTTTTATTAAATAATGTAATGTATTTCTTGAATTCAATTTTCTTCATTTCACTTTAATTTTTAGGCTTTCCAATTTGGCATTTAATTGAAGATTTTTAATTTGTTTTGGTTTTTTTTTTGGTAATTCTTTAAATTGTTTACCCAATTCAATGATCTGTTCTTTCTCTGTTTTGTGGATTTATATATATAATTTCCCCCTGCTTATTGCTTTTGCTGTTTCCTGTAGGTTTTGTCAGGCTGTCTTATTTTTTAACATTTTCTTTAATAAAATTATTTTTTCTATGACTTGTTCTTTAACTCCTTCACTCTCTAAAATTGTTAGTTTTCAATTAATTTTTATTCTGTTACCATGGTCCCTTATTAAATATATTTTTATTTCAGTATGACCTGGAAAGGCTATATTTAATATTTATGTGTTTGTGCATTTAACTATAAAGTTTTTATGTAACATATAAAGACATGATCAGTTTTTGTATAGATATCATGGATCACTAAGAAAAATGTATATTACTTTCTATTCCTATTCATTCTCTCCAGATATCTAGTCATATCTAGATTATCTAAGATTTTATTTATCTCTTTGAGTTTTTTTACTTATTTTTTTGGTTAGATTTTTCCAGTTCTGAGAGGGAGAGGTTAAAATCCCCCTCTATTAAAATTTTGTTTTCTATTTACACTTGTAAATCTTTAGCTATTCCTTTAAAAATTTAGGTGCTATAACATTTGGTGTATATGTTTAGTATTAATGATGCTTCATTATCTATTGTACCTTTTAACATAATGTAATTCCTGGGCTTATCTCTTTGAATTAGATCTATTTTGTCTTTAACTTTGTCTGAGTTCATTATTGCTACCTGTTTTTTTTGGCGGGGGTCAGTTAAAACATAATATATTTTACTCCAACACTCTGTTTTAACTCTTTGTGTATCTCTCATTTTAAAATTTCTTTCTGTTGTAAGATAAATTAATAAGATGTGTAAGATTAGTTATTTGGGAGGCTTAGCAAGCAGGGCTGGAGAATTCTAAATGGAATGGGGAAGCAGGAAGTATTGTTTCTCTCTCTGAGATGGACTCCATGTTGGCTGGGGACAAGTTGTAACTGACCCCCTGGGAGACTTCAGAGGAAGTGGAGTTCATATCCTAATATCCTGGTATCCAGAAGGAAGAAAGTCATCTGTCTGTGGGAGGTTTGGTTGAGACTATAAAACCTAACCTGGGTTGCTGGTCAGCTCAGGTTGGTTTAGCTTCCTGACTTACCCAACTGAAGTTGTACTGGCTGAAGACCTGGGAGAGCTGTATCATAGCTGGATTTTGATAGGACTCACCAGTGAGGATCCCACTTTCATTCCTGATCTCCATTGTGCCCTGCCCTGCTATAATCTCTAGCTTAGTGTAGATAAATTCATTCCCTGTCCCTGAGGCTTGCCCATAGATGGTAGAATAGAACCCCTTTCCCTTCCTTCAAACTCTAGTTCATTGAATTAAAACCCTTTTTGTAAAACCTTTTGTCAGTCTACTCACTGGTTAGTTTTACAGACTCCCTGGCTGGGTGGATCTATGTTGGCAGATGGTCCTCCAACTGCCAAACCCATTCTAAATTGTATTTCCCCAACTTATTAATCTCAGGCTATTGCCTTGTCTTGCCTATTACTTACCCATCCTCAGAACCCTGATAATATTTAATTTAACCCCAGTTTTCCTCCATGAGATTTCTTGTAAGTAACATATTGTTGGGTTTTCATTTTTTATCCATTATCCTATTCATTTCATTTTGCGAGTGAATTTATTCTAAGAAACTGACATTTATATTGCACCTGAGAGTTTATAAAATGTTTATAATATGGGAGGTAAAGAACACTAAAGGCAACCTACTGCCTAAAAAACTTCAGTGACTATTTATTACCTAGGATGAAATAATAAATTCTTTGTTTGGCAGGTAAAATGCTTCATGGCAGGTTCTATTTCTCACATTTTAGTTTTGTAATTCAGTCAATCCTCAAGATGTGTGCATTTATTCAAGTGATTTTATTAGTAGCTTCATTTCATTTGCATGTTGGCACCTACATATTCATTCTATTTGTAGTAGAAAAAAATGAGAGTTGCAATTTGGCAAGTTTTGGAAGCAGCTTCACTGATCTGTTTCACCTACCATTGTAGAATAAAGAGCTCCCTATGCATTCATTGCATGTTTTCATTGGATGCTTTTAAAACTCAAGTTTTGGGGGGGAGGTGATGCAGTTATGCCCCTCACTTAGTACAAGAACTTTGGGCTATAAACCCACTTGCACAACATCAGTAATATGGCTCAGAGAGAAAAGAAAAGTGCTAGATAAGGTTTCTATAAAGTATTATACAAATGTAAAGCTCTATTTGCATAGTAGAAGGATTACTGATCCATAATCCATCATCCTGGATTCTAGTCTGATATCTGTTGTTATTGTGCTATATGACCTTGAGGAAGTTATTCAACTCTGGGAAGTTATTTAACTCTAAGCTTCTGTTTCCTCATTTGTACCATTTAGATAATTAGACCAGATGATTTCTAAGGAATTCTTCAGCTCTAATGATTTGTTTAGAGATCCAGCAATTTTTTTTTTCTGAAAGGTCTAGCTTCAACTTGGGATACAGGGTAAACAGATTTCGAATGTCTCCCCTTGAGGATACTACAAAGACTTTGACTTTTCACCATTTTTTATTTGAGCATGTGTACTCAAGTGGAAATTTTATGAGCACTCAATGTTAAAGTTTAATGGGCCCATGTATATTGAGTGTCAAATGATTGGGAGCATTGGATGAGACCATATACATCTCAATCAAGATGAGAATATTTGGCTTTATCCACTTGAAAATTTACTTATGCAGCTTTGGTTCCACACTTTGGTGTAGGACTTTTGAACTCTTGGAACATAAAATGAAAATACAAGATGAATAAAGCAATTAGAAATTATAATGCCTTGTGCTACTGAAATAAAGGAATGGAGGAAGGAATGAAATGGAGACTCATTAAATGAAACCACATTAGCAATGTCTTTGAAATGTTTTCATCTCAATGTTTCTCATTCAAACAGTTGGTTACTAGTAGAGAATGGAACAACTTCCAAGCTTGTATATTAATTAGAGTAAGCTTTTAAACATAGCTGCCTTATGTTGATAAAACAATATTCATTTTTAGGAATAAAGTCCCAGAATATCTTTAAAGCATACACACTTCTACAATCTTCTCATAGCTGAGTGGGAAAAGGACATGTTTCTCTTTTATACACATAATTGCTTCAAAATGGCCCCATGGATCTCTCAAAGACTGTTGAAATGACAACAATAAAAAATGTCATCTTCCCAGTATTACTCCTACATCTGAAAGGTAACAAGTAATCAGTTGCCCTCTAAAAAGCCAAACTACCAGGTATTCACATAGATGTTCAGAGAGTGAGTCTAGAGGAGATGCTACATAAGAAAACAAGTGGATGTTCCAACACTGGGTTTTTGATAAAATGGTATATAGAATATAAGCTCCTTTAGGACCGGAACTATACATTATTCATCTTTATATCCTCTTTGTAAAGGCCTGGAACATGATAAACACTCAATAAATGCATATTGAAAGATTGAGTTAATGAAACAGTCCACATTTTAAAACCAGGTCCCATAGTCATATTTACTACTTAAAATTCTGATTTTATGTGAATACAGTCTAAAAGTGACCACTTATTAGGTAGATATAAGTGGACAACTCTAAATCAGCCCATCTGATTCAGAAAAATAAAAAAAAAACCTTTTGGGAATGATTTTGAATTTAAGAAATAATAGTCAGGATCTGTAAAGCTGTTGATTTTGCCACTTTTGACCCAAGCAAATAGAGACCTCTCTTAGTATATACTCTACCTGACCATATAGCCCAGTCTTAAGCCTTTATTTCCTCAATTTTTCCTCTCCACTGTATCTTAGGGTTGTTGATGCCTTAGAATAAAAACTAAATACTCAAATTATGCCAGTAAAATATCATTTCTACTATAAAATATTGCTACAGTAAAACTACAAGATTTTATAGTAAGCATGATATATGTAAGCTATCATTAGATGAAAATTTCCATAAATTTCTTTTTTTCTTCAAGTCATTTCATGACCAACATAACATATTTCTTTTTAAATCAGTCTTTCTCAGTTTATTTCCTCATCTATAAAACAAAAATAGGACTCTATGTCCTTTAAAAATTGAACCATGTAAATATAATCATAAGACCACAGACATAATGTTGGGAGGGAACTTAAAATCATTTGGTATGACTCTTTAATGTTATAGATGAAGAAACCAAGATTCAAACATCCTATTTGTCTTGCCCAAACACAGGTGACACATAGCAGAATTGGGGATGTGAACCTAGCTGCTTGGCCCCCAAAACTCCTTTCAGTATGCCACAGTGTCTCATCTAATTTAAAGCAACTGAAAACCAAATATGACTTTTTAAATTTTTTTATTCTTAATTTGTGTGAGATATTATTTTACTAAGTCAATAACATTAACATTACACCCTCAGAACCATGTAGTAGAACAATCAATGAACCTTTTTCTACTTACTATTTTAATATCTTCACCTTTAAATAAAACTTTTTACAAGACATAAAAAAGATTAATAGACTGACAGATAAAAGGATATGTGTGAGTAGAGATAAGAATGATATACAGTCAGAGTAAAAAAAAAGATGAGATCTCAGTGTAAAAATGAGGTTACTAGAGTAACCTGAAATAGTAAGAACTATGAAGTGCACAAAAGATATCTATTTTGGGGATAGAATTTGATGAAATAACAAGAAGGCCCTAATATAGTAGGTTTTCTTTAAAATTCTTTAAATGGAGTCAGTAGTACTCATCATAAGAGGAAACTCTTTTTACGTAAAAATTTAGAAAAAATTCATTTTTCTAATCAATATAAACTGAAGGGGTGAAGCATGATAGAACACATTGTAGGTGAGGACAAAATGAGTGAAACAGAGACGATATTGTGGTGGGAGTATATTACAGACTGTCCAAAACAGTGGAAGAAATGGTTAAATGAAATCCTGATACATATCACAAAAATATCATGAGATTAAATATAGATAGGATGGAGACTTTCAATTATCCAGACATCTTCTGGAAAGATACTGTTCAAAGTAAACCTTCTGGTACAAGAGAAAAAACGCTGAATGGAGATAAAGTACTAGAATTCAAATATGGGGTCTGTCACTGGCTCCTCCAGTAATCCTGGGCTAGTCATTCAGTCTCACAGTTTGTTTTCTCATCTGTAAAGTAAAGGAGTTAGACATGATGACCTAGAAGGTCCCTTTTAGTTCCAAATGCACAATTATGTAAAATGCTGCTTAATCATACTATAAGACTGAGCTCAACTTGAAAAGATGAAATATCATAGGGATCAATGTAAAATATTACATTGAGTTCCAGAAATCCTCTTTGTGAGTAAAAATCAAGGAGGATGTGTTTGGATTGCAGTTTGTTTGAAAGAGTTCTGTCCAGCTTAGTAGAGTTCAAGGTCAATATGAGTTACCAATGATATATGGAGAAAGAAAGGAGAGTGGGGAAGGGAGGGAGGGAAGATGAGAAGGAAGAAAGGGGAGGGAGGGAAGGAAGAAGGGACAAAGAAAGGAAGGAAAGATAATGTGATCTGCATTAAGAGAAGCATAATTTCCAGCAATAAGTTATTTTTACTCTCAATATACTTTGCCATGGTAAGAGATTAGAACTACTCTTCAACTCTGCACCTCACATTTTAGAAAAAACATTGATACTCTCAAGAATATCCAAAAGGTCTTGAGTCTATGCCATAAGAGGATAAATGGAGAGAGTATAGTTAGCCTAGAGAAGAAAGTTCTCAGAAGGAGCATGATAGCTACCTTAAATAATTGAAAGGCTGCCTTGTGGAAGATGAATCCAAATAATTTGTACTGCCTAATTCTAGAGACAGAACTGGGAGCAATAGGGAGAAGTTGTGAAGGCAAATTTAAGCTTTAAAACAAGAAAAAATTATAACCATTAAAGGTATTCAAATTTTTGTTTTGCCTTTGAAGTCAGTAGATACTCCTTTACTGGCAGGAGACTGTATGACCACTTATCTAGTATATTGTAAAAGGATTCACTTTATGGTATATTTTGAACTAGATAGTCTTAGGGCTCTTCCAATATGAAATTCTTTGATCCTATATTTTTGTGTATCAAAAGACAGAGGAAAGAATGAGGCAAACTTCTAGCCAGAGTATAGTTTTCAGCAGCAGGGAAGGATCCATTGATAAAGTTAAGGGGAACCTTGGGAGAAAATAACCAAGTCATCCTGGATTTTGTGACAATAAAGGACAGTTAATAATCATTTACGTACCCTAAACCCTTTTTATAGTTAAAATAGTTATGATTCTATGGCCAGAGACTTTAGAAGAGAAAATGTCTCAAAAAGAATGGATTTTCAAAAATAAAATCCTTAATGTATCAAAGAATCTAAAGAGATTTAAGAGACTTTACTGGCATCTCTCTGATGAACCCAAGTTTAAAAAGGAAATGCATAGAAGACTGAGAATGAAGAGTCTCACAGGCCTATAAAAACAGTCTAACAGAGGCCTAAACTCATAATGAACTAGGGTTAAGAAAAGACGTTAAAGCACAATAGACTCTTTAACTAAAGTTCTGGATCAAAAGGTGAATATGAAAGAAATAAGCCTATTGCTCTAGGACAAATAGTGTAATGCTAATAGCTCACTTTCATGTAAGACTTAATGGTTTATAAAGAAAGTTCCTCACAGTAATCCTGGAAAGTAGTACAAATAGTATCCCCATTTTATAGGTTCAGAGAGATTAAGATTTGCTAAAGACCACACAACTAGAAACTATCAGAGTCAAAATTTCAGTTCAAGATTTCTTCTCTTCAGTTCAGTGCTTTGGTGGCATGCAGAATACTCAACTACTCAATGCCAAACCTCTGCCTTATCTAATGACTCACAGACTTAGACATGACCCTCTGCCTCACCCTCTCTGAGGTACTTATATTCTGACCCCTTAAAAACTTGTCCATTCTATTGTCTCTTCCTAAGAAACTCTTTTGGCTGTCCCTTAAAGAAATATAGGATATCCATTGAAAAAATTCATTCTTTCATCTCTTCAGTGGGGACCGCAGACCACATGAACCAAAAACACATAAAACTCATTTTAGCTTGGGTAGCCACATTCTTGCTGCATGACTATTTGACTATGGCTACTTGAACTATTAAATAATCCTCCTTATAGTTTCCACAAGGGATAAGTTCAGCTAAAAAATATACCTAACAGAGATTAGATTTTTTTCCCCTCTCTGATAAGAATCCAAATTCTTCCCTGGCTAATTCATTTTCATTCCACCTCTCCCTCTGCCTTGCAACCCCAAACCCTGCCCCTCATCCATACAGTGGCCTCTAATCCCTTTATCCTTGACTTCTTTTTCAGGCTATTACCACTGCATTGACTATTCACTAAGGAAACCATTCATTGGTAAGCAGAAAGTCTTCCATATATACCAAAATATTTATAGCAGCATTTTTGTAGCAAAAAATCAGCAATGAAATTGATATTCAATAATTAGGGGGTGGCTAAACCAATTATGGTACCTGAATTGTTTGAGGAAATTGTAACTATGATAAATACAGAAAAGCATGGAAAGACTTTCATGATCTGGTGTAGAATGAAGTAAGAAAAACCAAGAAAACAATGTATACAATGATTACTATGTAAATAGAAAGAACAACCACAAAAAGTTAGAAGTGAATGTTGTATAGCAGCTCTTTTAGTAGTGACAAAGAATTGGAAAATGAGGAGCTATCCATCAAATTGGGGAATGGTTGAGCAACTTGTATGTGATTGTAAGGGAATACTATTGCACCATAAAAAAAGATCAAGAGAATAATTTCAGAAAAACCTACAAAGATTTATATGAACTGATGCAAAGTGAAGTGAGCAAAACCAGGAGAATAGTGCATACAATAATAGAAACATTGTATGATAAGCCCAAGGGACTCATGAAGAAAAACACTCTCCAGAGACATAGGAGGAAAAGTTAGAATCTGAAAGCAGATCAAAGGATACTATTTTTCATTTTATTTCCCCCAGAAGTTTTGGGGTTTTTTTTGTATGTGTGATATGTTCCTTCATGGCAGGAGAAATATGGAAATGTGTATTGCATAACAGCACTAATATAACCTATATCAGATCATTCACCATATCAGGGAGTGGGGAGAGGAAAGAAAGAGAGAGGGAGGGAGAATCTCGATTGCAAAATATGGGAAAACAATTGTTAAAAATTGAAAGCGAATGTTGCAAAATTACAAAAATAAGCATGTTCCAAAGAAAAGATCTAAGAAGACAATCTCACCTTATATATTTGCAAAGGTGGGAACTCTGAAGTTTAATATATCAAACATCTTCAGTTTTTTTCAATGTAATGATGAGTTGCACTGATTTTTTCATCCTTTAAAAAATTATTATCTCTTATATGGAATAGCTTTCTGGAATGGGGGAGAGTAATAATGGGAAGAAACATGGTGAAGTAAAAAAAAGAGAACAAATCAATAAAAACTTATTTAAAAACTTAACTGTATTAGTACAAAATGGGGATGTCTGTCTAGACAGTTATTTATGTCTAAAGAATCTAGAGCTTTTAGTGAACTACATCAATATGAGTAGATTCATCAGTATGAGTCAACAATCTGAAATTGCTGCCAAAAATACTAAAACAACCTCATACAGCATGAATAAAAGTAGTCTGTCTTATTCTGTACCCTGAGCTGGGCAGATCATATCTCTCATTTTGTTCTGACATTTCGTTTTAACAAAGTCTTTGACAGAAGTGGCCAAGCAAAATGGTGAAGGGCAGAGGTGTTGTGATCTCAAATGAGATCATGGATAGAAAGCACTAGATCAACCTTAAAATGCTGTAGAAATTCCAGATGCTACTATTATCATTAGCCTTCAGTATGATGATGACTTCATTCCTTGACACTTCTTCCACTGCATGCCTGACAAACTCAAGTAATGTTTATTGAGGAACAAAAAAGTGTGCTAGAAAATGTTTAACAACCAGGCATTGGGGGGAAATGTATGCACATAGACTTTTAGGTTTAATCTGCACGAATAACACTTTCTCAATAAAAGAAGAAATCAAGCCTTGATATTTTTTGGACAATTGATGATTTTGGAGTTGTAAATGTTCACACTGAAAATTTTTAAATCCTTTCAACAGAGCCTGGTAGAAGACTCAAAACTATTTTGTATAAGAAAAAGTAGAAGATAGGGATGCCTTGCCTAGAGAAGATGAGGTGTTTTAACATGTTTTTAAATAAATATTCTAGTTGTAGAGAAGAGTTTGAGATGTGCAGTCCCAAGTCTTGCATTTGAATCCTCTATTTTCCTCTTACTAACTCTGTTAACTAATTTTTTTTTATCTTTCTGGGCTTTGTCATTCCTAATAGAAAGTAACCATAACCATGATTTCTAACATAGCTATATTCAGTGAATCAGACTTAAGTTTAGGTATAAGTACTTTTTTAAAGCATTTATTGAGTAGTGTGACAATTAAAAATTCCTAGAAACTGGGTTGCAGGTAAGAAAAATCAGTTTATCAATCAGGCTAGCAATAACCAATAAATTAATTGGCCTGTAATCTTTCTTGGTAATCAAAGATAAATTCATTCAGTATCTTGAATCATAAAATACAGTTTTGGAAGCCCATTATTCAGCCTTACCCAAGATATCTTTAATGTGTAGTTGAGCTAATATTTTCCAGGCCCTCCTGGATTTCGCTAATGATGATGGGGAAATCACATACCTGATAATAGGATCCCAATTTTTCTGCTGGTCTAGATGAAGAAATCATGTCAACTTTCCACCATCCATCCCAATGGGAGACTCAAGAACATTGCCATTCTGCACCCCAGATAAACTTGGCCAAAACTAGATTTTATTTACTAGACAAAATGGAGATTATATTCTTAATCTTAATTATCCCAATTTTAGAAGCTGCTTTGGACAGGGAATCTAAGGGCATTCTTTGGATTGTTAGGACAATGGAATAAGGAAAAAGGGCTTGAAGACTACATTACTTTGCCCTATTAAAAGTCAATACAGTCAGAAAATTACTTAGACATAAAAACGATAGAGCATTAGGAATAGATCTTCTCAGTGTGCAGGTCCAAAAATTGTGATAGTTGTTAGGGGTACAAATATAAAAAACACAAGCTGCCACCCTCAAGGAATTTAATGTAATGGAGGATAAAGCATGTATATGGGTGTGATATAAAAGCAAAGAGTAATTATGGCATAAGAAATGTTTTTTTAATATTGTTTTTAGTGAGAGAATAATGAGAAAAGAGTTGGATCTGGAATCAAGAAGACCCAAGTTTGAATTCCTAACTCAAACATTTATTATCTTTATCAACCTGGTCAGCTTCCTCATCTGTAAAATGGCAATTATAATAGCATCTACTTCATAGGGTTGTTGTGAGCACCAAGTAAGATAATGCATATAAAGCACTATATAAATATTAGCTAGCATAGATGAGGTGACATTTAAGCTACCCTTAAAAAAAAGAAAATAATTTCAATTGTTAGAGATATGGGGCAAGTAAATATAATAGAACTTTCCCATCTCTAAAATAAGAATCATTATTAGAAGCTTTGAGTAGCTCAAAGGGGAAAAAATTGACTTACTGAAATGTCAGTGAAACTTTTTGAACACACTTAGGACAAAGTTGTTATTTTCACTATCATTTCAAATATTTCACAAAGAATTTTCATAGGATTAAAGATTCAAAATTGGAAAGGATCTTAGTTCAAATTCCTCATTTTACAGAGAAGAAAACCATGGTTTGGGAGAAGTTTCCCTATTCTAAAATCACATAGCTAGTAAATGGTAAAAGGAGAATTCAAACCTGTCCTTAGACTCCACAGCCAGCACTCTTTCCACTAAAGTTTTGGTGCAAGAACTCCTCTTGTATCTTTTTTTTAAAAGAATGAGTTATTAAAGATGGTAACTTGTTCACTGGCTATCTTCCCAGAAACTTCTATACTAATGATATTATGAGATACAATTAAGACTTGCTTGATTTTTGCTGCTGGAGTCATTGCTGCCTTTCTTTATGAATAACTTATTGAACAAATGGCTTAGATAACACAGTTCCAAGTAAACCAGCTGAAAATGCATCTACAATAAAACATTGTCTTTTCCTTTGGGAAACTTCTGTCTACCAGTGATTCAAATGACCATGGACATCCAGGTCACATGCTGAATAGAATACTGGATTTGGAGTCAAGAGGGACAGAATTGCTCCAGCAGAAATGTCTGTCCTAGACACTTATTTGACTAGGTTAAGTCACATCCCCTTTCTTAGTCTCAGTTTCTTCATCTATAAAATAGGGATAATAACACCTATTTGCTAGTGTGGTTGTGTGGATCAAATGAGGTCATATTCACAAATTTTAGAGTGCTATATGTGTCAGCTTTTATTGTTATTGTTGTTGTTCAGACATGCTTGACTCTTTGTGACCCAATTTGGAGTTTTCTTAGCAATGTTATTGGAGTGGTTTGCCATTTCCTTCTCCAATTTATTTTACAGATGAGAAAACTGAGGCAAAGAGGGCTAATGACTTTTCAAGAGCTAGCTAGTTGGTGTTCGGGGTTGGGACTTCATGAAGAGATATCACAATGATGTGTAGGGTTTCCCTAAAAGGGCATGGTTGAGGTGAGTAACATTTCATACAGATTTTGTGACAAAAGATATACTCCTTAAGTATTGTAGCAAAACAGAAAAATAGAAAAATGAGGGACCAGTTCTTGAAGTTGTGAGCCATCCAGTTTGAACAGAGTATGGAATCAACAAAGGGGAAAAGTGAGATAAGTATTTAGGTGATAGAAACCAAGAAAGCAGAGAATATCAAGAAAAGGTGGAGAGGGGAAGGAATCAGAAGTGACAAATGCTATAGAGATATCAAAAAAGTTGAGTAGTAAAAAAATTCATTCCATTTGTCATTGGTAAGCTTTGAGAGGGTTGATTCAGTGAGACTGTAGGGAAGGTGACAAATTACAAAGTGTTATGGAGTGAGTGGGTGGTGAAGAAATAGGGCTATTGAGTATAAATTAGTCTTTCAAAAACTTTGACAGGGAGATGAAGGAGAGAAATAGACTAGTATCTCAGAACAGGTAGAAAATTCAAAGAGCTATTTTTTGGATAAGGGAGAATGAAACACTTTGCAAACAAAAGAAAAAGAGCCAAGGGTGACAGAGAAGGGTTGAAGATGAGAGAGAGAGAGAGAGAGAGAGAGAGAGAGAGAGAGAGAGAGAGAGAGAGAGAGAGAGAGA
>NC_058130.1:477513436-477603381 GCF_016433145.1 Gracilinanus agilis
AGAGAGAGAGAGAGAGAGAGAGAGAGAGAGAGAGAGAGAGAGAGAGAGAGAGAGAGAGAGAGAGGGGACAGCTGGGTAGCTCAGTGGATTGAGAGTCAGGCCTGGAGACGGGAGGTCCTGGGTTCAAATTTGGCCTCAGACACTTCCCAGCTGTGTGACCGTGGGCAGGTCACTTGACCCCCATTGCCCACCCTTGCCACTCTTCCACCTAGGAGCCAATGCACAGAAGTTAAGGGTTTAAAAAAAATTTCGCGAGAGAATAAGCAGGTCAGAGATCAGATAATTAGTTAGTTTGTAGGTTCCTAAATGCTAAGGGACAGTTAAATGAGACAGTGGATTGAGTGCTAGACCCAGAGTCAGGAAGATTCATCTTCCTGAATTCAAATTTGGCCTCAGACACTTACTAGCTGTGTAATCTAGGGTGTCATTTAATCCTGTTGGCTTCATTTCACTCATCTGTTTAAAAAAAAAAGCTGGAGAAAGAAATGGCAAACCACTCTGGTATCTTTGCCAAGAAAAACCCATCTCTGAAAATGACTTAACAACAAATTATATGCTAGATACTGTGCTTAATACAGAGTTAGCAACGACAAGAAGGAATCTCTGCCCTCCAGAAGCTTATATAAAGGATTTTTTCTGGGCGAAGAGTAAGGTCATCTGAGATGGGAAGAAGTAGAAGACATGAAAACAAAGAGAAGTTTTGAGATGTGAATGTGGAATGGGAGGAGAAAGTTATGTGAGTTCATGTCAGATGTTCTTAATCTTGTTAAATTAAAAGGAAAGATCATCTGATAAGAATTTAGATATAGAAGGCTGGGAGCTCTAGGATTAGAGACTCATAGGATCATAGTTCTATAACTGAGATAGACCTCAGATATCACCTATTCTAAATCCCTAATTTTATAAATGAGTAAATGAAAATGGGGGAGGTACATAACGTGGGAAAGTGGGGTGGTAAGTGACAGACTGGGAAAAATCATCAAACTATGATTTTAGAAAATGTAAAAGAAAGTCAATTATATGTGAATAAATGGATTGATGAAAGCATTCAGGGTCCAGCTGTTGTTAAAAATAATTCATTTATAATTTAATTAGTGCATCAAAATTTCATTACTTCTTCTAGCAATGTTTAGCAGCCTGGGAACAAGAGTGAGAGCAAAAAAAAAACAAAACTGGATGGTAGGGATTACTACAGGTTGGGAATTAGTCGGATAGAGTTATTGGAAAGTCAAGATCAACAAGGAATCATAAAGGGATGGTTATCATTGCAGTAATTATCAAGGTACAGGTTTGGTAGGGAGGCAAATGAAGCCGAAAAGGAAGAGAAAGGGAAAAGGAAGGGAATAATCATTTATCTATGTGCCAGGCACTGTGCTAAGAGCTTTACAAATATTATTCCTCATAACAGCTATGCAAATTAGATACTATTATTCTTTTGCTCATTTTACAGCTGAGGAAAGTGAGGCAAACAGAGGTTATGTGACTTGGGCCCTGGTTCACAGAACCAATAAGTATTTGAGACTAGATTTAAATTCAGGTGTTCTGACTCTAGGACCAGAAATCTATCCACAGGACCACTTAGGAGTCTCCAAATGTAATGAACTGGGCGAATAGGAAGGAATGGAGAAACCAGAGGTTACAGTGATATCTTAGAGTAGATTTAAAGGAAGTAAGGAGAGCAAAAAGAGGTAAGAGATCAAGAGGCCATAAAAAGGAGATCTTAAAGGATGTACAGCACCAGATGAGGAATAAGGTCTAGGGTAATAGGCATAATGGTGACTGACTGAAGGGGGATGGAAATGGAGGGTGCTCCATTTCAAAAGATTTAGAAATTGAAAGGTCAGCGTGGTAGAAAAGTTACTAATATATATTCAAGGCACAGAGAATGATGTCAGAAGAAGGAATAGAAACAACATGCACGAACTAGAGATTCCAATTAGTCTTGTGCTGATCCCAGACAAGATTCTATTTCATTATATGTGCTGTCAATTTCCATGATGGATGAGGTACTACAGAATCTTAGTGAAAATTCAATATAGATCATTTGTTTTCTTTCTATTTCTGGTGGTGGATGGGAAACATAGAGAAATAGTTTGACAGTGTTATCATTTGGCAAATTTTTTAAGTTACGTGCATGCAAACATTATTTACAAAATTACTATAATGATTGGCTGTATTTATAAATATTTTAATAACATATTCAAAGGGTAGCTATGTAGCACAACAGATAGAGTACCAGGCCTGGAGTCAGAAGGACCTGGGTTCAAATCTGACCTCAGACACTTTCTAGCTCTGTGATTCTAGGCAAGTCACTTAACCCCAATTGCCTAGCCCTTATTGATTTTCAGTCTTAGAATATTGATTCTAAGACAGAAAGAAAGGTGTTTTTTTTTAATAACATATTCAACAGTCTATTAGAACAACATGGAAAAGCTGCTCACTATGGTGACAATTATCATTCTGAGCTAGGACATTACTTCACTTGTAAAACCCCCAAAGCCGTTTATTTAACTCTTAGTAAGAAAGCCAAGGCAGAATGGATGCTCAATTCTATTTGTAAAGAAAAACAAAAAGACTCATGATAGTAACAAACATCTGGAGCAAGTAAATTCCATGTTTAAAATCTTTACCTGGTCTAGTCTCTTGAAATTTCCCCCTCACTTCCTCCCCCAGGCTGCTATCTTACTGATATGCACCCAGATGCAATCTTCTGAGAACCTATCAGAGCTGACTTACTTTACAAAGAGATATAGGAATACAGTTTCAAGTGAAACCTTAAAGAAATGCTGATGGTTAGAATTAGCATTATCATTTATGAGATCTGAGCCTGCCAGAAGACTGATTTGGTTCCAAATCTTCAAAGAATTATAGAATTGGAAGGGACTTCAGAGATCTTTTAGTCCATCTTTTCCCTGAACAGGAATACCTTGTAAAATATTCCTGAGAAGTCACTCAACTAGTTCCATCAAGCCCCTTAGGAGAGCTGTGGCATGACCACAAGAAAGCTATGGCATTACCCCAAAGGGTGTGTTGAACAAACAGTTGAAGGGCAGAAAGTTGGATCTTACTCCACTATTCAGATAAGGGCAAATCTTGTGTTTATCTCTAAGACTTATATAACTCTTTTTATATATTATAACTCAAAACCTGCCCACTCAGCCTTCTTTCACTGCTGGTTTTCCAAGTGCATCATTGGCCCCTTGGGGGAATTACAACCAAATCATCCTTAGATATTAAGAGCAGCTGTGTAGGTGAAATTTCTTGCCCTACCCCCAGCATCACCATACCCATGACTTATATCAACTCATGGATGACACAAGAGCTCCCTAGTAACTAGGTTCTGGGGTCTGGGGCCCAGTAAGATCCTTGCCTCCTCTGTTTTTGTTCTGGATGAAACAGATTCAAATAAATAGTGGATTATGACCTTTCCTGAAGAACTCATTATATTATCTATCTAACTCACACTCTCTTCTAAACTTCCATATTATTATAGAAAGCACCACCATCTTTCCAGTCTCCCAATTTCATAATGTTCATGTATTCACTTTCTCTCACTTCATACATCGAGTCAGGTGCCAAAGTTTGTTGATTCTGCTTCTGACATCTCTGATATCTGTTCACATCTCTCCCCAGGAGATCAGGGCTTCATCACCTCTTGCCTTGACTATTAAAATAGCTTACCTAAATCAATCTCTTTTATTCAAGTTTCTTACCCTTCCAAATTGTCTTCCCCATTACTATCGAAGTGACTTTCCTGAAATATAGGTCTGATCATCTTACCTATACTCAGTAAAACTCAGTCACTTTCTTCTGACTCCAGGATGAAATGTTATTTCATTTTTATCTCATCTTTTTTAATTTATATTTTTATAAGGAAAACAGCATAGTACAAGATTATGTTACGTAATTCATATGTAAAGAAACATAAGTATAAAGAGGGTAGGATCAAAAATTTTACCAATGAAGTTCATGATCAAAATATTATAGAGACAATTGACCTAAGAGGTAAGGGGATAAGAAACCACTTTCATCACAACTCAGAAAGATATATTGTACAAATATTTTCATCCCTAATTTTGGAGATAAGTAGAAGCTCAGAAAAGTTAAAGGACTTTGTCATTACCGCTCAGCTAGCATCTGAGCAGAGACTTGAACTTGACACTCACCAAAGGAAATTTCCTCTCTAAAAGAAGCCACCCATAAAGTATCTTTGTAATAAGGAAGAAAGGGAACCCATTGCTTCCTGAAAAAGTTCATTCCACTTTTAAGATAACTTTATATGGAGTTTTTCCTAATATTCAGTTAGAATCTGCCTCTTTATAACTTCCATCCATTCTCCTCATTCTACCCCTGAGAGTGAAGCAGGACAAATCAAGTTCCTTTTCCATGTGACAACCATGTGACATTTCCTGTTGCTACCTTCTAGATCTCATTTCTAAAAGGATGTTTAAAAACTAGCTTCCTTGTGGTCTAGTGCCATGATAGAAACTGATATCATCATAGATGTTTTCAAAGTTTGTTTGCATAATACCAAGGAGATTCTCTGATTTGGTTTTATATTTTAACTGGATCTCTCTACATAATGGAGGAAGGCAAATTTATTCACCACCTACCTACATCACATAAAATATGTGATTTCAATTAGTGAACAAAGCTGTTAATGTTCTTTTTGGCTTTTGTGATTACCAGAAAGAAGATAGGATAATCATTACTTTCTGCTTTCCAGAAGAATTATCCTGCCCTTCTATATAATTACATGACAGAATTATGACCTCAATATCAATTAGGAAGTAAAAAAAAACATGGGTTATGAATTAGGGAACTTATTGCCTTGCTCAGATTGAGTGTTAACAAAATTAGCTTTGACAACAGAGCCATGAACATTACAAGTGTAAGTTGATTAATGTTTGTTTTTAGTTTGGTGCTTGCAAAAAAAAAATCCTCTAGAACTCCTTGTTGTACAAGAACTGAGTGATGCAAAATGAATATATTGGCATTCAGAAACTCAATTCAATTCCACTCAATATCCCAACTCTGTCCTCAAGGAGCTTATAAACTACTGGTGGAGGTAAGAAAGGAATACGTAACGAAGTAGTAATGGATAGGAAAGCTACAGCATCCTATAGGAAGTTCAAAGAGGGAAGCCTCACTTGTGTTCTGGGCAGCACAAGATCTTGGCATCTGACCTGGACTGAACCAAAGGAAGGCTTTCAATAGACTTCAATGGGAGTGGGGAAGGGAGAGGGAAATTGAAATACAGACCCGCATTGAGGCTACCACAATATTAAATCTGTGTTTAATGTATGAATGCAGATTAAGCATGCTAGGACTATCTATAGCAACTATTTAATGACTCCATTATAAATTTACCTGAGAGGTATGGAATGGAGAGCTTAGCAAATAGTTTGGAGGACTTTCTGCAGTGTAAATAGTGTTCAGCTGCTTGGGGAAAATCCAAGTCCAAGATCATAGAGTGGTGCCATAGCTTGGCAGGTGAGTTGCATGAAGAGCTACCGACATCTCCCTCTCCATTCCGAGGTCTGTGCTGACATCAGAATGCCTCCACTGATTCTCTCCATGTGCTGTCTGTCATCTTATACAGAACAGTTCTTTGTAAAGGCATCCTATTTATTGGATTTTCTTAACTCCCACCTATGTCTGCACCAATTTAGGGATGAGTGCTCCCTCTATGACCTCCAATGTTCATTCCTTCTATTATAACTGTGGTGTGATCTACATAGATAGGAAGTGTAAAGACTCTATACAGCTCCATGAAGCATCAACACTCCCCACTAGGTTAAATTCAGAAATGAATGGATGTCTGAAAGAAGCCTTGCTGCCCTTATCTCTTCATATAGTCATCTTTACAAATGATTCATGATCATTTTGTCCCATAGTATATAATCAGTGATTAATATGACTGAAGATTCTGAATCAATTATCCAGACGGATTTTTTTCTAACCTAATTGTACACATTATTAGAGTTTTGCAAAACACTTTCCATTTACTATTTCATAATAAGCCCATAAAGAAAATAATATTACTCATTTTGCTGGGAAAACGGAGGCTTAGATGGCGTCACATGGAATATAGCTAGAATGTATCTGAGGGCACTTTTAAATCCAAGTCTTTCTAACTCCAGGTATAATACTACATCCCATAATCCCTGTCTTTCATTAGGTTTGGCCTCAGTATTTCTGTATGGGAAAGGAAATGTTGCTTAGGTTTTAATTTGAAGAGATCCAATGAATTCATTTTTTGTTTTCAGTTTTTTGGATATAGAGTTGAAGTGACCTTAGAGATCATCTAGTGTAACCAACTTAATTTACAGATGAGCAAAATGAGGTCCAGAGAAGTTGGATTTTATCCAGGATAGGAATTAGCAAAGCTAGGATTTACAACCAAGTTATTTAACTCCAAATCAACAAGTTGTTAAGCATCTATTATAAAGTGCCTGCTAAGTTCTTGAAGCCATGCTCAGAGAGAGAAAAATATAAACAAAAAGAAAGTCCCTATCTATAAGCAACTTACATTCTGATGATAAAAAAAGAACATATAAAAAAGAGCTGAATGTGAGGGACGTTGGAGGGAGGGGAAGTGGGTGCCCTGCGAATGATGGTGATAAAACACTTCAAATGATTCAAAATGTGGTCTTCTGGAAAAAAGACCCTAAGGCAAGAAGGGAGCTATAGGGTTGAAGGAATAAGCTAGCTGAGTCATGGTGGTGAAATCCTTCCTTTCTACTGTGAAACTTTACCTGCCTTCTAGTTCAATGCCTTCCCCCCAACCATTTGCGAAACTTTTAAAGTATAATTGGATTTGGCCTTCAGTGGCTCCCCATTGTACATAGGGAGCAAGGAACAGAACTGGGATTTAAACCTTGATCATCTGAGTCCAAATTCAGCCTTCTTTCAAGGGAACTGTACCATTTAAGATGCTTTATGAGTGTCTTCTGCCTACTTTTGCACACTTATATATTACTAGTTCACTTTACCCCACTCTGGCTGATAAATGGTGTTTTATAGTAATGTCTTTGTGGGATATTCTCTGGTTACTTTGGGACAAGGCCATAACTACATTAGGAGATTTGTCTCCCTATAGATACCTATGCCCTAGGTGAAAACCTTCTTTATCACTTTAGTAATTTCAGATTTTTGTCCTTCCTAGAAACTACTTTTCAGTCCTTATTAGTACAAATTACTGCAACTGATCTTTTATTGGGACAAACTGGGATGAGAAAGTTTTTCTCTGGGGTAATTTGTTTTGCAAAAATGGTCAATTGGGAAAATAAACCCGGATACCAGTCTGCTGCAGCTTATTTTCAGTGTGAACACTCCAAAAAGTAGAAGAAGAACTTAAAAAGCTCTTGATAGAGTCTACTGAAAAGCTTTGAGCATCAATATGGAACCATGCCCAAAGGGTCATAAAACTATGCATACCGTTGACCCAGCAATACCAGTACTAGGTCTATATCCCAAAGAGATTGGAGATACGGGGAAGGGATCTATTTATACAAAACTATTTTTAACAGCAGTTTTTATAGTGGCAAAGAATTGAAAACCAATAGGGTGCCTATTAAATTAGGGAATGGCTAAACAAGTTTTGGCATATGGTTGTAATGGAATACAAAAGAAATAATGAATAGGATGAGTTCAGAAAAACCTGGAAAGACTTACATGAACTGATGCAAAGTGAATTAAACAGAACTAAGAGAACAATGTATATAGTAACAGAAATATTGTATCATTTGTGAAGGACTAAACTATTATGAGCAAAATAAGGTTTCAACATAACCCTAAGAGATTCATGATAAAAAATGCTATTTACAACTAAAGAAAAAACTGTTGGAATGTGATTAAAGATCAAAGTATGCCATTTCTAGTTCTTCAATCGGCTGCTCCATTTCACAATCAGGTTCCTTTATTTCCTTCATTTTTTGAAGAATGGAAGGATCATTAGAGCAGGTCAAGAATTTCTTAGGGGCTTGACTTTTGGTGAATTTTTACTTTTTTCTGTATATTGACCATATCTCACACAGCTGCAATTAGCACATTACTGCCAAGCATTAGTGAAGAAAGAAACTACTCCAAGTTGTCTTCAAGAAATTCAATTACCATCAAAAGCTTGAATTAACACTACACTTTTTATTTTTTCTTCAGCTTTTTTCCACTGAAGTTTAGATACTTCCTTGACTTTCCAGGATTTTTAAACTTGGTATGAGGTTTAATTTACATATTACAGATTTCCTGTATTTTCTCAGATATCTCAAGGCTATCTGGTTCAGTTTCCTTAACCCAACCTAGCCCTCATTTCCTCCTAGCCTATTGTCAGTGGCCTAGAAACTAAAGGAAGGAAAACTTTCAAGGAAAAGATTATGGGGCACAAAGTAAATACTCCATCCACAAATAATAAAGAATTTACTGCATTGTTTTAAGTATTTCACATAATTATTAGAATCAGAAATCTGCATGGGTAGAAAGGGCAGTCCATAATTTTTTCTACATGTTTCCTAGAAAATAATACATTTAAATCCTTCAGGTTAGAAGCTTCCAGGTAGACTATTAAACTTTTTAGTGGAAAGACTGAGGAGTATATAAAAATGAAGAGAAAATGTGGGGTTCTCACTTTTTCTAGACCTGAGACCTGTTAGTGGAGAGTAACATGGTGTCAGGAGTTTCTATCTAGTCTACTTGAAAATATGTCCCAAACTTTAGAACAAGTGTCCAGGACTCCCAGAATGATATAATCCTCTTTTTCTTCTGTATTCATGTTTTCTTGTATAACAGATGTTAGTGTCCTATTCAAACTAAATTTATTCATATATAGCTTTGAGACTTACAAAGTATTTTCCATATGTTAATTCATTTGACCATCACAACTTTAAGATAGATGCTAATATTAACCTCATTTTTTTACAGATGAGGAAATCGAGTCCTGGAGATGTTAAGTGACTTACCCAAGATTACATAGCTAAATGTCTGAGGCAGGATTTGAACTTAGGATTTTTTTTAACTCAGTCATTTAAAGCTCTGGAGATCCATTGCACCACTTAGCTGTCTTTCTCTTCATGGTATGAAAATGACCCTGAGGCCTTTCTTTTTTGTCTATTGCACTGAAACAATTATTTCATTGGTTTAGAGAACTACCAATGAAGAAACTACCTCAGATAAGATTCTCTTCTGCACCTTGTGGAGTATATAAAAATGAAGAGAAAATGTGGGGACTCACTTTTTCTTTCAAAGAGGACTGATGATATTACACAGTGATGCTTATGAGGACACAAAAGTCCTCCTCATTTCTCAGTTTGAAAAGCTTATCTTCTTCAACTCCAATTGCCAAATCCTACCATTTCTGTCCCAATGATGTTTCTCAAATCTATTTCCTTTTCTCTGTTCTCATATCTACCACCTTAGCTCCAGCTCTCAGCACATCTTGAATGCACTATTGAAATGGCTTCTCACTGAATCAGTTTGCCTGTTTCAACAAGGGAAGAAGCAGTATGGAAGACCCAGGTTTAAATCCTGCCTCAGATATTTACTACTTGTGTGACTGAGCAAGTTACTTAACCTCTCCAAGTTTCACTAATCTTATTTGTTAAATGATTAGCACTTGTGTCTTACTATAACACACAATCAACCACCCAGATACAGAATGGGAGAGATATGGACGGACAGCAGTTCACAGGAACAAAGCTAAGGGTTTTTGTGGATTATACACTCTCTGTGAGTCAATAGCAATGCAAGGCAGTCTCTTCCTCCTCTCTTCCTCTGCCCAACACCCCAAAGAAGCCCAAAGGCAAATCTAACCCTGGACCACATTCATAGAAATAATAATGTGAAGCATAAGGGATGGGCTCATCCCACTGTATTCTGCCCCAAACAAAAGCATCTATTAATGTGTTGTTCAGTTGGGGTCACCACATTTTCAAAATTACAAACTGTAGAACATCCAGGACAGAGTGAGTAGGAGCACTCAGAACCATGTCATATGAGGGAGAATAAGAAGAAATGAAAGGGGAGGGTTAGGGTTAACTTGGAGAAGACTCAAGGGAAGAATAATTGCTGTCTGCCAGTGCGGAAGAACCACTTGTTTTGTAAGCTGGACCAGTCTTTGAAAGGAATGGGGAGGTCATTTGGCTTCCTTGCTACCTAATGCCTAAAGGTAGCTGGAGGAGTTGGTGTAGAAGGATTTTGCTGAATTCTCACTGCCCAGACTATCTTTCTGACCCACTGTGGCTGGTTGCTATGGTGCAAGAAAGTATAGGGGAAACTTTTTTATCTCATTTGCTCTCTTTTGAATCTTACAAATAGTATTCTATTTCTTGTTATTAGCAAAGTTATTTTTATTGCGTTATATGATCTCTGAATGTCTCACTGCATTCAAACCCTGAAACTGAATTATTAGTATTAGAGTAGACTGAGGTAAGCCTGACCTAGGATATCAAACACTGGAAGGTATGTAGAAAAGAGATCACATTGATTCTGCCTGAACCCAAAAGGAAGAAAGAAGAAATAGATCTAAGCTAACAGTTAGGCAGTTTGGGGTTTGCTATAAGGAATAACTTTCTAATAATTAAAGTTGTTTAAAAGAGGAATGGGCTGCCTCGATGAGTTCTGGATCACTGAAATCGTCAAGTGAGGGTAAGATGACGACTTATCACAGATCTTGTCAAAGGGATTCCTGCTTAAATATAGGTCAGGTTATATCTTAGAAAGAAATGGAAGAGATCTTAGATATCAGCCAGTCTAAACCAACCCAGAGAGATTTAAGTTAATTGTCCAAGGACATATGAGTAGACAGTAGCAGAACCAGAATTTGAATCTAGATCCTTGGACAGCATGACCTGTGTGTGTGGGGGGGTACCTTCCAATTCTGAAATCTTATGATTATTAGAGAATACCATGCCATGTTTCTAGCATGCACATCATTCAACTAGACTGAAAGTCCCCTGACAAGGACCATGACTTTCTATATATCACTATTACCTAGGAAATATGAACAACTAATATATTTAATTAGTGTTGTCCTGTTCTTTCTGTATTTGTGAGAATTCTTTTGACTTCCTAGATTTAGAAACTTGTTATGTTTATCTGACAATGTAACTTCCTTACTAAGCAAATATACTGGCCTATTCTACTTTCATGAACCTTGTTGATTAGATGTGAATATGGGTTCTCCTCTCCTCTGCTGCTTTTGCCATAGTCAGCTCCTCTTTTACTGTTATTTCTTCACCTTCTCTACCAGATTCTACATCCATTAAAGGATAATAGCTCTAATTCTTAGCTTATCATACGAACAATTTTTTTATCAGGAGACATAAGTTTCAAAGAAAAAAAAACATTTGTCCTCTCTTTTACCCATCTGCCCAGAGCATAAAGAAGATTATAAGCCAAAATATAATCATGTATTTTATTAGTCAACATATATCTAAAATACAATATTACTTTTTTCTTTGTCATAGTATATATTATCTGAATGGAATTATAATTTGTATTATAACTATAATTAAAATGTTTTTATAGATAATACTTAATTTAGATTTCTGTAATTCAAAATTCACAAAAACATCATCTCTGTTTAAGATTACATGGCTACAAATATATAAGAGTTTTTAAAAATTATATCTCAGTATCTTAAATGTAATCTCTTGGAATCACTACTATTAATCTGCCTTCTTACACTTTATATTGATGAAATTTAATCAATTATTGGATTTTTATCTTCAACTTTTCTGCTTTGCTATATTTAAAAAACAGCTTTAGGGTTTACAAGCTAGACTCTAGGCACTCATGTGCCTTATCACACGGGGAGGAAGGATCAATTCTACCATTCCTTATCATTGGTTCCTTACCACAGAAAAAACATTGCTATCACCAAAGCACCAAGTCATCACTTTGCCATGCATTACACATGGCTTCTGGGCTATTGGGTTTTTCTCATTAATAACACTTTCACTTGATAACAGCCTTCTACTTTTACTTTCCATGAGGGTACAGAAACATGAGGACTAAAACTTGTGCAGAGATGTTGCTAGTGTACAGAGAGGCAATGGGAGTTGATTTGTGCTTAGCTAGAAGGTCATTTTCCTCCGGAATTCATATCAGACACTGGCCTAGACTAGGTGGCTTTATCTGAAAGATCTTCTAATTTTCCTGCCACTCAGGTTTTGAACTGGGCGCCAGTTGTTCACCATGTGTTTTGCAGATGTTTCTCCTTCAGGAGTGAAGTAAAGGCTATAGAACTTTGACATCTGCAAAATAAAAAATATTCAAATTAACTCTCAGTTATGAGCTCATGAGATAACTCAAGAACAAATTGGATCTTTGTATCCCCACAGTATCTAGTACATGGAAGCAATATTTGATTTGTTAATTAAATTTTATTGTGAAACAAACATCTAAATATACAAAAGAGTAATAAAGTGAATTGGATAAGAAAATTGTGAAACTTCTTTGATAGTTTGCTTTTAAAGAAATACACATATTATGTATAATTTAACAAGATAGTAAACTACTGTGTCCCCTTTTGTACTTTTAGAATGCTTCATTGCTTTTTTTTGCATATCTCTCACTACTGATTAACAAACTACCCCCTAAAATAAAAGCCCTTCTTTTTAGTAAATCTGTACAGTTGAGCAAACACACACACACACACACACACACACACACACACACACACTGCCATTTCTGAGAAGGCATACCACAATCTGGAACTCGTAGCCATTACCTCTCCATCAAGATAAGGGAAATAAATAGGTTTCAGAATCAGCTTTCTGGAGTCACTATTATTCTCGGTATAATTTAAGGACAAAATTTTAGCTGGTTATTTTTTGAAATTAAAAGTCTTATACTATAGCTAGTATGTACTTTCCAGATGCTGCTGCTAAGTGAGGAGCATAAAAGACCTAAGATTAGGCTAAAGGTCACTTTCCAGTGGATTCAGACAACAAATCATGACTTTCATTCGACAAGGTGAGTGTGACCAGGTCCAGTCTAGCTTTCTGTTCATATACAGAGCATGAATTTCTGAAACTGGCAATTCTTATCTTGTTCAGGGCATTTAGGTGGTCCAGTGGATAGTGCTAGACATAGAGTCTGGAAGACTCGTTTTCCTGAATTCAAATCTGGCCTCAGGCACTTACTAGCATTGTGTCACGTAGGCATGTCACTTAACCCTATTTGCCTCAGTTTATCATCTGTAAAATGAGCTGGAGAGGGAAGTGGCAAATCCCTTTAGTACCTTTGCCAAGAAACCCCAAGTGGGATTGTGAAGAGTTGGGCACAAACTAAACTTGTTTCAGTTCACTGATTCTAACATCTGCAACAAAAACAGACATATCCAAACATACAGCTTCCTCAGATATCATCATTCTTCATCAAAAAGATTTCTATTTTTCAACATTTGACACATAAAGCCATTAAAACAGGGTCTCTAGGCAGTGGAAGGACTCTCAGTGCTCCAAAGACTGAGGTCCTCAGATCACATCTCTTTTTTTCCCACTTCATCATTGTGGGTCACGTTTTCTACAACAATGCCTACTATGATAAAAATCCCATGTTATGGGCCCCTGGAAAGTTATAAAAATTTTGGCTAAAGTAAGGAAAATAACCAGGGAAGAAATTATATAAAACTTAGGTAAATTATTGTTATGTCATCTAGTATCATTCAATTAATTTAACATGTTTAGTTTAAGTATTTTCTAGGTTCTCCATGTTTTCCCAAAGCAATAGAGAGGTGGAGGTGGGGGACATGGAGTTGGAGTCAAAGAACTTTGTGAACTACCACTTCTTCTTCCCTGCCTGACATTACCTGGCAGATATTTGCACCTCTGGCCTTTGGTTTTCTCACCAGTAAAATGGAAGAGTTGGCCTAGATGACCTCTAAGGTCCCTTTGTAAGTCTGAACCAATACTCTGTGATTTTCTATTTCCAAATATGGCCTTTCACTAGCCTTTCTTCACACTCAAGACTCAGATTGAGCTCATTAAATCCCTAGAGAAACAGGGTTTTGTTTTTTTCTGTTTGAGTCCTGGTTCCTCTCCCTCAACTCCAGGTTTAAGCTATTCTCCTACCCGTCATCTGGTATGAAATCCCTTATTGGGCCTTACTTTTTTTCCTAGCCATTCACCATGATTTCTCTGAGTTCACTCATTCAGGTGCTTTCTCAAGTTCTTTTGTCTTAAGTTTATTTTTGATGAATTTCTAGCAGACAAGGTACCATTAGACTGATGGGATTCAACTCATTCAGGGTTTACTTCTTTTAATGAACTCAGTTTCTCTAAAAGATCTAGGTTTTTGCTTATTATGTCCTTTGCATGGGCTAATCAGTTATCATTTTCAGGTTCAGATTAATCACTGAAGCTACAGAGAGTGATAGTGATACACAGAGAATCCCCTTCCTATAAAGAAGAGAAACAAAGCCCTTGTCTCATCATCAAAGCAACTCTGAAGATCAGGATAGGTCAAAAAGACATGAATTTCTCTGGAACACCAAAATCTAAGGGACTGAGATGGACCAGGAAGCCAGATGCAAAAAATTCAAGGAAGCAAAATCCATTCCAGATCAAGCATCAGATTCAACCTGTGTTCCCAAAGCTTTGGCCCTTTATTTACAAGTTATGTTTCCTTCCCTTCCCTCCCATTACAGGCTCTGTCTCCTGCTATGTGCAGAAGTGTTTTAATGGCCATGAGGTAGATATGATGGTAAGGTTATATATAAGTTCAGAAACCATTTTTCTTCCCAAATGACTGTGGTGTTACAGGGGTAGAAAGCATTTGTGAATTCTGGAAAAGGCAATTGTCTTCTGGCGTCAAGAGTTCCTGTGGTGGGCATCCTCTGAAACATGCTGGGCTAAGATCCTGAACCCCTTCACCACTTCTCCAATGTCCTTGCAAATCTACTAGGCACCAGTGGCATTTTCCATCATTTCAATGAATCAAGAATCATAGGATCTTAGATTAATATTTCAAGGGGATCTTTGGTCTTGTCTACTTCTTTCACCTCACAGACAAAGCAACTGAATCCTGTAGAGGTTAAATAACTTATTCCAGGTCACACATATAATAGGAGTCAGAGCTAAGACTCAAGCCTCAGCCCCCTAACTTCAAATCTAGCACTTTTTCTGATATTACAGTGGTTCACCAAAGAATTTGAATGATAATATTATATTTCCTGTCCATTCATAATTAATAGTAGTAGGGAAGGAAGAATTTCAAGGTAAGCCTGCTGTGGTAAAGACCAGGTGGGGGAATAGATAGAGTGGATATACATTAAGGAAGGTGTCTACTCCACTCACACCTGTAGTTTCTGGGGAAAAAAATATTCTTGTACAAGATAGTCATGCCTAGTCCCCCCTAAGCTGTAAGGCTCCCTCTCAAAGCAAGATGGCAGCACTGTCATGTCTCTCAGAGGGTGCCATGAAGTGTTGATGATCATTGGAGTTGGGAATTTATCTAACAAGTGAAAGAAGACTGAGGTACCAAAAGTGAACACTAACCAAAGGTCCCATATGCAAGCCAGAGAGGTTAGTATAAAATTAAGAGGAAAGATACAGGAGCATAGGCAAATAAACTGGTGTTATATCTTACTTAATCCAGCTTATCAAAGACGAATCTGATGAAGAAATGAGGAGAGAAGCTATAGTATTTATACTTCTTTCATATTTATGGCCACCCAATTAATTGAAAGATGCATGGAATAAAAGGTTCTACTGTGCCTTTTTGTTGACTACAAAATAGCATTCTATTTTGATAGAGCAAAAAGCTACCTTAAGGGCCCTCCTCTCACAATGCTCCCATGCTTATGTTAAAATCATCAAAAAGATTCCTCAAGGAGTGTGACAGCAGAAATTAGTTTGCCAACCTTCTAAGTATCTACCAATCCACAAGCATTTATTAAGTGACTATGATGTGCCTAGCACTGTGTTAAGCAAGGAGAATTAAAAACAAAAAAGAAGCAGCAGCTCCAAAGATCAGGGAATTTATATTCTCTCAGAGAAAACACTATGAAAAAAAATAGTTGTTTATATAAAGTAATTATAAGGTAATTTTGATGTGAGGTAGGTGGGAGGAAGGGAGAGACACTTGCAGACTGGAGGATCAGAAAAGGCCTTACAAGTAGAAGTGGCATTTGAACTAAATTTTGAAGGAAGGCAGAGGTGAGAAGTGTACCTTCCAGGGATTGAGGAAAAATAATAAAAGGGCATAAAAGAAAGAAGACTTGATATCAAGCAAGATATACAACAAGAAGGCAGATGCTTATAAAAGGTATTGAAATTGAAGTGGAATTCCATAGAGTGAGATTATTCAGAAGCTCTTATTTGCAAATGTCCTTGGGATGATTATATCAAGCCCCAGAATATTGTTACATCAACCCTAAAAGAGTGTTATAATCACTTAAATGAGAGCAGCCATTATAACACTTCATACAAGACAAACCAAGGATGAGGAGAGACTATTGTCCAGATTTATACTAGCTAGATGAGATTTGTTGAAGATGTTGTTAGATAGCTGCCTGATCAGTAAATAAGTTGGGTGGGTCATATACAGGAACACATGATAACCAACAGAGGCAGCACATGCCTGGGCCCCCTGGGTGTTCACACCATGTCACAAAACCGAGAAGGAGGACTCTGAGACGTTGGGTAGACCCTCTCATGGAGTATCTGAGGGAGGACATGGACAAGAGCTGGACTGGATGAGAAGGCATGGATGGTTATGATCTATTCTATTGACAGAATGCATGATTGTGTTGATTGATTATAACATTGTAAGGTTCTTGGGAATAGATGTTGTTTCATTCATGACATCGGTATCTCCAGTACTTAGCCTAGCCCTAACATATAGTAAGCAAAGAATTTATGTATTTTGATGAATTGATCTCTAAGATCACAGATTTTAATCAAAGTATTTAAGAGGATTAAAATCTTAATTTCACTAATAACATGTTACTACACCCTCAGGAGTATTATAGGAAGTTTACTTACTTTGGAATATTAGATACAGACAATTAGAGACAATAAAATGTCTTGGGATTACAAAATTTAAATTAAAAACACTTGCAAGGCACCTAGGTGGCTCAATTGATAGAGAGCCAAGTCTTGGAGAGGACCTGGGTTCAAATCTGATCTCAGATACTTCCTACCTGTGTGAACCTAGGCAAGTCACTCAACCCCAGTTGTCTAGCCCTTAGCACTCTTCTATCTCAGAAGTGATACTTAATATTAATTCTAAAACAGAAGGTAAGGACTTTTAAAAAACTGCAATAAATAAGTGCAAAAAATTAAATAAATCCTGACAATCTACTTACACTATCCAAGACTTAAGTTATTGAACCTTCTATAAAATGACTAATTTTCTACATTATATGCTCTGTATGCTCTGGCCCTAAAATATATTTATACATATTTAAGTATTTTCTTCCAACCTTATCTTAGAAATGTTATCGGTCTTTTGTAAAGTTACTAATTATGACATATATGTTTTTTCAATTCTATTTTCAAGATGTATTGGCGTTTTAATGGATACTTCTCTAGATGAAAACTTTGAACTTTCTTAAATTCAGAGAGCTGCCTGAGATCATTAAAGCTGAAATTAACTTGTCTCATATAAGCAGATCTATCAATAAGAAACACACCTGTTCATGGCTCACAGTGATGGGCATGTTTAAGACGATCCAGGTCACACATTCTGAGAGAGGAGGAGTGGTCAGTGAACCAGGATAAGTATAAAATTCCAAGGAATTAGGAAGGAGATCCCGAGGATTAAAGTCATTGAATGTTGTTTCTTTCCCCTTAAACAAAGCAAAACAAAACATTTAAAATATCAAAGAAGCATATTACATTAATAGGTGCATATCTATCTCTCCTCTAGCAATGATGATGCTTATTAAGGGAAAGTCCAGATTTACTGAAAAACATAAAATAAAGAAAATGAATAATATTTTTAAAGATTGATTGATTTAATTTAGAAGACCTGATTTTTATTTGACATCTGTTTTCATGTCTTGTCTTCTAAAAAACCCTATTATCTTTCCCACTGGGGCACCAATAGATTTTATCTTGTAACTATCCCTTAAGACTAGAGCAACAGAGAGGGAAATAGTTGAGCATGTCTTTAAGGCAAATATCAAGACAATGAATCCCAATTGTGGCTAAGAAATTTAATTATTCATCCCTTTCTTGGATTAGAATCACATTAAGACATTGAGATAAAGGAAATTTGGTGACTGAATATTAGGAATTAAAGTTTTTAGGCAGTCTATTCTTTATTTGAACTGATCAAAACTCTGAATGTCATATATAAAGCAAATGAGGAATTGGGGGACTTTTCTGAAACCAGATGGGGCAGAAAAACATCAAATTAGGAAGCAGCCAATACAAATGTGGCACCAAAAAAAATCTTATCTTACCTTCGTTTGAATTTTACCCAGAACGTCTATGATTTTCTCAAGTCCTGGCAGAGGATTACTTCCCACCTGTGTTGGTATGTATAATGTTAAAAAATACATAAATTATGTTTTTTCTAGCTTCAACTTATCAGAACAATGAAATAGAAAAAAAACAGATTCATAGAACAATCAAACACCTGATTGTTTTAATGGGAGTTTTGTGTAATATTTCATATGCAAACAATTGGGGCTTGTGTTTATAAAGCCCAAAGAGAAATAGAGATTGGCCAATATTGAATTTTAATCCGAGATTTTGCCCTGCAGCCTGAATTTTCCACTTCTGTGGTAAAAACTCAAAAACTCTTTTTGAACTATGTGAACATAGAAAATTTAATGAGAGGGTGGAGAGAAGCATCTCCACACAACTAGAGTGAGAGAAGGGGCATGTGATTATAGCCATAGATGAGAAAATTCCCTCTTACTAATGCAGGTCAGCCCTGTTTCTGCAAGTCTTTTAAAAGATGCCAAGAGTGCTGAGAGGTTATATGACTTATCCTCTAACACAGAGCCAATATGTGTCAAAGACAGGAAATAAACTCAGGCAGGTCTTCCTAGATTCAAGACTATAGTCTCTCTCCTCTCCTCAACTCTCTATAGTTGGCTCTGAAGCCAACTCTATGATTCCAAATATCAACAACAAAAAGAATGAGGGATCATATGGCATAACTGCTATTTAAAAATCTTACATGTATAATTGTCAGGAGAATTTACACTTCAGTTCCTGATAGAATATAAGTAGGAAATGATAGTGGAAGGAACACTGGATCAGAATTTGAAGATGCATGACTAACTCCATTGCTGTCACTTCTGGAAAAAGAATGTACTAGACTAGATGATCTTTCAACTCTAAATCCTAATAACATGTTTCACATAGAAAATGTTGAATCCAAAAGCAATCCTGAATCCTACCATAAATTCAGATATTAAAAAGAATCTGGGAAAAGGACAAAAAGTTTACTTTCTTGGGTACTTGTTTCCTTTCCATTAAAGTACAAGCTATATACAGGATTAATAAGAATTAACAAAGGGAAGGCCCTAGAACTGGAGGGGCTGGGAAAGATTTCCTATAGAATATGGATTTGGGACTTGAAGGAGAGCATTTAATATGGAAATGTTTTGTATAATCTATATCAAAGTGTTTGCCTTCTTGAGGAGCAGAATTAAGGGAGGGAGACGGGCTACATGGTACTAAAATTATTTTTAATGTTAAAAATTATTTACATAGAATTGAGAAATAAATAAAATAAAAACATTCTTTATAAAACAAAAAAAGAAGAAGGAAGAGAGCATTCCAGGGATTGGAGACAGCCAGAGAAAATGCCCTGAGCCGAGAGATGGAATACTTGGTCATGAAACAGCAAGGAGACCAGTAAATATGGTGAGGAGGAAGAAGACTGAAGAAGGTGGGGCAAGGGGAAGGGGGGTAGATTATGGATGGATGGGAGTGGAGAAGAGACTTGAGGCAAGAAGACTGCAATAATCCATGTGTGAAGTGACAGGGGCCAGGTACCAGAGTAGCAGCAGTATCAGGGGAGAGAAGGGGATATATTTAAGAGTTCAACTGATCTTGGAAACAAATTGAATATGGGAGGGTGAGAAATAGTGAAGAAGATACCTGAATTATAAGTCTGATTGAGTGGGAAGATAGTGACATTTTAACAATTGGGTCCAACTAATAATAACAATAATAATTAATAATAATAACAACTCATATTTACAGAGTTTTAATGTTTACAAAGCATTTTCTCCAAGGCAGTCTTGTGAGGTAGAAAATATATTATACAGCATCCATCATATAGATGAGGAAACTTGAGGGGAGTTTGATCTAGCATTCCAAAAAAAAAAATAGTACATAGCAGTGCCTTAATTCACACCTGGGTCTTCCAATTCCAAGCTCAGTGCTCTTTCCATTATATCATGCTACTTCTAGGAATGGCTTATCTTCAAGACTGGATGCCAGATATTTCCAGCCACAGCAATTTGTAAAGATTGTCTACTATGGCAAGAGGAAGAGGACAGGTTGTAATCCATTCTAGTAGAAGGAGTACTCAGACTAATGAAACCATAAATCTCTTAAAGTAGTTGAAGGAAAGTATCAAGAACAATAGCTTTTAACATTTAAAGCATTTCCTAAGTATTTTCATTAAATACTCTAACCTTTTCAATATGCTGATGTGAGGAGGGGAGGTGGATCAGAGGAGTGACCCCCAATTCTACATAAATATATTTCAAGAATATTAAATATAGCAACTAACCTCTAAAAAAACTCCAACAACAGCCAATCCATCACCTTTAGTCAAAGCGATCTTGATACTCTCATATTTTGTATTCCAGTGAACCAAGTGAAGCTAAAACCATCAAAGAACACAAAAATAAAGAAGAGTTAGGAAAATGAAAGTTTCAGGTGATCTTATTCAATAGCATTTTTCTTTATGATAGTATTTTTAGGCTACTCCATATTGTCAAAAGATTTACAGGAAATCCCCATCTATTTCTATCTTCCAATTTCCCTAGCACAGTTGGTAGATTTCTCTAGGATGATTCACAGAAAGATACCAAGAATTATAAAGGTGGAGAAAACACAAATGTTTTCAGCATGAACCACTGGAGACAGTACATATATCAAGGAGATTATGCATGCATTGAAGGATAGAAGTCAAAATTGTTTTATAAGTAAGACTTTTTTGAATATGCATGGATCAAAAGAAAAAATGCTTTCCTACCTCAGCTGCAAATTGTTTTCCATTCATAGTATGCTCAGAGCCGTTTGGTTGATTTTTGGAGCCCCAGTGAAAATGAAACTGGGCCAACCTGTACTTGTCAGCCAGGGGTCCTCCGCACAACACTGAAATTCAAAGAAATCATATTATGCCCATAATAAAATCCTTCTGCCTGGACTGGAGTTATATATGCAAGGCTTACTTTGTTATCAATTATTTTACTTAGTATATAAGAAATTCAAACTTAGATTTGTTTCTACTCTGCTGAATTAATGTTTGTTTGTTTTTTAAAAAGAAACCACATGTTTTGATCCAGCCATACCACTGTTGGGTTTATACCCCAAAGAGATAATAAGGAAAATTACTTGTACAAAAATATTTATAGCCACACTCTTTGTGGTGGCAAAAAATTGGAAAATGAGGGAATGCCCTTCAATTGGGGAATGGCTGAACAAATTGTGGTATCTATTGGTGATGGAATACTACTGGGCTCACAGGAATAATAAACTTGAGGAATTCCATGTGAACTGGAGTGACCTCCAGGAATTAATGCAGAGTGAAAGGAGACAGAACCAGGAGACACAGAGACAGATACACTGTGGCACAATTGAATGTAATGGACTTCTCTATTAGCAGCAAAATGGAATAATCCAGGACAACTCTGAGGGAATTATGAGAAAGAATGCTATTCATATCCAGAGAAAGAACTGTGGAAGTAGAAACACAGAAGAAAAACGACTGCTTGATCACATGGGTCAATGGGGATATGAATGAGGATGTAGACTCTAAGCCAATGATGGACAAATTACGGCCCACAGGCCAGATGTGGCCCCCCGAAATGTTCTGTCCAGCCATGGGACATTATTCCTAATCTGACAAATACAATGAGTAGGATACAATGCAATGAAACTTCAAAAGAGTTGCCTTAGAAACAGACTGGCAGATGAGCATTTCATTTCCTTTGGCCCCCTCTTTAAAAAGTTTGCCCATCACTGCAATAGTGATCACCCTAATGCAAATATTAATAATATGGAAATAGGTCTTGATCAATGAAATACGTAAAACCCAGTGGAATTGCTTGTTGGTCACAGAAGGGGTGTGGGAGGAGGGGAAGGAAAAATCATAAATCATGTAACCATAGAAAAATATTCTAAATTAATTAAATGAAATGTTTCAAATAAAAAAAATTTAATTAAAAATTTTTAATAAAAAATTAAAAAGAAACCACTTTAAATACTTTCATGTGGGATACTTATAGGCAAAACTCATTCAATATTTACTCTAACTTTAATTCAAAATGGAGCTAGTTTAACAAGTTTTCATCCACTTAATTATTATATTAAGTCAAATCAATTAAATTAATTTTACATTCACACCATTATTTTTTATTTTCTTTTGTTTCTTAGATCTTTTGGAAGAAGCCCGTCAACAGGAAGGAAGAGATAAGAGATATGTTTGATCAATTTTGAAATGTTAATTTGGACCATGTTAAGATATCTTTTCCTTGTTCAAGATTCTTACAAGTATTACCTAAAACTGTCATATCAGAAGTCCAGGGAGACTATGCCAGTTTGGACATCTCTCTATAACCTAGAAATACTTGAATATAGATTTAATGTTAAATTAAACTGTTTCTGAAAAACTGGTGGTTGCTATCTTTCACTTTATTTCCTCCATGAGTTTTTTATTGTGTGATATATATGTGGCTTTTGTCACAGTATAAGGAATATGGAAATATGTACTGCATGAAAGCTCTAGTGTAATCTATCTCAGACTATTTACCACATAGGGAGGAGGGAAAGAATCTGAATTGAAAAATGTCTATATGTAATCAAAAAAACATTAAGTAAAAAAAACCAACAAAAACAGGATTCTAAATACAAATGACTATATTAGAATTAATATTTTTTTCAACAATTTGTAAGGACTGTTGTAATGACATGAACAAAGCTCTAAGCTACCTCTGAACATTATTTAAAATAACTATTAGATAGAACATTCTTTTGGTCATACTGTCTATTTTAATGGAATTTAAATATAAATTTTCATTGGTAGGAGAGCTTCTTACTTGTTCTGAACTATTATAAAATAATACTTCAATCTCTAAGGAATAGAATTTAAGAATTCCTCAAAATATCAAGTTTATCCATTAATGAAATATATCTTTTTTATTCATAAGATAAAGAAAAAACAGATATGATGAAAATTTTCAAAGTAAAATTCTAAGAAAAATAAAATAATAATAAAAATTTCATATCAAGTAATATTCCTTATCTTCTAGTATTAAAGGATTTCATCATTATGGCCTATTCTCTCTCTCTCTCTCTCTCAGACATGGAGATCTCATACTATCTTTGAGAGCTGCTATGACTGAAAAATTCATTACTGTAAAGTCAGTCTAATGATGAGTCTCCCCAAACACAGCAAGGTTGTGTCTTTTGTCTTTGGTCCCTACAACTATAAAATAATCATGTAAATATAAAGCACTACGGCAGAGAATGTTAACATAGCCTTGTAAAACAAGAGAAGAAAATCATACTAGTATAATATAACTTTAGAGTCATTCTAGGATTGTTAGTGCCCACAATGGGAAAAGATGAACATTTGTGCCTTTAAGATAGACCATTAGTAGTACATCCTAACATAGGGTAGTATCCCAGGCCATTGCCTGTTTTGTCCAGTTTAGCCAAGTGCCCAGTTATCAGTTTACTTTTGTCATACCAGTTAATAAGAGGTCTCACAAAGTAAACAATTTAAAACAAAAGATAGCATGTCTCAGGTTGCATAATTTCTAGAGGGGTAGGGGGCAGGGGATGGGGAGTAAGGAAAGAAAAAAACTCAGGTAAGGAAGTTCCTTGAAAAATATCCCAGAGGTAATCAGAAAAGTGGGTCTGAAGAATAGGAGAGGGACCTGGAGTTAAAGATTTAGAAATCCACAGAAGAGAACTAGTAAGTAGTTGAAGTCTTAAAGATGAATAAGATTGTCAAGGAGATCTAGCAAGAATAAAAGAGGATCTTGGGAAACATCTTTTTTTAAGGGTCAGGAAGAGAACAAAGTCAGCAAAGGAGTCAGAGAAAGTAAAGGAATTCAGAGGAAAAAGGAAACCAGGAAAGTATACATCAGAAACTAAGATAAGATCCAATGTCCAGCTGCAGAGAGCTCAGGAAGATGAGGATTGTAAAACAAACAAAAAATATTACGTTTAGCAGTTGGGAGTCACTAAAAGAGAGGAAAAGGAAATACACATTTATTAAGCACCTACAAGTCTCTTTATTAGGTACTTCATGATTATTTTATTATTTCTCATTCTCTCAAATGTCTCACTGGAGATACTTCAAAGGGGAGTTCCAATTGAGTAACTAAAAAAGCCAGATTACAAGGAATTGAGAAGATGTTACAGAGATAAAAACACAGAATATGATTTTTTTCTCCAGAAATATGGAAGGAAAGGAGAAAAATGGGATAGAACAAGTAAAGGAAAGTTAAAAGGAAGCTTGTTTACATGAGGAAACCTAAATCTGTATTCTGGAAGTATTGAAGGAAGCAATGGAATAGAGGTTTGAAAATGTAAAAGAGGATATATTCATGGAAGAAGGACCTAGAGAAAGACTTAGGAAATGTAATCTGGAGTACATACAGATAGAGGAATTGGCCAAAAGGAAAAGAGAGATCTCTTTTCTGTAAAAGGATCATGCATAGTGAATTTAAGGAAATGAATGGAATCTCTTAAGAGTATATATCAAAACGGGCCCAGGCCAAAGTAAAATTGTTACAGAGATACAATTTTGTTCTCTTAGCCCTCCCAACCTCTCCTTTCAGAACTATCTCTCCATATCCTCTTGGCTCTGATAATCATGCTTCAAGGTTCTCAGGGCTTTCCTTCTGGTCTGGACTTTGGAGGAAGATCCCTATCTATGTTCACATCTCCAACCAGACTCTCCCATCATTCTCTCCCACATCAAAACTTATTCAATGCCTCATTGTTTTAGGAGCCACTATCCTTAGCTATCAGTTATGTTATTAGGTAAATCTTCCCTATTATTGCACAACAAAGCTTTACCAGGTCTTTTGTCTTTCTTTGTATACCAATGCTTACTTAGCACAGATCCTGGCACATAGTAGGTAGTTAATGAATGTTAGCTGACTGACTAGAGTATTAAACATCCTCTCTCCCAGGAAAATTTGCATTTTAATTGGGACAATTTATAATTCAAAGGAATTTCCCCTAATGATACTTGAGGCAGCAATTGACATATATGTTGAAGATCAATTAATACAAGGCTTTCCCTTGTATTTTTTAAATGATCCCATACTAGCCAACCTATTCAGTTTTCAATGGGCCTTTGAATTATAAAAATCTATAGGAAAAAGGGAGCAAGATTAAGGGCTGACCATGGAGTTGGACAGACCTTGGTTTCAAGTCTGATCTCTCATACCTAGTAGTTGTGAGCTACAACCTCTCAACTGTACCCTTCTCTATCCTACTCACCACTATTCCCCTCAAGTAACTTTCTAAATCAGTAAATTGTTATTATGTATAGAGGAAGTTTTTAAGATGAAAGTATCCTACAAGAAGGAAATAACAGATTCTGATACTCTTTGCCCTCCCCTATGGGTGAGCAGGGGAAGTATCCTGACCCAGTTGGAGTGAATATGGCTCTTTATAAACATGAATTTAGATATGCTCTGTTCAAACTGTACTCTCAAAACATTTGCAGATGACAAAAATCTATGATAATAGGATTGACCTACAAAGAAGATATTTTACCTATTCCTCAGCATCAGCTATTCTTCAAAATGCAAACAAAAACAAAATGCAATTATTTCATAAAATGCAATATAGTTTTTAAATTAAAGTTTAGCTTTCTGAAATATATAATAATAATCTGTTTGCTTTTAAAACTAATGGACTGCCTTGTCATTATAATGGGAATTTTGTTCACAAACCACTTTAAGTTCCCCTCACTTGGTGGCAGACTGACATGTCAAAATAAATTAAATGAAACCATGTAAAGCAGCTGACTCAATCTTCCTAAATTCATATCCAAGGTTCATTTCCCCCTTGGATGAAACTTATCAGTCTTAGATTCTAAGATGAAGAAATCTTACTGAAAAAAAAAATTTTAATCTTGTGTGTGTGTGTGTGTGTGTGTGTGTGTATTTGAAAGAAAGAGAGAGAGAGAGAGAGGAGGAGGAGTTTTTCAAATCCTTGTCCATTTGTTTTATATTTTAAAATACATATATAAATTTAAAAGTAGTGAAGATCAATTCAGAGTTTATTATATTCATTCCTAAAGCCAATCAGGTTAAGGAAGAGAGAGAGAGAGAAAGAGAGAGAGAGAGAGAGAAAGAGAGAGAGAGAGAGAGAGAGAGAGAGAGAAGAGAGATTTTCAAATCCTTGTCCATTTTGTTTTATATTTTCTGAAAACATGTAAATTCAAAGGTAGTGAAGATCAATTTGGAATTGACTATATTTATGTACTAAACCAATCGGGTTCAATAATTAAATATTTTTCTCTACTCATCTATATCAACCAAGAACTTTTTCAGAACAAGTTGCAATGAGTAAGAAAATTCTTTTCTGTCTTAAAGACTTTATGTAGCCAAGAAAGACACACAAACAAATTTATATTTTAATCAGTGCAAGAACTTGAGCACTTTTGCTTTTTATTCAAATGATTGTTTTTAAGCTTGGAATCAAATTAATAGCAGTCTGGGTAGCCAAAGCATGCCATGAATTCTTCAAACTCACTTTTACTGCAGGTCCTTTCTTTTAAAAAAGTGTGGGGGGAAGGATATTTGTGTTAAAGGCAACTTAACACCAAAAGCACATGCTTGTTCATTTTTGTGACCAAAAATACTATTCTGGCCACTTGAACATTTTCTAAACTTGTCATTTGGGAGGAAAGATTTTTCCTGGGAGGGGGAGGGGAAGAGGGAAGAAAAGAGACTATGTCTTCTTAAAAATGAAATCTAAGGAGTCTAATAAAAAGCAACCACAAAATCAAGACGGGAATACTCCCTAGGTGGGATATGGGAAAGAAGATATGACTTTCTACCACACATAGGAATGGGATACCTCAAAACAAAATATCCGGACCAAGAGCTCCAGGTAGCCTAAGGCCCATACTTCAATGTACTATACGCTTTAAGTACCAAGTTCAAGATAGCATATAGCATATTACTGAACAATTTCTTCATATTAAAGGTCTAGTGTAGTAAAGAATATATAAGAAAATTGTATGTATTACACACCAACAGTAAAAATCAATACGTCTGATTAGTATAGTATCTGAATTCTAAAAGAAATTTGGCTGTCAGTAAACAAAAAGTAAAAAGTAAACAAAGGTTTGTCTGTTTCCCTGTATTTTTTCTTCGTTTTCTGGTACATAAGAAAAATACATTCTTGTACATAGGAAAATTTTTTTCAGAGAAAAAAAAGAATTCATGGGCTTTATTGATAATTTTTTGCATATTTATATCAGTTTAACATATATAGAATATCCTGTGTTCTGGGGTTAGAATAAATGTTATATTCTAAATAAGGCCAATAAAATCACAAGGAATTACAGTAGTCATAAAGGTCTTTAAAAACGAAATTTATTTTTCATCATACCTATTGGGTTATCATTTAATTTTAATTTCTAAGTAATGGTAGGCAGAAGAATACTGAATTTAGAGTAAAAGAATTTGGGTTCAAATCTGAGCTCTACTAATAACTGTCTAACTAATAACCCATGGACAAGTTCCTTAGCCTCTGTGCGATTTGGTTTTCTCATCTTTAAAATGAGGAAATAAAAATATAAGTTATCTCCAAATAAGATCCCTTATAGCTTTAAATCTAATATCATTTACCTATATCAATTAATCAAATGAGATTCTAAAAGTAAAAATTAACTTCCAAAAAAGATAAAGGCAAAATATTATTATTATACCCTAAAGGCCCCAAAGAGCTAAACTGAATCATTTTATTTTCTCTACAGCTGTCAATATATAGGGAAGTATACACACATCCTATTGGGAGTATTCTTGTTGCCTTTCTGATGTCTATTCAAAGTAGAGGTTATTTCACCTTATACAGAGTTCATTCTCCATTTCCATTAGTTCATTTCCCCCAAGCCTGTGCATACATTTTGGGTGTATAAGGAGAGGGGGTTTTAATAGATTATAAAAGTCATAGTAAATGTTAATTGTTCCTCGAATCCAACACTTTAAGAAAATATCTTTGTGAATCAATCATTCATTTAAAATGTTGACTAAGTGAATTATGGTTTGCTAAACAAATGAGCAATACCATGAAAAACAGAAATTTTTGTTGTCTTGTCCTTAAATTATTTACCAACGATAATGGATTGATTGCTTAAGATCTGGGCAGCAATCTTTAGGAATAATTATTTTAAAAAGCAGGACATGCTCTCTAGATAATGAGAATAACTTTTTAAAAAATGAAAATGGCATAATAGAAGTCTTATATGACACACTAGATAACACCAAGAAGGTAGAATGGTGTTTGGTATAAATATATTTGACATCATGGGTGAGGTTGCTTTATATACTTTAGTTAGGTAATTTAATATATGTACATTGAATAGCACTCACCTCCAACAGAGAGGTTATGAATACAAAATGTGTAGTTAATGGGGGATTTGGTTTTGCCAGACTATGGAAATAGGCAGAATGATCTGGTGGTTTTTTTTTCATTTTTAATTAAATTACTCAAGATAGGTAATGAGAGGAACATATTAATATGTTTTTTAAAACATTTATTTGAAAAATGGAAATAAACTAAAAAAATGCTAAAAATTGAATTGAACTGAATTGAATTGAACCTTATAGCCATGAGTCATTAACCTGTCAATCTCACTACAAAAGGAATAATCATAATTTTTCAAAAAACAACAAAAACTGAATACAATTCAAATAGACTATTGTAATATGCAAGTAAATGTCTTGATTTGGGCTTAATGAACTATATGGTTAGGGCATTTTGACTAATAACACAAAGGACTATTTAGTACTATATGCCTCATATATTGATGTTTGTACCTCACAATATTCCAGAACCCGCCTTTTTTTTCTTATTAAGGAAGAATAATTTAATAAGATATCTGGAAGGAAATAATCAATAATTCAGCACAAGTTTAGGAGAAAATGATAGTAATTCAATACATTGGCTAGGGCCTAATCTAAATCTAAGTAGAACATGGTCTCTTTATAGTGATTCTTCTGAAAATTGCTTAATTTAATTTTTTTTCTCTTTCCCTTGAAAAACAAAGATTACCTAGCAAAAATAATTACAGTTCCTAGGCAATGCTATTCCAAATGAAACCAAAAAATCCATATTTTGATCCAACAATGTGGACAGAATCATCCTACAAGATTAATACTTAGCTTGTTATTAACATGTGCTTTCAAAATCAAATTTTTAACAAAAGATCTCAGATTGGGTGGAATTCTTTTCAAGAATGTTTTTAATTGCCATTATAACTGGATTAATAATTTTTCATTAACTTGGTGTTTTTCAAAGGAGTTTATAAGATTACTGAGTAATAGTTTTAACTAGAACTTATTAGAACTTATTAATTCCACAGTCAAAAAGAAATATAGCAAGCTAAACTAGCATAATAAAAGTGATTAAGAATTCAATTTTGTTTTGGCCTCAGTCACATAGGTTAGAGAGTTTTAGCCTCTGATGTTTCTGTGTATAATATGTTTACAGAAGAGTAAAAAAATGAAATCATTGAAGAGTTCTCTAAATTTGAAATTTATGAAAATGAAGTGAGAAGATTATATGATAAAGGAAGTACATGAAGTGGAGTTTCTAAATGAAGGAAATGAAGAGGTACAGGATATCTAAAAATGTTAACACAGTATTTTAAAAAAACCTCCTAACAAAAGGGATGTTTATAATAGGTTGTGGTAAAAAGTTGTGTCATCTGGTCAAAACAAAATAAATTATTTAACTACTTTAAAGCTCTGAAGTCTTTTTTTATCCTTTAATTGTCTAATCATGCACCAAGTAAAGTAATATTTTTTCTGAACTCTTAGCCATTTGATCATGTATATAAATAATTATGAAAGGTTAAAATAATTCCTTTTTGTAATTTAAAAACATTTTAAAGTCAGCCTTAGAGACAAATGCAAACTTTATAATGATTCAGATTAATCCTTTTAGTGTTATCTTCACAATATAGGTCCTTATTGCCCAAGTCTATTGCAATAATCCATTGTTGGGACAGGAATCTCCTAATAACCTTCAGAAGTATCACCCTCTGAATTAATTGTGCCTAAAACATGATAGATTTCCCAGATCCATACAATACCTAACCAATGTCTAAGAAACTACTCCATTTGTTAGCATGATTGAGTCTTTGGTTGACATCAATTTGATAATACTCAGGCACTTCTACCTATTATTTCTCTCTGTATATGTTTTAGTGACATTTCTCCTAAATGGAACAGCCTATATCATATGACCATGAACATACTTGGTCTTATCTCCCAAGTGAGCCAGCTACCCTTTTAAGTACTACCACTTTGTTACTGGCTTTATAAAACTATAAAATATTTAGCCTATTTGCAAAGATTTGTTGCATTTAAAATATATCCAAAGATCCTAAATTACAGTTAGGTAATATGTCTCTATACATATTGGCTTGACTGGTGATACAGAATCTTAGCAGAATGTTCTTGATCTTAGTGCTAGTATCTATTAGTTGTTGCTTTTCAGCATGGACCTCTTTAGATGCCCAATGAGTCTAATCCTAGATCAATTTATTACTAAAACTGTTGCCATTGTCATCGTTATCAATAATAGTATTTTACAAAAGTTACGATTTCATTGATGTAGTTGGTTTAGTATGTACTGTTAGTAAAGAAACCCAAGCAGGTGGCAATTTTTTTTTCAATTTTAAGACTTAAGAGAGTTGCCTGAGCAATTGATAAATTAACTGACTTTCTCAGTGTCCTAAATAGATAAATGAGAAAGGCAGATGGTACAGTGAAAAGGTCATCATTTGAGTGAAAAAGAACTCTGTTCAAGTCTTGCTTCAGAAACATATTAACTGTGTGACACATAAATAAACCAATTAATTTCTCAGCATCACCAGACAACTCAATTAAGACTATAAATTACTGTATACAAAAAATTATTGATCTATAGTAGTTGAAGAGAGTTTCCATACTAGAATTCTACACTGATGACTTTATTCATAGCAGGGCCAAAGAGAAATTATACAAATGGTAAACTTTTCTAGCATTGATTTTTTAGTGTTTGTTGAAGAACTAGTTGATATTTCACCACTAGAGTTCTCCAGGGAATGAGTTGGGGAGGAGTGCAGAGAGATGGCCTGGGCTGTCCATGGAATATAAACTCTAGCAATAGAGTATAAATTGAAGTAGATGTTATCAGTAATACAAATTTGGAGTTTGTACCAGTGACAGGCTATATGTGCATTTCTGAAGTAAAGCCCACCTAAGTTTAGAAGGGTTCATCATCACCACATGGTGATTTTTCCCCCCCAGGAATTCTAAAATACTTTATACAAAGTCATAAAAGAATTGTGATATGCTTTGATGGAGAGAGTGCTACTTACTGTTCATTATAGTATTGAAAAACTGGCTCTATCATCTCTAATACCCTACTTACTCTCCAGCACTGGAGACAATAACAATGAAAAAATGCTGAATTTTAAATCTTGGAACCTGAGTTATTGGACTCTGCAAATTGCTACCTTTGTGACCTTGGACAAATCACAGCTCTCCTGGGTCTCAGTTTTTTCATCTGTAAAACGGAGAGTTAAACTAGATGACCTTTTGAAGTTTTTCAAGTTCTAATTCTATGAATCTATGAAAGAGGGAACCAAATGCCCTCCAAGGTTCCTTCCAGTTCCAAATTAGAATTAATCCTAATGTTGTTTCGGTTGCATTCAACTCTTTATGACCCCATTTGGGGTTTTCTTGGCAAAAATACTGAAATAATTTGCCATTTACTTCTCCAACTCATTTTTATAAGCAAATAGGGTTTAAGGAACTTGTCCAAGATCATAGACTAAGCTAATAAGTGTCTAAAGCCAGATTTGTAATTATGAAGATGAGTCTTCCTGACTCCAGCATCAGCATTCTATCTACTGTACCCTAATGCTGAGAGCCATTAAAAATGTATGGAGGCCACCATTTATTTAATGGGTATAGTTGGTTAAAAAATAGCATAAAAGATTTGCCAGACTTCACTTCCGTGCACCAAACTTACTGTTTTAATTTACTATAATTACCTAGGACCAGTTAATAATTAACAGAGTAAATGTTCAAAGAAAAAAAGCAAAGACAAGAAATAGAACACATAAAGGAATACATCTTCTAAAATTCAGATACCATAAAAACTTATTTGTAAACAAAAATTAAAGAAACATTTCATTTTGGTATTATATTTTATAATTTATTGAATGTGTAAAAACCTACAATGAGGTATTATTTTTGCACCCTTATATTTGAAAAAATGGGAATAGGCTATTTTTAAAATCCTAAACCAAACTATGGACTCCAGAGAGGAAAGGTTTCTATGCTTTAATCTACCAGCTGCCTGGGAATAAAAACAAGGAGATGATTTCGGCAATCAGAAACCTATTTGGGCAAACAGAAAACTGTTTAACACATGACAACCCATCTCACTCACATAATGCAAACTTCTTGTCATTAAAATTTGAGTGTGTGTGAAGTTAAATAACTCCTACTCTGATCTTTAAATAATGTCTGACTATGACCAACACAACTTTCAGTAAAGTATGCTTTCCACAAATATTATATGGATTGCTAGACAATATATGTACTAGAAGGTTGATGGCATGCTCACATTTAAAAGGAGTTTGGAGAGCACAGAAAGGAATTAACTTATCAAATTTAGTGCATATGAATATACCTATGATCTACATCTTTAAAGGTTTCTCTTAGAGCTTAGCTAGAAACTATCAAGTAAGATAACAGATACAGCAATATAGGCAATATAAATACTAACTACTATTATAATTCAAATACTTCATTTTACAAAAGTTCAAAGAGATAAAGTGACCTGCTTCTAATGTTACCCAACTACTAAGAATTCTAATTCTAATTTGAATCCAGAGGTTCTGGCTCCAAATCCAGCGTCATCTCTAGCGAACTGCTTTATATCATAGAAAAGAATGATGAATATGTGTGGGGAGTGAGGGGCATAGTGGTGTGTGTGTGTGTGTGTGTGTGTGTGTGTGTGTGTGTGTGTGTGTAAAACATTTCTTTTCTGGCAACCAATGAACTTTCAAGAGTTTTAGTAAGCACCTGCACTTATTGTCTCTTGCCCTAATTCACTATATAAAGGTCAGTATATCTTTGAGCAACTCAGTAACTTCCCAACACTGGCACTCATTTCAGTGCTACTTTTTTAAGGCACTCTTTCTCAAAAGGATACTTGAGACTATACTATAGTGCTTAAAGGCAGCATTCCCAGACTACTCACATAAAATTCCATATTATGTTCTTTCCATACCTACACTATTCCTCAAGCCTCTGACCCCTGATAAAGACTTTCACATTATATGCTAGCTGCAAAACATATCCTTTACCCAACAATATATTCTTCTCTATTCAAAATTCAACTTTAATTGAAATCCTAATTTGCCAACCAATTAAATGCAAAATGTCTAAAGAATCTTGAAAAAAAAAGATTTAAAAAAAATCCAAAGATCTTCCCATAGATTAGAAATGCTACTGAATAAAAAATGCATTTACTAAAATAAGGTCTGGTCATTAAACAGAGACCGCGAAGTACTGACTAAAATCATTAAGTGTGTACATACCTATAGACATTGGACACTTTGGATAAATAGTGGAGGGGGGAATGTATTTTTTTCTGATGTTCTTTTCTCCTTTCCCTTCTCCCCCCTCAGCTTCTAAAAATGATTCTAAGCACGGATAATTTATTTCCTGAAGCATTCACTAGATGACAATACAAAAGAACTTGGGAAAATAGGGTACTGGCAAGTTAAATTAGCCAGTAGCCAAATAAGGCTGCTACTGTCTCTAAACTGAATTGTTTCCCTGTGTCTACAAAAGAGAGAAAAAGAAGAGGAGGAAAGGAGGAAAAAGAAGAGAGAGTGAATGAGAGAGAGGAAGAAGAAGGAAGAGGGGTAGGAAAAAAGGAGGAAAGAGGGAAAAGAAGATGAGGAAAGAAAGAATAAAAGGAAGAGAGAAGGAAGAGAGCGACAGAGACAAAGAATCCCGGGTAGCAGCACAACTATCAATTCAAGAGTGAACAAACAAATTATGAAGTACCTGCATTTGTGAACTGACTGCCCTATGCTGGAAAATGCAAGAAATGCACATTATAAATTATAAACAAGTAACCATGCTTCAAAGAAAACAAAATATTTTTGTCAATAACATCCAATATGTATGTTCTCATATATAAAATATCTAGGTTGAGGTGCAAGTGATCTGGACGAGTGATAAGTGCACTACTACTTTTTATCAGCAAAGACCAGAACCCAGAGATATTGACAAATGCTAATTTTCCAAGAATTTTGAAATTTGCTAGACTGCCAATGCCCTTTCTTCTTCTCACTGCTGTTTTGATGATAAGATTGTCACACATTTTCAATGTATTTTAGCGTACATTATAGAATGTTTGAAAGTCAAATAGTTCTAAATCTACCTCTTATACTATACCATTAATTTATATTTTGTGGTTCGTTAAAAGGAATATAAATTAGCCATTTTGCTTTGGTGGGGAAGGGGGTTTTGACAGAGGGCAAAATTATCCAATCAAAACCAACAAGTATTTGTCAATATCCTATTAGGAGCAAGTCTAGGTATGGTAGGTGCTGAAGACCCAAAGACAAATAAACAACAAAAAAAAAACCCCCAATAATAACAAAAAATAGTCTGCCTTCCAAGAATTTAGCCTAGGGAGATACAACATTTAAAGAGATATGTGTAAATGTACTAATTAGAAGAATGAGGGTACAAACTACTGAAGCCATTAAGCAAATAAAGCAGCATTTATTGAGTATTTTTTTAGATGCCAGGCACTGTGTGACACTTTTAAAGAATTCCCTTAGAAGAAGGTACTCCAGTTAGCAAATTGGTTAATTCTAGGGTCCTGTGAGCAGGCTATTATTTTTTTTTTTAAGCAGCCTTAGATTTCTTTTGATTGAAACTACTGAGATATTAGAAGCTCTCTCCTCTCCATTTCCTATCACTCATAAGTTGAAAAGCTTCTCTTATAGAGGGTGCACATTTCAAAAACTAACCTGATTTATCAGAGGAATCATCAAACTCAACGTTGAAAGAATGTCCATTGTTGATAATCCTTTTAGCAGAAGAGGGATCATAGTGGAACTCCAGGGGTTTCAGAGAGCTGTCATACTCCGTTTCCTTGCTCTGAATTTCGACAGGGGACTGTCTACTTCCAAGAGCAATAGGAAAGTTCTTATGCCATGTCTCTGGTCCTATAGTGGGAGAAGAGACACGTGTAATCCATTAATAGAAGAAAGTACAAAGGCCAAACCCACCCGGGGAAAGCTCCTTAATTGAATGTGGAACCTGACAACAGGTCACTGGGGCAAGGAAGACAATGCTGACAACAGGTCTGAAGGACATCTCTAGATCCACTACTTCCACCTTCTTTGCCTTCTGCAGTCATTCAAAACTTCCTGTTTGATTAGAGTAGATAGCAGTAGCAACCTGTATTTGCATGGACCTCTAAAAAAAGCATTTTCACACACATCTCAAAGCGTTTTCATATAGATTCTCTTTTTTGATTATGAATGAAAGAGCATGGTTGCTCTACCCAGGTGCCCAGTTTTGGTTTCTTTATTGATCTGGAGACAAATTGCTCACTCTCCTTTACACTGCACACCCCTCTTTTCCCTCTACAAAGCTTCAGAAAACCTGAAGACGTGAGCCAATTCACTTAAATTCCTAATGAACCCTTAAATTACAAGGTAGTAGACAAGTAAGAAAAACTCTCAAACACATAACGGTAATAAACCAGCCGGTAGAAAGCTCTCCTCCTACACTGAGGAATGGGACAGTCCTTCGGAAAAAAATCTGTGAGTCACAGACAGCGTGAAGGACGTGCCGGCTCTCTATTCCTCCGGGGTGAAAACAGTGTCCAGTGTTTTTAGATTAGTATATTGAGGTTCAAATGCACTAAAAGAACTTTCCGTCATCCTTCGCTATATCATAATGAAAAAGGGGAAAGAGGAAAGAGCAAGGTTTAGGGAGATCTTGTCCTACACTTCCCTCTGCTCCTGCCTGCTAAAAGCTAGGCGCAGGATCGGTCGATTCCTCGACAGTACCCAGCCGGTTGCCCAGCGATCCAAAAGGAAACGTGATAGTGGATAGGGGACCAGTCCGGTGCCTCAGCTCCGTGCACAAGGCAAGAGGAAGACTTTGGGAGCCGGGCGCGCCCGGGAGATTCCCATGCGCACCTGAGCCTCAAGCTTGCAAAGCTGAGGCTGCAGTAAACAGCAGGTGCAGTGCGGAGGAGCCGCTGCTCCAGCCATCACCAACCATCCTCTCTGGATCGTAAGGGCAACTGGGGATTTGAGGCAGAGGAGGGTTGAAGAGGAAAGAAAGGTGGGAAGGAAGCCGTCCCTTCTCCCGGAACGCTTTCACTCACCGTTCACGCCAGTCTCGTATCCCCAGCTATGAGACATGTTGTTCTTGGAAGGTGTAACTGAAACAGAAATTACTCCTAGGGATGAAAAGCCAAAGCTGCAGCCCTGACAATTGCTGTTCTCATGTCCTTTCTTCATGAGCTTTTATAGGCTTGTCAACTCCTCACCCTTCTGCCGCCCTGGGGGGGGGGGGGGAGCGAGGGGGAAGGAGAGGGGAAGAGGGAGGAGGGGATTGAAGGTGGGGGTAGAGGACACCGGTTGGACTTGGGCGAGGAGGGAGTAGCTAGAAGGTTATCTTTGGGCTGAGCATGGTCTGGCCGGGCTGGAAGGGAGGCGGGGAAGCAGTTTTAGATTATCTCTGGCCCGCTCTCCGGTTCCTTCCTCTTCTCCTCGCTGTCAGGCTCCTGGTTCTTTGGGGGCTCTCAGATCTTCCTTGAGAGAGCAGCAGGTCCGGGCTAAAGGTGGAAAGAAGAGAGCCAGGATGGCCCGGTCCTGTTTTTAGGATTCTGCTGGAAAACGTTAACATGTACCCATCCCCCTTCCTGCTGTGGCTGTTTCTGCTTCAGACCGGGTACTACCTTATCCTTTATTTGCCCCCATGTAGGTCCCCATTGTGCCATCAGACTGAATCCAGGAGCCTCTTAGCCAAGACCCACCACTGACATCAATCCTGGAGTCTCCATCCGAGAGAACTGAATGCATTATTTCCGTAGCCCTGGGGCTGCAGAGCTGTTAGGAGCGGTGACCTTGGGGCATGTGGGGATATAATTCTGGTAGTTTTGAGAAGCACTGCGCTGCCTGCTTAGGGCCACGAGCATTTCGGGTTGCCGCTGCCCCCTGCTGGACGATCTTGGAATCCGGAGGAAGAAAGGGGGTCGTTTCTCTACACTGTTTGCGTTCTATAGGCACTGAGGAGATTCGTTTATCAACGTGTGAATCCAGCCGGATTTATCTCTGAACCTGTCTTCTTTTTTAAAAAATTACTTTGCTGAAATCCTTGGTTTGCTACCTTTTCTGATTCTCGCCCCCTCCTTCAGTTTGATCTTGCCTGTGCTTTACTACCACTTGTAAAAATTCCTTTATCGCCCTCCCTCCATCACTACTAGATTATAAACTTTTTGATAGATTGTCTTTTTTATATCTTGAATATTTGTTTGCTTTTTTTTTACTCAGATCTGTAATTTCATGTATTAGGAGGCTTACATATACAAATGGAGACTGCCTTAAAGAATTGCCAAAGCCCCTCAAAGAGAAGTGACTTGCCCAAGGTCCTGCAATCAATAGGTGTCAGAGGCAGTAATGCGAATCTAGATCTTCCTGACAACTGGAGCAGTTCTTTTATTCTCTGCAACTCTGATTAGTCATAGTCATAGTCGTCATCTAATAAATCTTTGTTGCACTGAGGGAAAGGTACTGGTTTGACAATGATAATGACATGAATATTTTTTCCTGTTGTTTTTAAGGGTTAAAACATTTCTATATATAAATGTCAGTTTTTCATTTTGGAAGAAGAACATGACATTACTTGGCTGGTATCTTGACTTAACCATTAACTGGATTTCAGTATGGTAGAGTTGTCCAAAGTCATTAGGCTTTCTCTTCCAGAGTTATGGAAGTCCACTGGTAGGACAAAAGTCAAGATCAGCCATGATGACCTTAGATGTAGTGGAATGACATTGGTATCTGATGTCTGATGGAGCACTATGGTGTCTGATTGACTCACCTTCATAGCCACTGAAATAAATTGTTCTCATCTCCCCTCTTCAGTGGAAGAAATCTCCCTACTTGTAGTCATCCTCCTAACTTATGGACAGGTTTGAGAACTAATGCTCTGCCAAGATGGCTTTTCCAGGGTTTGGCTGTTGCACATGCTGCAGATTCTTGAAGCCACAGGTGATTCCTATAATATATATAATAGATTCATATGTGTGTGTGTGTGTGTGTGTGTGTGTAGTAAGAATCTAAATTAATTTCCCAGAAAATCAGGTTAAAAGAATATTTTGCAAAAGAGAAAATAAATATTTCCTTGCTTAAGAAAGAATTTGATATAGGTTGTTCAATAGAGATATGACCCATTTGGGATTTTCTTGGCAAAGATACTAGAATGGTTTGCCATTTATTTCTCCAGCTCTTTTTACAGGTGAAGAAACTGAGGCAAATAGGGTTAAGTCAGTATGTGAAACCAGATTGAACTCAGGTTTTCCTGACTAAAGGTCCAGTGCTCTATCCATTTTGCCACCTAGTGACCCTTTGATATATGGATCTAATACAAATATCTAATTGGTCTAGGGTAAAAGATAATACAAGAGAGTAAAGTTCCTTTCTCAAAATCTTAAATCTGGTTTAAAGTATAATTTAAAACCACCATTATGGTCATAATTTTTAATGTTGAAATATGTACTTCATGAAAAACATGCTAACTCCATAAAAACATAAGAATGTAAAATATTATTATATCATAATCCAAAGTAATAATACAACCTTGGCATTACTAAAACAGTATAATTTATCAAAACAAGTCACTTAATTTATCTGTCTCAATTCCTCATCTATAAAATAAGGGAATAAAATAGTCTCTAAGTTAGCTTAAAAGTTAAATTAAGTTCTAGATAGATGATCCTATGAATTGTCATTTTAAATAAATCACATTATCTATGATATAGGATAATTTTTAAAATTCTACTTTCAATACTTCTCCAGAAAAAAGTATATTTCTTACGTTATAAATGTATCATGTTTTGTTTTGTTTTTAAATCCTTCCATTCTGTCTTAGAATCAATACAAGTATTGACTGTAAGGTAGAAGAGCAGGATGGTCTAGGCCAGTGATGGGGAACCTTTTAGAAGTGAGAAATGTCCTCAGGCACCCATGGAGAGGGAGAGGGGAACAACCTGACCCCATGTCCCTCTGGCTTTCTACTTAGGAACTCTGTGCTAGGGAGACAGCACACATAACCACAGAGAGGGCTGAGTGCCCCTTCTGGCATGCATGTCATAGGTTCACCACCACAGATCTATGCAGTTGGGGTGAAATGACTTGTTCCATAGTCACACAGGCCAGATTTGAATAAAGGTCCTCCTGACCTGAGGCCTGGCACTCTACCCACTGAGTTCCTGTATTATGTTTTCTAATGTCATAATGAAACAGTCGAATAAGCCCATACTTATTATATGCCTATCATGTAAGTGTTCAGTACTGAGTTGGGAGAGGAATGGTTGTAGGACTGAGGAAACCAGTTAGAAAGCATTTGATGGGTACTTATCCTTACCTTCTTAAGTTTGGTCTAATAGGGGGCCCAGAAGAATAAGTCAAAAGACTTATATAATTTAAGAATTATCCCAGAATTTGTGATTATTGAAATCATCAAAAAAATAAATTATTTTGCCTTTGACCAAGCTCAAAAATGTTGTATTTAGTTAAGTTATGCTATTGCAGTAGACATAGTCAGTGTCTATATAAACTTTCACAATTGCCATTGAATATCCAGGTTCTTGGGCCAGTCTGAAATGCTTATACCTCTATTTCTATGGAATTGGAAAGTAACTGTTTATTAAGGGAATATTAAGTTAATGAACTCTTCATCTTCATCCATAAATTCATTCCGAAGGATTCAAAGAACTGCCTACCAAGAACATTTCCCCCCAAAATCTCTGAAAAGTACTTCCCCAAACTACAGGAGAAAAAAATAATTCCTCAAGTAAATCTCTAATCAGATTAATGTTTTCATTTTGCTTTCCTATTTCCCTTGTCCCTCTCAAGTTCTTTTAACTAAATTCTAGATGTATGTGGACACCTCCCACAACCAAGATACCAATAGGAGTCACATGCTTTTTGCAGAGGAGAAAATTTGGCTCAAGTCTAAGTATCCCAGGAGGGATGCAAGAGCACTCAATGTCTCTTTTATATCTTAGATTTTGCCTTGGAATTTTCCTGACTGAGGTTTCATGTTGCTATTTGCATAATACCCACACATCAGATTACAGCTAACTTCATTTTACTAGAAGCATATTTTTTTAATTCTTTCACAATTAATGGGTTCCAAGAAACTTCATTAATATTTTTTAAAAGTAAAGTGGCATTTATTTCCCTTGTGTCTTTTAGAATGGGGGATCTTAGGTGGGAGGGGAAAAGGGAAGGAGAGAATGTGAATCATGTGATCATGGAAAAATATTTTTTTAAATAAATGAATTTTTTAAATGATGCAATAAAATTTTTTAATTAAAAATGGGGGAATCTTAACTTTGTGTGTGTGTGTGTGTGTGTGTGTGTGTGTGTGTGTGTGTGTTTGATGTTTGGAAGAAACAGTCAAATGAAAAAATTTCCATTCCACAAAGTCCTGTTCCTATGCCCCCATTGCAGTATGGTTTCCCAGAGTTCAAAGTATTTGCCAGATGAACACTAATTTTGCCAGATTCCACCAAGCTGGAAAGACTGAAAATATGGGTAGGTAACAAACTTTGTATTATATGAGAACTAGGCAATTTTAAGTTTATAAAGATTATCAATCAAATTACCTTTAAAAAAGAGACTATGGCCAGAAAGCAAATTTACAAGATTATGTGAAGAGTACATATGGATAAAACTAGAAGGGTATATGTAAGATATATAAAAATTTTGATATGTAAAAATATGATTTGTGAAACAATTTTGTAAAATAGATTTTTTTTAAAAAAGGAAGAAAGGGAGGAACACTGTAAAATAGCTTGGTTAGGAGAGAGCTCTAACCTCCATCATTTTAGAAATCAGGAAACCTAAATGGAGATAGGTTTAAATGATATCCTCAAATTACAAAGCAGAGATAGGACTTCTATCCTAGTTCTCCAAACTTCCTTCCTGTGGGTTTTTGAAATGACATTTCCTATACACCATGATGTATTTAGTTAAACAAAATAAAGTTTATAAGGTAAATTGTTCTAGTATTGCAAGTGTGTGGAGTGAAAATTTCCTTACCTTAGATGATTTGTGCTGATAGAATAAATTCAACTAATGGAGCATGAGCAAAATCACGAAGTACATTTGGTATGAGACATGTTAAATATTCCATGTTGTTCAGTAGTTTTTCAGTCATGTCTGATTCCTTGTCATCCCATTTGAAGTTTTCTTGGCAAAGATACTGAAGTGGTTTGACATTTCCTTCTCCAACTCATTTTACAGATGAGAAAACGGAGGTGAACAGGGTTTAGTGTTATATAGCTAGTAAGTTGCTGAAGCCAGAATTGAACTCAGGAAGATGAGTTATTCCTGGTTGCAAGGCTGGGCACTCTATCCATGCGACCTAACTGCCCTATATAGTAAAGGATAATTATGTCCCACAGAAAGGTGTCCCACATAACAAATGTGTCAGTACCCCCACCCCCACCCCAATCTTATCTAAATTTTATTTTTGACTTCAAGGTCTAAATTCTATCTTTGACTCAGGGTAGATAGAAGGATATGAAGTGAGGAACTTAAGACTTTTACAAGAAATGTAAATTGAGTGTGAGTGTGGAAAAGCAATAAATAGATTTCAAACCTGTTTTAGAAGAATTTGATCTTATGTCAGGAAGGTACAGTGGAAAAGAGCATATATATGGAGACAAAAGACCTGGCTTCTGCCAGTTATTATTTGAGAGATCTTGAACTTAAATTATAACAATAATTAATTATAGCAAGCATCTATATATGTGTAGGCACTGTGGTAAGTGCTTTAAAATATTCTCGTTTGATCCTCATAACAAGCCTGGGAGGTAGCTATTATATCTCCACTTTATAGTTGGGGGGAAACTGAGGTAGGCACAGTTTAAGTGAACTGCCCAAGATCACTCAACTAGAAAACATTCAGATCTTACTGGCTCCAAGTCCAGAGTTCTATCCACACGTGCCACCTAGCTACCATGATAGTTAACAAAAGAAAAAAATCTCCTGAAGAAAGCTGATAAAACTAGGGGAAACTCAGTCAGAGTTTGAACTATCTGCAAGGAAACAATTTCAACCTGGTCTTGAGGGATTGATATGACAATCAGAAGTGTGTAATCTGAGATCAATCCAAATTAAAGGGAAGATGTTCTGGGCTAGACCTGGCTCAGGTCAGTTATGTTAGATATTAGAACAAAATGAGATGTTCATAGGTTATTTACTAGTTAACAAAGAGAGATTTACTTAGCTATAGCTGGAGTAGGATATTCAAAAGAACATTCAGGCTGACTGAAACTCATTGGGTCCAGTTGCCCTTCATTTTCACCAACCAATAGCAGGAAGTCCCTTGAGAGACTCAAGGCTATTTACTCAGATGCCCAGGAAATGATGTGAACAGCCTGGCTTTAGTCCCTTGATTCAATCAAGATTCAAAGAAAACTTAAATATCTTTTAAGAAAACTATCCAACCTTGTGAGAGAATAAAGTTAGGATAGGGTTTCCCTCACCTGATAAATATGGGTGTGAATCCTCTAATACAGTAAAGAACCAACTTAATGAATGGCCCAATGCCATTATGTAACAAGACTATGTTCCTGTACTTTATCTAATCTGTATTGAGCTTGTAACCTGAGAGATCCATATAGTATAGCAAAGTAGTTTTTCATTGACTGATAGAGCATAAGTTTCCCTGAAGACACACAAGGGAAGAAAACTGTACTGAAAAGAAGGAAAAAAGGAGATTCTGTGTTGTCAATGTTAAAACTTGGAAATTGTATTGTCTCCTCATTCAAGTCTTTTGTATATTTGTGGCAGAAAATGCTCTGTTAAATTAAAAACTCACAGGGTGCCTTCTCTTTAGGAGTTTCCTGGCCATATTTTCAAATAGCCTGACTAATAGTAGAGTGATATCTCTAGCAGAAGCAGAAAGAAGAAAGAAGGGTCTTGTTTGGGGGTAAGAGGATAATAGTTCTTACTAAGATATGCTCCTGTATGATATAAAACAACCCGTCTTCCAATGGGTCTATTCATAGGTTCACAAATACAGCTCTGAACAAGACTTCAAAAGTTTAGTTTAGCCGCCTAAATTTCCGGATGAGGAAACTAAGCCTTGAAGAGTTTAAGTGACTTGCCTCGTGTCACACAACTAGTAAAAACACAGTGCTTGGCACAATCTGGAATATATTAGGTGCTTAATATTTATTTATCATTCAATAGTAAATTCCAGAATCAGAATCTGAACCCAAGTCCTCTTTGGGCTAAGTCCAGCAGCGCATTCAGGGTGCCACATCATATTGGCACACAGGCAATAGGGTAGTACTAGGACTTTATAGCCATTATCCCTTGTGGTACCTGAAATATAATAGATACTTAATAAGTGCATATTAATTGGTTGACTCAGTTTATGACTAACCATACCCCTTTCCTAGTCGTATATATCCTGAGTGACATTATGATATAATTTCTCCACTCAGTCACTGATAATGACAGTCTATTTACATCTCCCACAAGCTTTTCCATTTCGTTTTGTGCCATTTGCAATTTTAATTGTATTCCATGATTTGTAGCCATATAAAATCACTAAGATCATGTGGGGATTTTTTAAAATGAATTTTGCATAAAAAAACAGCATAGGATCAAAGTTAATACACAGTTTACCCAAGAAGACAATCCAACCCACCCATTCTCCTCCTATATAACTTTGGATCTCGCTACTTAGCTCATTGTCTGTTTACAGTGTTTGACCAGGACATTGACAGACATGTACTTGTAGACTAACTCAGTGAGCGGACAGTTCAACTGCATCTAATAATCTGCTCAATATGTATTTTTCTTTTAAATTTTTTTCAATGTCTATAATTAGACTGATTTTTCATCAACAATGGATTTCCTTAAAGAGACTTTATAGTATTCTGAAGATTAATGCAACTGGTACAATTTACAAAATACACACATCTGAAGATTCTCACCACCTGTACCAGGACATTAGCAAACCCCCTAAGTGACCTCAGAGGTCATTTAGTACATTCCCCCCATTTTGCAGAGAAGAAACTGAAGTCCAGGGACAAAAAGGTGACCTGAATGAGTAGAGGGAGTATTCTCAACCATTACACCACAGCTCTTTCATTACACCATCAATCTAAGTACCAAGATCAAGTTTTCTTCATTCTTGTAAACTCCAAAATGTAGAGTGCCTTTCATAATCAATGGAAATTTATTTCTTAATGAAATAGTAAGATTTAAAGCCTAATTTCAATAGGAATAAGCACCAATAAATTAACTCCCATATCTAGAAGCCAATAACTTTTTATTTCTTCCCAGTTTGTCCCCATGATTTTATATGAGACCTTGCACTGAAAATTATATTCAGAATATATGGGCTCAGGGAGAACTGTGCCAGAAACCACCACCTTATCAATAGCGGTTCTAGTTGTTTTTGCTTATCTTTTTAATAACGGTAAAGAGTTTATGGTGATCTAGTCTTATTCACACCCATTCATGGGATAACTTAGCTCACAAGAACTGGATTTATGGTCTTCTTCCCTCCCCTCATTATTCTGTTTTTGTTTATATGGGTACATGTTTTTCCCCAACAGAGTATAAACTCCTTGAATCGAACTATTTTCATTTATTACCTTTTTTCCACATAGCATGATACCTGCCACATAATAGACATTTCATAAATGCTCATTGAATGAATTGAATAAATCAAATCTAATTGATCCATGTTGGTATCTAGCCCATGACCTTACCCTTGTGAGCTAAAGTTCTAACTATCCTAGTTAATGCTAACTGTAGCTGACACAGTGAGAACATAGGTGAAATTTTCAAGTTCTAAACAGAAATTTATATTTTTTTGGTTTCATCTCCCTTCTTTCCTGCCTTATTTAATATATTTTAAATATCCAAATTTTGCTAGGTACTATGCATGAATTCAATGACCCCTCTCCCCTTTCAACAGCCACAACTAAGGTCTTGCATAATTTTTCTTGGATTCTGTATTGGAATATTTCTTGTCTTTCTGTCTCTTCGCTACATTCAGTCCTTTTCCTATTTTTGTTGTTCAGTGGCCAGCATGTAAACATTTTGGCCAGGCTTAAGCCATCAAAAATTAGTTCTATTCATGAAACATGTAACTATGGGAAAATATTAAAAATAAAGTTTTTTTAAAATTACTTCTATTGTCAGATTACATGTATTGCTTTAAATTTAATTATCAACTCTTCAACATGCTTTTTGCCCAGCTTAAGCCAACAGCCTCTGCTTGTAAACTTCCTTCTCTAAAATCAGTGATTATTTCATAATTCCTCTGGAACTCTCCATCCCTCAGTGGGCCTAATCAATGTTTCATATCAATTAAGCTGTTAAGAGACTTCTTGCACCTCCCCAACTTAACAACAAAACCTTTGTTAGAGCAAACAAATTAGAGGGGGGGAATGATAACTCTTCCTGATAAAATAATCTTTAAAAAATATAATTTGAAAAATAAATATCAACAATAGGAAGCTGGAAAATTCCATATTGAGTTCTTATAAATTGCCATGAAATTCCTCACCCAAAGAAGGCCCCAAATTAACTTTTTAAGCACTCTCTATCCCCTAGTGAAACATCTTGTAGATGTTTTTCAAATAACTTATCACTTGCCTAAGTTCCACTCCAGATAATTGAAGAGGGAGAGACAGAGACAAAGAGAAACAGAGACAGAGATAGCTAAGAAAACAGAGACAGATTCAGGAAGAGAAGTGAGGTCATCTGTGGAATTTTTAGTGAATTATGCAGAATATCCTAAGATTTGGCATTAAGAGAGCACTTTAAGGTTCGTAAAGTACTTAATATATACAATTTTATGCACATTACAAGTACATTATCTCATCTGATTCTCACAACAACCTCTTTTTTTACAAATGAGGAAACTGACTAAAAGAGACATTAAGATAATTATGGTGCTATTGAAAAAGAAAGTGAGATTAAAGTAATAAAGAACTGAATATTTATTCACATAGCCCAAAGACCCAAGATCATAGACAAGTTCCTACTATAAAAGTAGTCATATTAATAAATGAAATGTAGAGTTGAGAAGAGAATTCCATTCTTTAGTACAGAGGACTCCCTCCTTTTAAATCATATTTTGGAACTATGACTTTTAATAATAATAATAATATCCTTAAAATGCATTGTTATAACATGGAGGAAAAACCCTATTCTCCTAAAGACTGAGCCAATAGAGAGCAAACCCAAATTGGGGAGGTTCCAAGAAATTTTCTAATGATGGGTTTTATGTCTGTCAGCTAAGCATCAAATTATCAAAATTCATGAAGTTATCCCTACAGTGTTGACCATGGGGGATCTAATATTTCTGAGAAGGGATCCCAAAGGTCAGCGATTCATTCATTTTCCTATCAGAAGAGGAGCTAATTTGATATGTTTGATCCCCTTCAAAATTCTGTGCAATCACCCCCTTCTATATGAAGTCTTTTCTGATACCCCCAACTGCTGTTACCCCCAAATTATCTTATATTTATTTTGAAGATATTTTATGTATATTTATACTTGTTCATGCAATCTCCCCTCTTAGAATGCAAATGACTTAAGAGAAAGACTTCCATTTTTTCTTTATATTATCAATGTTTAGGACAATGACTACGACAGCATAGTCACTTTACAAATACTTGAAGACAGATAGATTGATTGATTAGCATTTACTTCCCAAACAGCACTGGTGCTGGCAGGTTGACTCACTGAGGAGTAGCTGCTATTCCATCTTGGATTTTATGGTAAGATTGTGGGTTTCTATGCTTCTAATATACTATGTAACACAAAGACCCCCATCAGTGTGCTTCCCCTTAACAATCAGTGAGTAGATTCAATTCTTTAAATTTAAAAGAAATCCTTATCTTATGTATAATCTAGATCAAATTGCTTACCATCTCTGAGAAGGGGGAGGGAAACAATTTGGATCTTATAATTTGGGAGAACATATATTGAAGATCATTATTACATATAATTGGGAAAATATACCTTTAAATTAAAAAAAAAACTCACCTTCCATCCTAGAATCAATACTGTGTATTGGTTCTAAGGCAGGACAGCAATAAGGGCTAAACTGTTGGGGTTAAGTGATTTGCCCAACATCATACAGCTAGGAAGTGTCTAAAGTCAGATTTGAAATCAGAACCTCTCATCTCTAGGCCTGGCTCTTAATCTACTAAGTCATCTACCTACCTCCCAAGTCAGTCATCTAGAAATTCATTTACTCAAATGGCAAGAAGAGTAGTTGCAAACACTTCTCTTCAAACCTTGGCCATCTTTTTTCACAAATACAGATATCACCCATGGAGGAAGAGTAGGTATAAAGTTAAAGTATAATGTTGTGAGGGACTTTGTAGGGTTGGGCTATGGTGTATTTTCTTTCTCAGTGGGGAGAGGGGAATGCTTATAAAGCTGGATTTGGAGAGAGGTGATTTATTGTACTGCTTAACGGGGCTGGCTCCTTTCTGTATATATCATTTCTGCTAGTTGACTTGGACTTGCTTTTTGTAGGGTGCCAAATCTGTGGTGAATGGGTTGAACCACTGCTGGATTGAGTCAGTCAGGTCTCTTGCCTCTTGAATTGATTCTTCATTGTACTCAGCTTCTGCTGTGATGGAACCTAGCACTTTTCTTCTGGGCAGATGCTGATGGGCTAGACCAGGCAGGTTTCTTGGCCATTGGGCCATGGCGACCCAGGCTGAGGAGTTGCTCAGCTACTGGGCTTTTTTTCAGTATATGGCATCTCATCTAGATCAGCCAGCCTACCAGACTCTCTGAGCTCAGTCTTGGATGTGCAATTAAGGTCTTCCACCAAACACAGCTAGATCAGCTGAGCAATGTTATGCTCTCCTCAGCTATTGTGTCACAGAGTTCTTTTCATCTGGAGAACTGCCGTGGCCTTCTGGATTTGTTTCACTTGTCTCTATGACATCTATATGGACACATATTTGACACATATTTGTGTTTGTTTCAAATGTTTTCTCATTCTGACTTATCTCATTCAAAAAATCCAATGGACTTGATTGCCTCTCCCATCTCCAAATCCGTGATTCCATGAAACCAGGTCCTCTGAATCTATATCCAACCCTCTTTCCACTCCACTCTTGTAGGCACTCTAATCTTGGAACCTGTAGGGTTTTGATAGTCACAGAAATGACCAAGAAAAGAAGTATTGGTTTCAAAGGACAGTCCCAAGAGATCAAAGTTTCACCAAAGCAGTACATCCTAGTGAAGCAAAACCTAATTCTAGCTTGGCAAGAGTTAAGTCTTTAGAGGAAAGTAAACATGGACCAAGATGCTCCCCAGTGTCTAAGTCACTTGCTGGTAGCAAACTCAGTGCTCATGGACACCCTTTCGGGCCATTAGGTTGTGATATACTGTGCACCAACATGCCCATAAATTGCTTTCCCATCCATTCAACTCACTTGGATTTTGGATGAATTCAAGGGCATTTGTTCAAGTGTAATTGCTCCCCTAAGGACACCTGAATGCCTAAGAAATTAGAAGACTAATAAGTGCTGGAAAATAATATGAATCAGCAGTACCTGAACTTATGGGCTCTGCTCCTGACTTTGCCACTAAGGACCTGTATGATACTTTGCAAATCAATTACCCTCCCAGGGTCTATTTCCTTATCTGTACAATGTCAAAATAAAATTAGAAAACCATTATGATCCCTTGCAGATAGAAAACCCAGGTATACCAATATATACCAACTTAAGTAAGTATGTCTGACTTTGGCAAGTGACTCTTGGGGTCTTGCTTTTTATATTATGAAATAGTCATCATTATTCAGATTTGTATAGCACTTAAAAGTCTGCGATAGATGAAAAAACATGCAGAGCCAGCAGCCAGGCCTTAAAAAAATGTTCATAAGTCCTTAGAACAGTTCAATAGGCAACAGAGACTTGTCTAAGGGAAGCTCATGACTTCCTGACAGGCTAACAAAACCATAACTATTGAGATAGGAGAGGAATTACCCTTATTTAGTACCTGATAGAGACTGCTTAAGCTTGGATAATTACAAGAAGGGCAATATGCCTTTAAAAAACAAGCTGCAAAATTATTCACATACAGACATCACAAACCAGCTCAACCAGAATCACCTCAGAGATTGGGGTAGATATGCATGTGGCAATGAAGGGGAATCTTCAAATTGCAAAGACCAGTCTTTGAGTCAAGGTATCTACAAAAGATATCCTCTTCTTATAAAAGATAAGAGATATAAGACATAAGAGATATAAGAATTTACGCTGTTGAAACTTAGCAAAGCTGAGGTTGGAAAGAGCAAAAGCAAATATTGGAGAGAAGAAATCCTTTTAGTTATAAAAAGAAAATTTCTACCCTTTAGAAAGTGGGGGAGGGCTTGAATAGCTCAATCACTTGTGAAAAGGTGAGTAAGATCAAGGACTTCCCACTGAAGCACAGACTGTATTCATAATTTTGTCCCTAACCACTCAATCTATGACTCAACAGGTACCTGGGGGCAGTATTAGGAATCGTCAGTGTAAGCAAAGTAGAACTGCTTACTGAGTGAAAGGGCTCAGGAATTAGGGAGAATTGTTGAATGAGAGAGTTTGGACCTCTCCATTCCTGCTTGAATGTGACAAATGTCAGAGCTGATCCTAGGCTAAGGTCATTGCACCTACTAAAAGAGCATGGTGGCCATTTGGTCAACAAATATTTATTATACACCTGTTATATACCAGGAATTGTGCTATGCACTGAGGATTAATAGAAGGGGGAAAGAATTCCTTCTCTTAAGATGATCACAATATAATGGGGGAAACAACATTCAAATAACTGTGCACAAACAAGCTATATACAGGATAAATTAGAAATAATTAGCATACATAAGGCACTAGAATTAAAAGAGATCAGGGACAGCTTCTATTTTTTTTTAATTTTCATTTATTTATTTGTTTGTTTGTTTGTTACACTAAAGTTCCCAGGTACTTTCTACCCTTCTCTGCCCTAGAGAAGGCATCATTTGGTTTTTTTTTAATTTAATTGATTAATTAAGAAAAATTTCCATGGTTACATGATTCATGTTCTTTCCCTCCCCTACTCTCACCCCTCCCATAGCCAATGGGCAATTCCACTGGGTTTTACATGTGTCATTGATCAAGACCTATTTCCATATTATTGATATTTGCACTAGGGTGATCATTTAGAGTGAATGTCCCCAATTATATCCCCATTGACCCATGTGATCAAGCAGTTGTTTTTCTTCTGTATTTCTACTCCCATAGTTCTTTCTCTGGACATGGATAGCATTCTTTCTCATATGTCCCTCAGAGATGTCTTGGATCATTGCATTGTTGCTAGTAGAGAAATCTGTTACATTTGATTGTGCCATGGAAACATGTATCCATTTCTCTGTACAAGGTTCTCCTAGTTCTATTCCTTTTACTCGACATCAGTTCCTGGAGGGCATTCCAGTTCACATGGAATTCCTCCAGTTCGTTATTCCTTTGAGCACAATAGTATTCCATCACCAACATATACCACAATTTCAGCTATTCCCCAATGGAAGGGCATCCCCTCGTTTTCCAATTTTTTGTCACCACAAAGAGCATGGCTATAAATATTTTTATACAAGTCTTTTTCCTTATTATCTCTTTGAGGTATAAACCCAGCAGTGGTATGGCTGGATAAAAGGGCAGGTAGTCTTTTAAAGTCAAGAAGGCATCATTTGACAAAATGATAGGTCTTTATATGAAAGTATGTTTTGCTTGTCTCTATTTATCACTTCTTTCTCTAGAGGTGGACAAGCATGAGTTACTCTTCAAATAAGATTTCCAATGCTAGAGAACTTAAATCAAATAAGATTTCAGATGATAAAAGAACATAATATCCTCTTGGTTCTATTCATTTTACTCTTCATAATTTCATGTAGGTCTTTCTATGTTTTTAAAAAATTTAATATGCTCATTAATTTATTATGGCCAGGAAGGATTCTATCAAATAGACCACAACTTGTTCAGCCATTCCTTAGTTGATGGATATCTCCTCAATTTCCATTCTCTGCCACCACAAAGAGAGCTCCTATTAATATTTTGGAACATGGAGGTCCCTTTGGAATGGCTAATAAAACAAAAAGAAAGAAAGAAAAATGATAAATGTTGGAGGGGATATGGTAGAATTGATACTCTGAAACATTGTTGATGGAGTTGTGAAGTGATATAACCATTGTGGAGAGCAATTCAGAACTGTGTCCAAAGGGCCATAAAAAACTATACATAATCCTTTGACTTGCCAATACCTTTATTAGGTCTAAAATCCAAAGAAATCAAAGAAAATGACCTACTTGTACAAAAATATTTACAGCAGCTCTTTTTGTGGTGGCAAAAAACTGGAAACTGCAGGGATATTCACTAATTGGGGAACAATTGAAAAAGTTGTGGTATGTGATTGTGATGGAAAATATTATGCCATGAGAAATAATGAAAAACAATCACAAAATAACCTGGAAAGACTTAGATGAAATGATGCAAAATGAAATGATTAGAACTAGGAGACCATAGAACATAGTAACAACTATCAAGTACAGTTATCAACTATCAATGATTTGACTATTATCAGCAATGCAAGGATCTAAGACAACTCCCAAGGAATTTGATGAAAAAGGCTATCCACTGCCATAGAAAGAAGTGATGGAGTCTGAATGCAGACTGAAGCATATCATTCTTCACTATATTTCCTCCATGATTTGTTTCTAGTATAAGAAATATGTGTTCTTTCACAACATAACAAACATGGAAATATGTATTGTATGATAACATATACACAACATATATCATATTACCTGTTGGAGGGGAGGGAGTAGAAGGAAAGGAGAGAATGTGGATTACAAAATGTCAGAAAATAATTGCTAAAAATTGTATCAATATGTAAGATTAAAATAAAATAAAAAGAATATATAATTTATTTTCCTTTTTTTATCACCTTGGGAAATAAACCTAACTGTGGTATTGCTGAGTCAAAGGATATACACAGTTTGATAACTCTTTGGGTATGTAGGAAAATATATGTAAGGTAATGGAGTCACCAGGGATATTAAATAAAACTAAGGGGTTTGTGGGAACACACTCTGGGATTTTAAGAGAGACTAAAACTGAACATTGAAGACTTGTACAGCTAAGCCACTCCCAACTGAAAAATAACAGTCAACTGTCACTCTGGCCAGAGGCCTTAAATTCAACTGACAAGGTAACAGGATGAAACTGGGTTTAATTTGGAACAAAAAAAGAGGGATAGGAATGTCTATTCTAAAACCTTAACACCTAATAACAAAAACCCACAGGGACAGGGAAGGACTTACTCTACTACACTAATCTAAGTGATCTAAACTAACAGGGCCCAAGGAGCTGTAAATGGAGTCTCTGGGTTTCTGCCTCAAACCTGGAACCTGCCAGGCTTGAGTACAGCTAGGGCTTTGCGGCTTTGGGGTTCTCACTGCAATCCACTGATGATCTCTGGATGCCAGGAGTCAAGATGATCTCAGGTACCAGGTTGTGAGGGTTTTGCTTGAAACACTGTCCACCAGGTTTCAAACTTCTCCTTTTTCCTTTGGCACTGTAGATTCTTGTCCTTTTGCTAGATGCCACACCACACAGGATCCCAGGGGAAATCAGGATGCAAGATGTCCTTTTACTCTGAGTGCTCCCAGGGCTCACCACAGTTTGTGTTAACCCCTACTGGAGTCCCACTCAGGGCACAGACACACTTCCTCCTCCTTCATTCCAATCTGGAATTCTCAGCTCCAGCTCCTTCCTGCTAGGTACAACTTAATTACTAATAACTAGCTAATCTAATCTTACTCATAACAGGTATAATTCCAGATTGCCCTCCAAGATGATGGAATCAGTTCACAGTTCCACCAACAGTGTATATGTCCCCATTTTTCCACATCCCTTCCAAAATTTGTCATTTTGCCCTCTTATCATTTTATCCAATCTGATAATATGGAATGATATCTTAGAGTTGTTTTGATTTACATTTATCTAATCAGTAATGATTTAGGGCATTTTTAATATGGCTATATTTAGTTTCAATGGCTTCTTGTAGAAGGTAGGATTTTAGCTGAAATTTTAAGGAAGGCAGGAATCTAGAAGACAATTGAGGAGGGAGAGCATTCCATGCAGAGGGACAGCCAATGAAAATGCTCTGGGATCTAGTACCTATATGATGTAAGAAGACTAGAGAAGTGGTAGAGACAAGCTCCAAAGGGCTTTGAACACCAAATAGAAGTTTTATATTTGATCCTGGAGATGATAGGGTGCCACTAGCATTTATTGAGTAGGAACATCATTTGGGGGCTGGAATGAGAAGACAGGTCAGGAAGACTTACCAGTAGCTTATATCAATAGTTCAGACATGAGGTGATAAGAGCTTATACCATCAGCACTGCACTGATGTGGGTTAGTGTTAGGGGAGAAAAATGCTAGGTTTTTAAGGTTAAATTACTTTTGTGTTTTTAAAGTTAAATCAAAAGACCTTGACAACAGATTGAATATAAGTAGTTGAGAGAAAGAGAAGAACTGAGCTTCACATCCAGGTTGTGGACTGAGTGACTGGAAGGATAAAGGTACCGTCAAAAATAATAGGAAAGCTAGGAAGTTATGACAAGTACAGTTCGGGGATATATTAAGTTTAAGATGTGTTATATAGAAGTTGGAGATGTGAGATTGAAAGTCAGCAGAAAGATTAGAGCTAGATAAGTAAAATTTTAAAACAGTACAGAGACCTAGGTGAGGGGTGGGAAGAAAGTTAGTTTCCCAACCTAACTCAATTCCTACATATCATGATTTCTCAAAGTTCAGCATTCCCTCTCCCTCCCCCATTCCAGGTTCTAGTCCTAGCACACTGGCTTTCTCAGGGCTTTGTTGCTGGACTAACAAATCTGGCTTGTAATCTTGGGCTGCAAGGTCACCAAGTTTGAAATTCTGGGTTCAGAGATTCCATTGCATAAACCTAGAAACGAAATGGACAAATAAAATGGAGAGATAAAAGGAGTTAGAAAAGAAAAGGAAGCAAGATGGAGCTGGCTAATCTCTAAAAGTAGAAAATAGTTGAGAGGAAGTAAGCGGATCATCTTAGCATTCTGAAATAAAGGGAAAGCAGGACATAGCATGACATACAACCCATATTTTGGGACAGCAAATTTCAAAGCATTTAGAAGAATGCACTATGGGAAGGTGGCACAGTGGATAGAGTGCTAGGGTCTAGAGTCAGGAATATTTATTTTTCTGAGTTCAAATCTGGCCTGACGTTTACTATCCCTGAGCAACTTATGTATTAGACTGTATTTCCTTCAAAATTCATTTGAGGGGGCCAGCTAAGTGGCTCAGTGAATTGAGAGCCAGGCTCAAATCTAGGTTCAAATCTGGCCTCAGACACTTCCCAGCTATGTGACCCTGGGCAAGTTACTTAACTGTCTTTGCCTAGTTCTCACCATTCTTTTGTCTTGGAACCAATACATAGTATCAATTCTAAGGTGAAAGATAAGATTTTTAAAAAAATAACTAATTTCACTACTTTATACATGAAACCTTTCATAAGATTTTGAAATATCTGTTCCTCAACTTTTTACCTCCTCCCCTCTACCAATTGCCTTGAATTTATTATGTGTATGCTTGGATGCATGTGTATGTATGTATATATATATACATATATACACACATATATACACATATGTATACATATATATGTATAAATATAAGTATATATCTTTTTTAATATATACATATATATTTTTTTGGTTAGGAGTCTGGTTGGGTAGAAATTTTGTTTGGAGTTTTTGAGGTGGATTCATCAGTTTGGATCTGTGTAGGACTATGAACAATCCTTTCAAAATTATTTTGCTGCCATCTACTGTCCTACATGAAAACAACATACAAAGATGAAAAAGCCTCATCTTGTTCTTGGTGTGTCAGTGCAACAGTGGGGGAAGTTTTCAAAAAATCATTATTTATTTTATTTATTTTTATTTTATATTATTATATACATTTATATATGCAACATATAAATATATAATATAATAAATATTGTATTAATGTTTATATTAAATCAATCTGTTTCTCACAATTCAAATTTGATAGCATCCCCTCTAAACTATCCACATTTCACTCTGTTGCTCCCCAGGCCACAGAATACCGGATTTTGCTATTAACAATTGGCCTTAAAGAGTAGTGCTAGTAATAAGTGGGACCTCAAAGGCTTGCAAATTCAAAACTCTACTTGAGCAATGATCTTCTCTAAAATAACATCTCAACAGTCTTAGTATGGTTTTAAGACTTAATAGCTTAAAAGTACACTAAGACTCTTGTGATAGCCTGTGTATACAAAAATGGGTCCCCCAGGCCTTGTCTGGATGTGTCCAACAAAAGGGAAACCAACTGTCTCAATGGACGGCCCAGGTCTCAACAGCTGTGGTTAATAAGCTTTTCCTAAAATCAAGCCTGTAACTGCCTTTCTGCAACAATTCCTTACTGCTAACTCAGAGGGGTGGTGGTACTTAACATATCACTCACTTGACAATCCTTTAAATATGTGAAGGACAGCTATCATATCTCCCTTCAAGCTAAGCCTTCTCTTCCTCAAGCTAAATATCTCCAGTTACTTAAAGTAAACAAGCTTACTTTCACTACAAACCTTTTCTTTTCTAACTCCATCTTCCTGTGCTCAATCAAACCTGGCTTTCTTTCAATAAATGACATAGCATCCCTGACCACTCTTTCTAGCATTGATTTCACTTTCACTCCTATATCCCCCTTACCCTGACTTACTGATCATGTTGGGGAAGAGTTGTAATATTCCTTATTTCCTATTGACATTTCCAGACTCACCCTCAATCACCAGCACTTAGTAATTTCTCCACCTTGGAGTTTTATTCAAACCATATTTATCATCCCTATCAAGATTCTGATGGCTGTTACCTAACTGCTTCCAAGACCTTCCCTTGCTGTCCTCAATGAATTCATTGTCTGGCTCATAGTCTTCTCTGCTTTCTAACTCCTGTCCTGATTTTAGAGGACTTCAACCAACAGGTTAATATTTCCTCAACACCTTACCCTCCCAGTTCCTCAATTTGCTTATTCCCCATGACAACTCCTTCACTCTGCCACAGCCACACACTGAAATATTTTTTACCCTGGATCTTGCTATCACCCACAGATATTCCACTCTCATGTATATGAACTCTGAAATTCCTTTATCTCTTATTCTAGTTCTCCTTCTGCCTTGCAGTCTCTAACTTTGTTCTTCATTCTCACCAGGACCCTACTTCACCCTTCAGATCCTTCTCAGATTATTTCCCTTACATTTTCTATACTCCTCTAGCCTTGACCCCTTAGTGAACAGGTTCACTTCTACACTATCCCTTGCCTCTTCATTCTATGGCTAAATTGCCAGCCAAATCCCAGCTTTAGATTATTCCCCATCCACTGCCTTCACCCCATTCATGTAGTACATAACAAAGCTGGAGAAAATCATGACAATGTTTAGTGAACATTGGTGGAGATTAGGTCCACTGCAGATTTATGGTCAATTGAGCCTTTCCTGCAACAAGGCAAGTTTTTTAAACCTTCCCAATCAATCCACTATCTCAGTCACCATGCCAACTTTTCTAAATTTTTTCATTCCTCCTTTAATACCCCATGGCTCCCCCTTTCCCCATCCTCTCAGAGGGCCTTACCTCATATTTCACTGGGAGAAAAAAACTAAGCCATTTACTAAGAGCTTCCTCTTTTCCTCTTCTCATGTCAGTCAGATGCTTTCCCCCACTATCACTTACTTCCATTTTGTCAAACAAAAATCCAACCTTTGTCCTTGCCAAGGCAAACCCATCTACATGTACAAATTATCCAACTTATCCCATTGTCTCCAGAAAATTGCCCCATCTATCATCTCCATTTTCTCTTTAATCTTAAATCTCTCCTTTTTTTTCTTCCTTCCCTACTACTTACAAACATGTCCATGTCTCCCCTATTCTTCAAAAATCCTCACTTGATCAATCCATTCCACTTACTGCCATCATATATTTCTCCTCCTTTATGTGGCTAAACCCCTTCCATTTATAATCAGTGCATCAATCTCATTTTACCTCTCTTCTTAAATCATTTCAGTCTGGCATTCAAGTGCATCATTCACACACACACACTCTCTCAAGTTAGCAGTTATTTTAACTGCCAAATTTTATGATCTTTTTCCCCCCGTCTTCATCCTCCTTGACCTCTCTGTAGCATTTGACATTATTGGGCACCCAATTCTTTATATTCTCTTCTCTCTAGGTTTTAATTATATTACTCTCTTCTGGTTCTCTTCCTATCAATCTATACACTCCCTCTCAATCTCCTTTGTCTTCATAAAAGTTGCACCTGCTAACTAGGGGTGTCCCCCGAGGCTCTGTCCTGGGATCTCTTCTATTCTCCCTCTAAACTATTTTACTTAGTGATGTCATCCACTCCCATGGATTCAGTTTTCATATCTATGCTTCTTAGATGTATTTATTCAGTCCAAACCTCTCTCCTGCTCTTCCATCTCACATTTCCAACTACTTATTAGGCATTTAAAAATGGAAATTCCCTAGATATCCTAAAATAATGTGTCCAAAATGTAACTCGTATCTTTACTCTCAGACCTCTCTTCTCCCTAACCTCCCTGATACTCCGTAGGGCACCACCAGAATTCCAGCCTCCCAGGCTTCAATCTAAGGTGTCATTTACCAAATCTGGCCTCAGACCCTTACTAAATGTGTGACCCTGGATGAGCCAAACCTCTGTTTACCTCAGTTTCCTTAACAATAAAATGAGGATAATTATATCACCTACTGGTACATAGAAGGTGCTCTTCCCCTTCCCTCCCTCCTTCTCATTCTTTATATCCAATCTGTTGCCAAGTTCCATCATTTTTACCTTGGTAACATGTCCCATATATACGGCCTTCTCTCCTTTGACAATGTTGTCACCATACTGGTGAAGGATCTCATTGTATCACACCTGGAATTTTACAAAAACCTAGTAGAGCGTCTCCTCACTCCAGTACAGTCCTGTCAATATGATTTTTCTAAAGAACAGTTCTGACCAGATGTCTCTTTCTGACTCTGTCCTTCTCATGTGTACACACACACACACACACACACACACACACACACACACACACTCATGCATACTCTCAAGCATATACTCATTCAACAAATTCTAGAAACTCTTATCTCCAGAATAAAATATTTTTAACCTGGCCCCCTCCTACCTTTCCAATCTTCTCACATCTTACTTCCCTCCACATATATATTCTATGATTCAGTGACATAGTGCTCCCTTATGTTCCCTGAACAAGACATTCCATCACCAGGTTCTGAGAACTTTTATTATGTCTCCCTTGTCTGGAATTATGATATGATGACTAATATTTATTGTCTTAATCATAATAGGAAATTTTAAATATTTATTTTTAATAAATTTATAAAATATTATCGTTGCCAGAAATTATATTGGATTTTAAGGTTTACAAAGTATTTTAATATGTCAACTTATTTGATTATCACAATAATCTTTTAAAGTAAGTACATTATCATTCCCCTTTAATATATGAGGAAAATGAAGGGGGGGGGCAGGAAAGAATAACTTGCCTAGGGTCACACAGCTAGTTAGTATCTGAGACATGATTCAAACTAAGGTCTTCTTGATTCCGAGTCCAGTGCTCTTTTCACTGTACCATCTAGGTTGCTGATGAAATGTAACTATATTTTAAGGTTGGCTCTATTATTTGGTTGAATTTTTTTCTTCTTATATAATCTCTCAGTAGGGCCTTTGTGTTGAAGAGAACCCTGTGCAATTACAGTCATTTTGAGCCCTAGTTAGATTTTCATTTAAATATAAGGTGCACAGAGAGGTTTTTGCTTCTAGTCCCAGAACTGAAATTGTGAATGTTGTCCAATATATTTTCTCAATGTTGTTTCAATGAGATAGTATTTTTTAAGTTGTGCTCAAATGATACATAGAGAACAATGACTGGTTTCTGGGATAAATAAGACAAAACAACAAACTCTACCAGATCTACATAGACCACTCTAAATCATCTCAACAAAATGAGCAAAAGCATGTATTAAGTTAGCCTATCCTGATTATTTGTGCTTTCTTATGTAAAAAGCACCGATTCAGAATTAAGACATATTTTTGTATTTTGTTTGTTTAGTTATAGATTTTTTTGCATTTTAAAATTTATTTATTGCTGAGTATTGCTTTTTCTAATCGTTTACTATATTAACCTGAAGTGAAAAGATTACTGTTTATCATATTGATACACCAATAAAGTTTTTAGCTCTAGCAATTTGGTCCTAGATGATTGCTATGGGTTTGTGTCATGAAGTGAATTAAATGGAATGTCCTGCTCCCATTTCCTTTGCAGGTTTGTTATACAGAATTCCAGAGATGATTTATAGGAATGCAAACTATCAACCAGGAATATGAAAGGAATTAAGTTATTCTTTTTAGTCTTATTTTATTCTTATTAAATATTCTATATTTGTAATATAGAATAATAATGCCATATAATATAGAATAATTATACCACAATCAAATATATGTATTGTATACTTTATATATATGCATGCATATACACATACATATATACACATACATATACAGATATGTGTATGTATATTTAGTAAAAGAATCCAATGGAGCAAATTATTTCACTTTTTTGAAATGATGATTCTAGTGCCTAAGGGTTCCTTTTGTCAGCTAAGTCTTGGGCTCTGGAATTGGTGGAAGGGGGTGGGATGAAATAACCCTGGGCTAAGCACTGAAATAGTTGAAATACTAGCAGCTGCATTTTAATAAAGACACCAGAAGATGGCAGCAGAAATAAGTTCCATGTAAATACTGTACATGGAAAAGGTAGCCAATAAAGTGGAAGGACCCCAGCATTCTCCCAGGACATCACCAGAGGACCTCAATGACTCTTCAGGAAAGCAAGTCGCAGCATTTGAGGCTGGTGCTTGTCCCCTATGAACAACTGAAATGGACCCTGATGGCCCTTTGTGCTTCCCTTGGAAGCTCCTTTCTGAGCCCCGACTAGCTGCTTTTTTGCCTTCCATGCCTGCTCATCTTTGAGTTCTGCTCTGACTCCCTCCTACTTTCTCTCTTTTTCCTTCTTCCTCTGCCTGACTCCTAAGAACACCCTCCCCCTCCCCACACACACACACACAAAACCCCAGCCCTCCTAGGGTTGGCCCCATCCAATCCTTCTCCAAGCTCCCTTCCTTTGGCATTGCAGCTTCACTGAGTTGTCTAGCTCTTACTTCTGATAAAGTTAAACCAGAACCCTCACCCCATCATCAGGAATACCACCTTAGAAGCAAGAGGTGGCTCCTCATGTAGCTTCCTTACATTTAGTAACATACATACCCTATGTTTATGGTAGAAACACTTCCATTACTTATTTTGTTATTCTGTTTGAGTCTTTTTTGCCCTGAAATAATGTGTTTATTTATTTACTTATGTTGCCTGGCAATCTAAATGCATCATTGGTGGTTCATGGGCTATGGCTTGGAATGGGTAATTTACTGGAGCATGGGATAACTTTCAGGGAGAATGGGAGAATATCCCTAAGTGTAAAAGAGAGAAGTGCCATTTTCCATCACAGGGCATGCACACTTCTATTGCACTTGTCTTTCACTGATGACTCATCAAGGTGCCAAGGTGGCTCTCAATTCTTAAAGACTATGCCAAGGAATTAGAAGCTCTCTTTCTCTTTCTTTTAAACCCTTAACTTCTGTCTTAGAATTAATGCTAAGTATTGGTTGCAAGGCAGAAGAGTGGTGTGGGCTATGCAATGAGAGTTAAGTGACTTGTCCAGGGTCACGTAGCTAGGAAGCGTCTAAGACCAGATTTAAGCCCAAGACCTCCCATTTCTAGTCCTAGCTCTCTATCCACTGAACCACACAGCTGCCCCCCCCCAGTAAAAAGCTCTTATAGGTACTCCCCAGATACAAAGATTTCAAGCATGGACTCAGTAACCAAGGCCATGTCTATCATCCCAGGACCAGTTGAGGTAATTGAGGAGAGGGTCAGCACCAAATTTACTACAAGGGTTTAAGATATTTAGCCTCAGAATTCTTGAAGATCAGCTTGTAAAATGCCAAAACTTGGTGAGATAAGAGAGTGGGTAAAAGGGAGATAATTAGAGTTAATTTTTTTAAAACTGCATTTACTATACCATTGGGTTGAATCCTGATTCTGTTACTAGCTGAGGGCACATCACTTGATCTTTCTGAGTCTCACGTCAATTATTTCCAGAGTAGGGTACCCACACCCCAGGTAGTGTAAAGGATTATCTATAAAATATTAGATCTTTTATGTATGTTTTTTAAAAAGAAGAAATTAAACTTAACTTTTAGTTATACAGGATGTCCCAAAACTCTTAGTGCTGTTTAAAGTAATCAAGACTTTTGAAGGATTACATATGGTAGTTAAGGATTTTTTTATGTTTGGAAACATTTTGTTTTGAATGAAAACATTTCTGTTTGAAAACAGAGAAAAGCATTTATAAAGGAAAAATGGGAGTTCCAGTGGGAGTTGATAATAACAGCTAATAGTAGCACCCTCCCATCCCCTTTTGGTATATTGCAAGGTATTGTAGTTAATGTGCCTGTTAAAGTGAAAATATGAAGAATATTATTTTGCTTTATTGAGGTATTCTTAACACTTTTTTATGTAATGAACCCCTGGAGCAATGTGACAAAGATTATGGAATGCTTCTGAGAATAATGTTTTTAAATTCATAAAATAAAATACATATGATTATAAAGGAAACCAATTATATTAATATAGTTATACCAAAAAAAGTAAGTTCACGTACCCCAGAATAAGAACCCCTGCTTTAACTAAACTATGATGCCCCACAAAATAAGCAAGTGGAATTAAAAGATTTTTGCAAAGAAACCACAGATTGAAGATATCAATGGCATGAAGACAATCAAACAAACGGAAAATGGCTGCCCTGATCCTTCTCCTCTTCCTCCTAGTGAAACTTCTTAATCAGTGACATTAGAAGATAAAAATAGTTATGATCTAATCTGTCCTATAAAGAAGTGGACCATAAAATTCTAAAAAAGATTAATATTATCTTAAAAATGGATTTACGGCCACTATCATTAACAATGAGCTTTATCCTAGGCATATGTTGTGCCATGGGATATTAGTTAATGATATTTTACAGAATAAAATTATGAGATATGTAGAAGTTAAGTTTTCGTGGCTGAAAATTAAGTATAAAAAGTCTCACTTGAAAACTCACTTTAAAAGCTTTAAGAAGTTCTATTTAAAAATGTACTTTAAAAAACATGGAAACTGAATTTTCTAACCTGCTTAAAATTCTTCCAGATTTTTCTTACCTGCTTAAAATTATTCCAAATAAACAATTTCAAAGGACTTTGAACTGATTTGTTAAAAAAATATATATAAATGCAACTGATATCTCCTGAGTAGTTTCCAGAAACAACTAATTGACATCTGGGGAAAATGGAAATTTACTAGTTAGATTTCAACAAAAGCTTTTGCACAGCTGGTAGATGGCATTTTAAAATGAGTCTCATGATTTACTAAACATAGCCAAAAATCAATTTTTTCCATTTGGTTCTACCCATCTTGGTGCTCTATCTTTTTCAGTTATGACAGATATTAAAATCAAATGTCTAAGGGGCAGCTAAGTGGCTCAGTGGAAGAAAGTCAGGCCTAGCAACAGGAAATCTTGGGTTCAAACCTCACTTCCTAGATGCGTGTCCCTGGGTAAGTCAAATAACATCCATTGCCTACTCCTTATCATTCTTCTGCTTTGGAAACAATATATAGTATTGATTCTAAAATGGAAAGTAAAGGCTAAAAAAAACCCAAGTATGAACTTAGAACTGCATTCTTAAATTACTATATTATAAATGGCTAAACCAATGTTTTTTTTAAATTATTTTTATTGACTAATTTTAGAATAATTTTCCATGGTTACATGATTCATGTTTTTTCCCTCCCTTCCTCCCTCCTCCCTCCTGGAGAAAATAATAGAGCATGTTCAAAACTTTATTCTACCTGAAAATATTGCTAATAATACTTTATTAATAACATATTAGTGAGAATAAAATATTTATACATTAATAAATTATATGTCAATATAATATATACATATATAAAATATCAAGAAATTAAATATGAATACATTAAAATTATTTTAAAATATTAAATTCATCTTGATCTCATCCTTTTAATTTCTATTTTCATGGGTGTTATAAGAAAAGCATACAGTAAGACATATACAGCTTTGGATTATAGGATCATAGGTAAAGGCCTAGAAATATCTTTCTTCACTTTGCAAATTAGCAAAATAAGACTTGAACTCTCAAAGTGACTCATGGTCACACAATGTCAGGAAAAGAATTTGAACAGATATCCTGGGTATTGCCAGTTTAATTTATTAATTATTCATCATTAAGTAATTAATAATTAAAATTTCTGCCATTCATACATAAATATACATAAATTAGTGGTATGTCCTGGAAAAGATTTAACTGGCAGGAGGCCACTGAATTAGATATCAGAAAGGTCAGTATTATCAGTGACCCATTAGTTTCATTCAAATAGAACATTTTCAGGAGAATTCCAACCAAAATTTCCAAGTCAAACCAATTTTTACCATTGGTGACTGTTACCTATAATCCTGAACCACTATCACGTGGCTCTAGAAAACAAAAAAATTGAAGCTTCCTGTACCCAATTGATTTGCTCATTTTTTCTTTCCATGATCCCATATAATTATACCATTAAGGCAGCTAGGTGGCATGTTTGCCTAGATCAGTGGTTCCCAAACTTTTTTGGCCTACCGCCCCCTTTCCAGAAAAAATATTACTTAGTGCCCCCTGTCACATACTATCACCGCCCCCTTATAGTTATTCACCACCCCCAAATGCACCTGTGGCCATCACCACTCCCCTGGATCACTGCAGCACCCACCAGGGGGCGGTGGTGCCCACTTTGGGAATCACTGGGCTAGAGTTTTGAAGTTGGAGTCAAAGAGAGAGTTCAAATCTCATCTCAGATACTCACTATCTGTGTGACCCTGGGCAAGTCATGAAACCTCCTGTCTTAGCTTCAGTTTCCTCAATGCAGTGGGTAAGAACAGGACCTGCCTCACTGGATTGTTGTGAGGACTAAATGCGACTTTGCAAACTAAAGCACTATATATTCACTGTCTATTATTATTGTTTGTTATTATTTTTATTCACTTTCCTATAACATTTTTACACTTTTTTTTGAAGGCCTGTTACATATTATCCTTTTTGGTGCTAGGAACAACTACTTGCGGCTGGCAGAGATGACCAGTTTTGTTTTTTTTTCCCCCCTCTAAATTCCACAATGGCAAGGTCTTTATTTTATCTTTTTTTTTTCTCTTCCAAGGCCTCACACCTAGTTTACTGCTCTTCACACAGTAGGTATTTAATAAATGTTTATTTAATCCAACTGGATTCTCTACATGAGGAAACTGGAAACACTTATAGTTAATGTGTGCTAAGTCAGTTCTAGAATCTAGGGTCATAGACTCCTAGGCCAGTATGCTTTGCACTGAACTTAAATATGTATGGGTCATTTTGTCTTATCTCTTCAAAAGTGTTTTGTTAGAATGTCACTAGGATTTTAATATTGCCACAAAACAGTACATATAGGGAGTTAGTGTCCCCCAAAAGCCCTTTAACTTGTCAGTCATTGCCCTGAAAAACCTTTTAAACTTTTAAAATCTAAACCATGGCTTAAGTGTCTCTGGAAAAATAAGAATATCCCCTGACATCAGATGAGCTGTGAACACCAATTGTAACTCAAACCCACTCTCCTTGATTAAGGAGTCTAGTCGGTCCCTTATCCATTAGGCTCATTGCCAAAATAAAAAGCTCAGACCTCCATGGTTTCTATTTTACTATCGGCACCCTTTACTATCCCAGGAGAGGCAAAAGTCAGTCAGTCAATAAACATTTAGTAAGCACTCATTATGTGCCAGACACAGTGCTATGTGCTGGAGATAAAGAAAAAAGACAACAGACTGACTCTATTCTCAAGGAATTCAAAGTCTGACGGGGAAGGCAACATACAAATAACTATGGGCAAAGAAGATATAGATGGGAAAAATTGGAAATAATCAACAGAGGGAAGGTAACATTGTAATGGAAAGATAATTGACTTCAGACAGGAAGACCCTAGTTTAAGTCATGCTTCTAAACCATATTGGCTGCATGACTATGGGCAAATCTCTTAACCTCTCAGTCCCAGCCCCTCACCACTTCCCCCAGGTAACTCTCTAAAACTATAAACTTTAAGGCACTTTCCAATCTGCATTGGTCCTGAGAATTCCCTCTACAGATAAAATCATAGGTCTGGCTTTTCTTAAGGTTAACATCTAAGCTTTTGCAAAAGAATATATAATTACCCAAATATTATTGGGGGGGAGGGCTTAAGTACTTTGAATGCTCCTTATTTCCCCGACAATCAATATGGGGAGTGAAGTATCATAAGAGGAGAATTAGCTTTCCACATTAGCACTAATGATGAAAGTTCTGCTCCTGCTAATTTCAAGGGATTTAATTAAGACATCCAATTTCACACTGACCAACCTGCTTTTACTTCACCCAAGTGGAAGGTAATCTATTAAATGACTTTGGCCTCACAGGATTCTACAGCCAGATTTAACTTCAGGGTCTCTTAGGAATCTCCTGACCCAATATTATTCTCATTCCTTGGGGCAATGAAGCTTCTGTTTCCCATTTAAAAGCAGAGGGTTGGCATACTAGTGAGCTGGTGATAGGAGGGAGGACATTTCAAAGTCTCAACGGCATGTTATACTATTCTATGAGGACATTCAAGTTTCAGTGATATTATGCCAATCTCTTTAGGAAGAATAAGACCATTTGACTCACACAAATTTAAGAAGGTCTGAAGAACACAAAATAAATGTTATTGTATCTAACAGGTTATTGCCATTCGGAGGCATGTTAACATTGTCATACCCTGGAAGATGGACAAATGTCCCACTTGCTTTTGTTTTATTCAATGACTGAAGTAGTATTTTTAAAAATTAACATTTATTAAGCAGCTACTATGTACAGGATGCTGTGCTAGACTCTAAGGAGTACAAAAACAAAATGAGTCCTATCCTCAAGAAGTTTACATCTCATTACATGGCTATAGAAAAATAAGTTCAAAATGTATGAAAAGTAAAATAATTTGGGAGTGGCTGAAAAGGAAACTAACAATTGAAGGACTCAGGAAAGGCCTCTTTTAGATGATAGTATGAGAGACTGACTTTAAAGGAAACAAGAGATCCTAAGGGCTGAGATGAGTATGGCATATATCCCATGCATGGAAACAACTTGTGGAAAAGCACATGATGGGAAACAATACGTTATATATGTATAACATCACAGAAGTCCATATAACTGGAACATCAACTCTGTGAGAGCAACTGTCATGTCTGGAAATTAGAGCCAGATTGGGAAGAGCTTTAAATGTCAGTGTGTATTTACTCTACAAGCCTTTGGAGCTTCTTGGGGGTATATCAGACCTCTGCATAAGGAATATCCATTTTGCAACTATATAGAGCAGTGGTTCCTAAACTTTTTTGGCCTACTGCCCCCTTTCCAGAAAAAATATTACTTAGTCCCCTGGAAATTTATTTTTTTTTAATTTTTAATAGCAATTAATAGGAAAGATAAATGCACCTGTGGCTATCACCACTTTCCTGGATTGCTGCAGCACCCACCAGGGGGCAGTGGTGCCCACTTTGGGAATCACTGATATAGAGGATGCTTTAGAGATTGGGGAGCAGAGAAGAGACTAAAGTTAAGGGGACCAATTAGAAGACCACTGAAATAGATGAAGTAAGAAATAAGGAAGATCTGACTTAGAATGTTCTTACTATTCAGTCATTTTCTATTTGGGGTTTTCTTGGCAAAGATCCTAGAGTGGTTTGCCATGTCCTTCTCTAGCTCATTTTACAGATAAGGAAACTGAAGCAAACAAGGTGAATGTTTTGCCCAGAGTCACACGGTTACTAAGTGTCTGGGGCCAGATTTGAACTCAGGAAGATGAGTCTTCGTAACTTCAGGCTTGGTCTCTAGTTGTCCCCTGAAGTAGTGGCCCTCTAAATTGAGAAAAGTAGATGGACAAATTGTCTGCATTGGAAGGGAAGAGTTGAATTGAGAATGATTCCTTCTAGTTTACGACCATGGGTGACTAGAAGGAGAATTATGACCTCCAAAGAAATAGGGAAGTGATGAGGGAATAGGAGTAGAAAACCTCTGAGGCCCCCTCTAATTCTAAATCTATGATCTAATGGCATAGTGTCAAAATGCTACACTAGCCCTGGAGTTTTATGGGTTACCCTTCCGGTCTGTAACCTACTCAAGAAGTGTTATTTATGTAAAGTGGAATTCTAGGGGGGCTACAGTGAAACCCCAATCTTCAACCAATCCTCTTTCTTGGGGTTCCACTGTAGCCCCCATGTAATTCCACTTTACATTTGTCTGCCTTCTTTAATAAGCTTTAAAACTACCCTGAACATTGTAATAATCAGCTTGTCTTCACCAAGCTTGCTTTTATAATGGTATTTACTAGACTTGTGTTTAAATATTATAAAGACTTTCAGCATTTGTCACTTTAATGGAGAAAATGAACTTTTACATTTAGAATATAAGCTCCTCGAGGACAAATTGTTTCATTTTTATCTTTGTACTGCCACCGCAAAGCCTAGCACAGTGCCAGCACCCAGTGAATCCTCAATAAATGTGTGTTGATTGATTGGTTGGTTTCAGTTTAGACTGTAAACTCCTTGAAGTCAGCATATCTGTGTTGTGGTTCTTCACCTTCATATCTCCAGCACCCAGCACAGTGTCTACACTATCGGCACTTGACAGGTATTTGTTAAATCAGAGTGACTTGAATTAAGGTGTATATTTAGAGAATTTTGTACCTTTGAACTATGTTCCCCAGAATTTCTTTACTATTTCCCAAAATTCTTTTTAATCTCTCTACACCTTGTGTGGTCACGTTTTATATAAAGTTGGCTATAACTCCACCTCTTGCCCTCCTTTTTTTCCCCTGCCACCATGGCCAGGTTAGCACCCTTTCTACTCTAATTTTTTTACTCTAGTTATTATTAATAAACTATTAAATAAATAATTAATTAATCTTATTAGATATAATATTTGGCTATTATATATTAATAAAGAGATTTAAATGGATTTTCCAATCTAGTTTTTACCTTATTCATGTTTCCATTTTTGACTGTTCATTAAACAAAAAAAAAACAAGCAACTGAAGCCATCATTTTCAATACGAGTCTTTATTTGGGTTGGCACTCTATGACATTGCTATTATTCCAGGCACAATCATACAATCCTGCATGGTGTGGCCATGAGATCAGTGAGTCCAACAGAATCCAGAAGGCTATCATAGTCAGCTGTGTATAGGCATGCAAAGATACAGGTAGGAGGAGTACAGCTCCATAGCCCTCATGCTGGGCAAGAAAGTCTACATAGAAAATCATTTACCATTATGAAGAAGAAACACCATTGCAATTAATCCTGGGATTAAACCAGACATTTCCATTTCTTTAGAAAGTTAACTTTGATTATCAAGCTAAATCAATTATAGTAGTTGCTATTTCTTTTCTCCTTCAGATTTGTGTTTCTCTTTTATTTCATTTAAAACTTCAAAACATTGTTGCAATTCATGACCAATTTAATTTAACTCTGGCATATTATGATCATTTGCCTTCCACAGGCTGCTATTCTTACATGATGGATTACACATTACTTCTATGAAGATGGAAACTCATAGTACGGACACAGTAAAACCAAAAATAAAGTTAAGGGCTGGTAATTTATGAAAATATTTGACCAGCCATCAATTACAACTTGTCTTTTCCCTTCCTTTCTCTTCTTCTTCAAAACATGTCTAGATGTGTTAATTTTCATTATTGTTAAAGACAATTGTTATAAAGAATCAAACATGACCTTTTCTTTCATTTGTTTTGTTTTGTTTTCATTTTAAGATTAGAAACTGAAGATTTTAGCATATCAATTTGTGACATTGCTCAGTTTTACAGTTGGAAAAAAGGAGTTTTGAGTGTAGAGCATGAAAAGAAGGTGCAATTTAGCTATGCATTGATTGGGGGATTGACTCCCTTGCTTTTGCAGCCATTTCGAAGATGGCTCTATTTGAAGGAGGCTCTCACAACTCTGCCTTTCTGAGGCTGAGGAGGGCGCCAGTTATCCACCATGGGCACAGGAGGCTCATTCTCAGCACTGAAGAAAAGGCTTCGGAGTTTGGCCATCTGCAAAAGTCCACACATTCAATATCAATATGGCCTCTATCCTACTTTTGCTTCATATCATGAAATAGGGAATTAGGAAAATATCTGGACATTTCAAGCCACACACACACACACACACACACACACACATACATACTCAAACAGATGCACTCTGTGTTTTTCACTATCTGAATAGGTAATTTGGTTCTAAATAACTAACCTTTCTTGGAAGATAGAGAAAGAATTTTTTCCTGGAATGTTCAGTCTCTAGAGCCAACCCTCTACTGTAATACAAGATAAACATGCTCTCCTACCAAAGCACATTTACCCCTGACTTATTTTGATATTTGTAGCTATTTAAATTTGGAATCAGAATTCTAGGGGAGACACAAAATATATGTAGGTAGAGATGGCATTATTGGCAATTAATGAAAATATAATGATAGAAATAATCATATAAATATATAATGAAGTGATAATAATTTGCAACTGCATACCACTTTCTTGCTTACTATTGATAATAATAGCTATCATTTATATAGCACTTTATGGTTTGCAGAGTACTTTACAAATATTGCTTTAGTTTATCCTCAGAACAACTCTTAAGAGGTAGATGCTTTTATTATCCCATTTTACAGATTAAGGAAACTGAGACAGACAAAAATTAAGTGATTTCCCAGAATTGCAGGGCTAATGTAGAAGGCTAGATTGCAACTCATAGTTCTTATAACTATGTCCAATGTTCTATCAACTCTGCCACCTAGCAGCCTCTAGTTTGAAAGTACTTTCTATATACAGTCTTGAAGGTTTCTCACAACAACATGAACAGGCATGTAATATAATGGTCATTTGCTTATTTTCTTCTCATTTGGTCTTTTCGGCAAAGATACTAGAGTAGTTTGCTATTTCCTTCTCCAGCTCGTTTTACAGATGGGGAAACTGAGGCAAACAGGATTACATGACTTGCCCAGGGTCACATAAGTAGTGTCTGAGGTCAAATTTGAACTCAGGAAGATGAATCTTCCTGCCTCCTGACCCAGGGCTCTATCTACTCTGCTAGCTCCCTTTCTATTTTCTAGAATATGAAAATTGGATGTCAGGGAAATTAAGTGACTTGCCTAAGGTTACATACACAACTAGTAAGTGATAAAGATAGGATTTGAATCCATCCTCTGACTCCAGACCTAGTACTCTTTCTTCTTTACTGCTACGCTGGAAAATGGCTTCCATTTCACATTCTTTGGGATATTAAAATGAACAAGAAGAAATTAAATCTTATTACATTCTATTTTTTATGATTTTTCAAACTTATTTTTTCTAAGAGTCAAGGAATTAATAAAATCTAAAACTTTAGACTTTACATTGGTTTAAATTTAAATTGGATTAAACATGGTAAAGGAGCTTGAATATTGGACTCAGTCAAAAAACTTCCATTTGAATCATGGTCTTACCATTGAATTGTTTGGCCTTAAGCAAGTCAATCAGTAGGCATTTATTAAGTGCCTACTAGGTGCTAAGCACTATGCAAGTCACTTAATTTCTCTTCTCAGATTCCTTTCTATGAAATGGAGAATAAAAATATTTACACTATTGACTTTGTAGTATTTGTAAGGAAAAGATTAGATAATATTTAAAATAATATAGAACACCAAATTCTATAGACATTTCAGTAATTTTAAAGTTAAAATCATGGCAGACAATGTGTTGTGATAGAGGGAAGACTAGACTGGTTATATATACAAAATTGGTTATGTGCCTCTGGGCAAGTCATTTAATTTAATCTTGTAGTTGCTCTCAGACAACTCTCAGAATCTAATTTTTTTAATTTAAATTTATTTGTTTGTTTGTTGCATTAAAATACCCAGATATTTCTCTCCCTCCCTTGCCTCTCCCCATTAGAAAAGGTATCATTTGACAAAAAGATACATGTATATATAAAACTATGTCTTGCTTATTTTTATTTATGAGTCCTCTGTCAGACTCAAAATCATAAGACAGCTGCTCATCTGGATTGGTAGGGTGAGTTAGTTCCAATCCCTATTCCCATCCTCTTTTTCATCGCATTTGTTAAAAAATAATAATAACCATGTTGTAGCATCTTTTAATTGAGAGAGCCCTCAGAGGCTATCTCATCAAATTCTAGTCAAATTATGAATCCCATCTTCTATATCCCTAACAAGTGTAGATGGGCTATGCAGCCTCCACTGACACCCTTCAGATTGGAGAACTCAAAACTTGCCAAAACAGTCCATTCCACTTATGGACAGTCCTAATTGATAAAACTTTTTCTTGTATGAAAGAAATGTACATTTCTATAACCATGCTATTCATCCTAGTTTTGCCTATTGGAGCAAAGCAAAAAGAGTCCAAATCTCCTTAGATAGTCGAGCCCTTGATATTCTTAATGATTGCTATCATGTCACCCCAAATGTGCTTTTTTGGGGGGTGAAATTCACCCAGTTCCTTTTAATATTCCCTATGTAATAAGGCTTCAAATACCCTCGTGCCTTGTGCCTTCTGGTTGTCTTCCTCTTTAAAGTATATATATATATCTTCTTTGCTAGCATTCTTCCTAAAATATGGTGTCCAGAAGTGATAAAAATACTCCAGATGCAGTCTGGAGGGAAGAATGCAGGTACGCTCTCTCTTCCTTTATTCTCGACATTAGGATTCTATCAGTGTAAACACCTTTAAACATCATTTACAAAGTCTATTCTCCTTGAAACTACTGAATGTTAACAGCAGTGTCTGTCTAATATTTTCTATTGATATCCCCAGAGCTTAGAAAATGGTACGCACTTAATAAATACTTTTTTCATTCATTCGTTCTTTCTTTCATTCATTCAAAGGTGATTAACTGAGCCAAAATGCTGACTTGTTAGTTCTCTAGCTTTTGTGAAACAACTAATGGCCAAGAAACTGTAAGCAAGAAATGAAACCACTGCACTTAAAATCCTTTTTAGATAAATGGAGTTTACCTGGTCCGAGCTCACAGTTATCGGTTCCTTCAGAAGAAGCCAAACAATGCATTCCTCACAAGGGGGAGTGGTGAAGGAGCCATGGTAAGTCCAATAATCCCGACAAGCCGGGAAAAGGCAAGATGGGTCAAAGTGTGTGAAAGGAGCATCCTTGCCCTTAAGGAAATTCAATGAGACCCATAAGTCGTATGCAAAATGTACATCCTCATATCAAAATATACACACATAGTTGTCTTTTTAGAATATTGTTTTTTAAACCATGAGCAAATTTTCTTCAAAATGCCAAGGAAATTAGATTTTAAGAAATACACTATCTTTTAAATTTGTGTCTTTTCTCCTTCCTACACCATAAGCTTCATCTGGTCAAAGTTTATGTTTTATTTAAATCTTTGAGTTTCCCCTAGTACTTAGCACAGTGGTCTTCATGGTTGATGCTTATTGAATGAATTACCGAATTATCAATAAAATGGTATTTTGTACCTAAAAGAAGAATTTTATTCTTTTAAAATGATATAGTCAGGGCAGGTGATTTTATGAAAGTTCTTGTATTTCTTTTTTTTTTTTTAAATTTTAAACCCTTAACTTCTGTGTATTGACTTATAGGTGGAAGAGTGGTAAGGGTAGGCAATGGGGGTCAAGTGACTTGCCCAGGGTCACACAGCTGGGAAGTGTCTGAGGCCGAATTTGAACCTAGGACCTCCCGTCTCTAGGCATGGCTCTCAATCCACTGAGCTACCCAGCTGCCCCAGTTCTTGTATTTCTTAAAGTTGGTTGGGGAAGATTTGGGGGAAATTATGGGAGGGGGTTTTGTTGTTTGGCTCTAGAAGACATATGAATTTAAGAAGCACAGAAAGTTAGAGTTGATATTCTAGTACAGGATCAATAAAGATACAGAGATAGGGAGCAGGAATGGGGAGCCTGGTAGGATAGGATCATAGAGTATCACCAAACTGTAGAGTACCTTAATGCCAGACAGAGGAATTTGGAATTTTTTAACAGGAAACAGTGAACTACTGATATATTTTGAGAAGTAGCTTGTTTATACCTACATATGTATGCATACATGCTTACACATATATGTCTATGAAATTCTGACATCAGTATGAATGCTAGCTTAATAAGAGAAGAAAGAGTGGAGGCACCAAGAACTATAAGAAGTAAGAGTCCAGAAAAAGAGAATTAAGTCCTTCAATGGCAGTGGAGTAAAGATGAGGCAGGAAAACCATGAAATGTTTTAGAGCTAAAATCTATTGAACTTAGCAATTGATTGCATATACAGTGAGGGAGTTAAAGCAATCAAGGGTAACCTAAGATTTTGAATTTAAGAGAGAAAGTAAATATTGGCTCTACTGTCAAAAATAATGAAATCAGAAAGATCAGATTTAGGACAAAAGATGAGCTTGATTTTACACATGTTGAGTTTGATGTGCCAGGAGAACATCTAAATGTTGGCAATCTCGTAAGCAGCTGGAGATATGGGTCTAGAGCTCGAAATTAAGTTCAAGTCTAGGGACAAAAGATCTGGGAGTCATTTGCAAAAAAAGGTGGTTAAAGTCCATTGATTATTGACTAAAGAGATAATGGAGAGTTTGAAGAGAATCTTGGCAGAGAATAATTTTAGAGGAGCAACCATGTTAAGCTATCTGAAAGATACTAATCCAGCAAAGAAAACAGAAAGAGAACAATTAAATAGGATGAAAAGATTGTTTCTCTGAAGCCAAGAATAAAAAGAAGTAACTGTGTTGCAATTTCAGAAATAAAAGGTGACAAGATGCATCAAAGGCCACTGGATTTGACAACTATTTTTTTTAATGTAGTGATTACCTTTGAGAAAATGGTTTGAGTAGAACAGTGAGGATAGAGGTAGAAGACAATTGCAGAGGGTTAAAGGTAGGAATAAATAGTAAGGAAGTAGAAGCCTCCAATAGAAGCAAATTTTTCAAGTAGTATGGCAGTGAGAGGAAAGAAAGGAATATGAGAGTAGCTGGATGGGGTAGAAAGGTCAAATGAAGGATTATTATTATTACCTGAGCATGAATTTCATTATAGTTCCTTGGTAACATTTTTTAAGCTGACACGGAAAGGGTCTTTGGGGAGCATGACTATATAAGAAGATAATTATGATTCTGTGGCTACAAAAATATTTTTTAAAGTTAGATTTGGGCCCCAAACACCACTTTCCATAGTAAATCATAGTGACTTATTTCCGGCCAAAATGTTTATTTATTTTCCTCTAGATATAGCTAAAGATAGCTAGGATTTTGGTAGCCCAAATGCTAGAAAGTAGAAAATTAATGCATTAACTATTTTGGCACTGTTTTACATACATATTCATTCAGAGTAAATTTTAGTGTCAAATGTGCATTATTGCTTTTAGTCATCATATTTAATCTCCAAGATAAAAATTAAACTATTATTTATGAAAATGCTCCAAAATGGATTCAAAAATTACTTCTTAAAATTAAAGATGGCTACTGACTAAGTTTTTAGAAATTAACTTCTTCAGAAAAATAATGGATTCATTTTGTTTTTCATTCCCAGCATGTATAGTATATATATATATATAACATGTATAGAGCATGGCATAGTGCCAAGCACACAGTAGGTACTTAACAAAGGCTTGTTGTGATTGACTGAAAATATATATTCTTGACATTTCTCTCAAACTTAGAAATAGATTGGAAGGGACATTGGAAACTTATTAAAGAAAACTGATAATCTTCTACATGATATTCAAAGGATTGGACATCTTTTTTTCTTACCTTAGTCTTAATTTTGTCCAATGCATCAAGCAATATCTGAAATTCCCCCTTCTCACGTCCAATCTGTAATGCAGAAAACCAAAAAACAAATCGATTATTATGGAATTTGACTATCTGAAAAAAAAAAACCCAGAATCTGACAGAAGTTCTTGTTCAGAATTTAAAATGTAACTGCCCCCTTCTACCATGATTTTAGATTATATGGTTTTCTAGATCTAAATTTGGACTCCAAGTCTATAAAATGCAGCACCCTCAAAATTACATGCCTTTTTGCTCTATACTTTGCATTTCTGCCCAAGTCTATTCCATGGTGGAAGATTTTAACAGACTCAAATGTGGAAAGACTACAGCAGTGAAGTGGTCTTCTATGACCAGATTTTATCTATGCTATCCCCTGTACATTTATCTCTCTCTCAGCTATCTCTAGAGCAGGGGTCGGCAACCTTTTTGGCCGTGAGAGCCATAAACGCCACATTTTTTTAAATGTAATTTCTTGAGAGCCGTACAGTGCTCACAGTGCCGCTCCTGTAACAGCACCTGAAAAAAAACTGACTTTATGGCTCCTGAAAAAGAGCCATATCTGGCCCTCAAAAGAGCCAGATATGGCTCGAGAGCCATATGTTGCCAACCCCAGCTCTAGAGGATGATGTGGGCACAAATGGTGGCTATCGAGGAACTGTTCTTTTATCTGACAACTTCCTAGAGGCATTCAGTCAAAGCACGCAAAATTACTCTGAACAGTAACATGACTTCCACTAGGGCATTAATAGTAAGTGGTTGATATTTATGTAGTGTTTTGAGACTTACCAAGTACTTTAACTATATTGTTTCATTTGATCTTCACCTTAATTCTGTGGGATAGATATTATAGGTATGCATATCTCCATTTTGTAGTTGAGATAATCGAGACTCAGCCAAGTTAAATGATTTGTTACTAGGCTAGTGAGTAGTATTTATGTTTGTTTATTACTTACTAGCACTATTAATGAAATCAGAATTTGAACCCAGATCTCTTCTGACTTAAAGTCTACATTTGTTCTTCTGTACCATACTGAATCATCATTTGCACCAAATTCTATCAAAAGATTTTGAAATTTGCTGCAAAGTATTCTTATAATAAGAGAGTGTGTGATGTAGCAGATAGAGAACTGGACTTGGATCTGTGGTGTGCTAGAACCAGCTTAAACTAGCTTGAAAGAACTGATGATTGGATTTTCAGTCTGGCAAATCAGCAAATATTATCAATCAGGGTTTCATTTATTGTTGTGTTCATTGTTTATTCTTAGGAAAGTAATGAGGAGAAAATTTTAATAATGAAGATTAAGCTCAAAAGTTTTTCTAGAGTACAACACCCACCCCCCCAATTGATAAAGAGAATTCTCATACTAGGAGTTTCCTACACTAAAGAAATCACTTATTGTTCACATATTCATATATTCCTGAAAACTACACTTCTTAAAATGCATAACCAACTTGATACACTTCCTGTTTCAGAGCTAATGCTTCCTGGGCTACAGTCCCTTCCTAACAGACATGTGCTTCATCCTCCCATTAGCAGATTTCTCAAAATCTTAACAAAATAGTTCCTTAATAATGTAATAGTTTTGCCCTTCTTTAGCTAGCATTTAGAAATCACCTCCTGAATTCACAGCACATAACAAATTTAGTCATTCAATGAGAAAAAAAAAAGAAGCAAGATTTTCACCTCTGGTTTAAAGTCTGGATCGTATTTCTACTACATTCATGTGAGAATGACACTTAAGTACTCTTTAAACCGGGGTTGGCTCAACAACACAAGCATTCCATGTGGTTATCTTGGCATGGCCTAATGTGCATGGTGGCTACTCTGAGCTGAGTGGATCGCAAGCCTGAGATTAGAGATCAAAGTGTTGATCTTTCAGTTTTCAGGGAAACTAATGGAGTAGCAAGAAGGCACAGTGAGTAAATATCTCTACTGTCCCTAATCACCAACAATTCTACACAACACACACTGCAACCTTACAATTTAGAAGTGCATAAGGGCTCACTGTATTGTGCCTTATCACAGGCAAAACTTGGGAGGCAGGGAAAAAAAAAACCCTTCTTGGCCCGACCATTATTGATTTATCTTAATCCATAACTTAATTTGTTTCACATTTTTACAAACCATCTTCTTTTTCTGTTCTTCTTTGTTGATGGAAATCTTCATGGTTTTGATGTTTAAAAAACCAAGAATTTTTTTAATGTAAGGACTAAGTTATGTGGGATAAATACTGAAATAAATAAGCATGAAGAAAGACTTTTGAGAGTTCCTTTCTCCCCCACTTTAGAGAAGAAAAGACTATGGCAGCTCTTCAAAGGACAAATTATCATGATAAGATGCTAAACTTTTAAAGACAAATATAGTTACTATTTATCATACCTTCAGAAAAATGCCCACAACAGCAATTCCATCAGGCTGTTTCAAAGCTTCTCCAAAAGTGCCATATTTGGGGTTCCAGTGAACCATGTGAAGCTGAAAACATACAATAAAAATATGCAGTAAATAAGCAAGTGTATGAATGTATAGCAACCAAGTACACAGCCCCCAAACACATTACATCAGCCATGAATATTTGGTCCTCAAGCTAAGGAATACTTTCTTATCCTTGTGACCATAGAGTAATTTCTTAATCTTTTTGGACCTCAAGCATCTCCTCTATAAAACAAGGAGATTGCCTCTAAGATGCCTTCCAGTTCTAAATCAATGGTCTTTGAATACCGCGAAGTATTTCTCCCTTCTCCCTCATCTCAGAAGGAAAAGTACTTGGAGAGGAGAAGCATGATTTTCATGTTGAGAATTAAAATTATTTAAAACTGTAGCAACTAGATTTGCAATGAACATTTTTTGTATTTACTTTTATAATTACATAATAGCAAGTTAAAATGACATTTCCTGGGGAATCATACTACAAAGACAGTTCATGTGATGAGTTTGGTTGGTTGGAAATTATTTCTTTTCCCTCATTAACTTGGAGTTGTACACAGAATATTTTTTTAAAAGAATATTGAATACTATAAAATCGAAAGTGATTGAGATAGAGGAGGAGGAAAAAGAAGGAGAAAACTGACTTTTGCTTTTCAGACATGCCAATTTTCAGCCTAAAGAGTATCTGATAATTATAGTTTTAAGAAAAAGAAGACTTAGTGGCAAAACTATTAAATTCATAGTCATTTTAAATCTGAATACTCGATTCAAACTGGCCCAAAAGCTTCCAATTGAATTCTATATAGAATAAGAAGGGTATATGCTATTCTATAGTTATAAAATTTGCCATTTCTTAATGTAAAATATCTTACTGTTTGGTAAAAATATTTTGTCTTAGATCAATTATGAGCATAATCACACAGAAAAAAAATCTATGTGCAGGTAAAGATAAAATTGCACATTATCCCCAAATCTGAAGTCACTGAACTGGCTTATCCTCACCTTTAATTGTGAACAGAGTTATGATATACTCAGGTGACATACGTGTGTTTATTGGAGAAAACATTGAAAAGAAAGAAAAAAAGCTTTTTTTTCATTCAGTAAATTCAGTAAATTTCTCACATAGCCTATGCCAAAGCTTGATCTAATCTTAATTTTCCCTGTAACAGAAGAGAATAAACTACAAATCTTTTAACTTAGGGTTAGATTCTCCTAGGTCAGTGATGGCAAACTTATGGCATGGATGCCAAAGATAGCATGTAGAGCCATCTCTCTGTGGGCACTCAGTCACCCTCCCTCCTATCCACCTACCCCTCACCTCAAGTTCATTATTAGATAGGCAGAAGGACTTGGGCAGAGCTGCTCCCCTCCCCTTCTCCACCATGCCTGAAGACATTTTTTTCACATTCCCCTCCCCTCTGCCCAGTAGCCCAATGGGAGTACTTTTTCCCTCCTCTGTAGGGTAAAGGGAGGAGGGGCCAGCACTCTATCTCTAAAAGGTTCACCAGCACCATCTTAGGCTTTGTCCCAGTTTAGGGATTTTATCTTGTTTTACTAGGAATTATGATCTTTTTAGTATTTTTCTGCTTAATCATCCCTACAGAGTTTGCTACTGAATTTTCTTATTCATTAGCAATATTCATGACTTCTTACTATTTTACTTCTTTACAACTTACTACTTTACTACTTACTTACTACACCTTCTCTACCTCCTAGTTCAAAGAAACTGTCTTTCTCAATTCTGAAGGACTTATGACAAAGAATGTTATCTACCTCCAGAGAAGAACTTTTGGAGATAGAATGCAGATCAAAGCATATGATTTTTCAATTTAGTTTATTTGGGTATTTTTTCTGGGGTTGTGGTTGTATATGTTTATTCTTTTACAAAAATGAACAATATGGAAATATGTTTTGCATGATAAAACATGTGTAACCCAGATCAAATTGTTTACCATGTCCAGGAAGGAGGAGGGAAGGAAAGGAGAGAGACAATTTGGAACACATAACTCCAGAAAACCTATGGGGAAATTTGTAATTAAATGTAATTTGTAAAATAAAATATCTTTACAAAAAATAAGGGGGGGGGAGGAAGATACTGTCTTTCTGATTCATAGAATTACTGAAAGAGAAAAATCACAGGAATTTTGTGTCTGAATATCAGCAGCATGGAAACCCATGTAATTCTCAAATTTCAAACCATATAAGGGTTTTTTCTATCTGCCCTTATCAATAAAATAGTTGGTAATGCTGCAAAATAAGTCATATTAAATAGTTTCCATAGCAACACTCTCTCTCCATGATCTGTGTCCCTCCCTCTGGCTTTAAATAATGATTATTTTTCCAGTTATAAACACAAGCAAAAACACAAAATACATTTTATAAAGACAATTAAATATAATATTAATTTAGAAACAGAAAAACAAAGTAGTTTCACCGTGGTCACCCCCTTTTTTTTAGGGTTCTCTCTTTTGTCATATCTCTATCTTTTCCTTCAAAGTATCTGATGCCAACCTGGATTCTGGCAACTTCACTCTGCTTTGCCATCTCTAAATAATAACCTAATTTTATTCTACATCTTCATCTGTTCTTAATTGAAATTTACCTGATGAGCTACTTTGCCTGGTATTCAAGGTTATCCATAATCTGGAACCTCCCAACTTTTCCAATCCTCCAGCCATACTGGACTACCATGTGCCATTTGAAAATATCCTCTACTCTCTATCCTCCAAACACCTGCCCATTCTTTTTAATATGACAGAAATGTCATAACTCTCCCCCTTCATGTGTTTTATTCTGTCCTATCTTTTGGAGCCCAAATCAAATGCTACCTCCTCCATTTAGCCTGGATTGACTTCCTCCATCATTAAAATAGCTCATTTTTAGGGAGCAATTGGCCATTTGAAATTTAATGACCTCCAGATAACTCATTAAACTATTTATTTTATACTTTAATGAGGTTTTTATAATACCATGGATATTATGATTCTCTGTCTTAATATCTTAGATTGCAGCTTAGGTTGCATAAAAGCAATAAGTTTTGTCTTTGCATCTCCCCCAGGGCCTAGCATGGTGCTTGGTAAACAACAGGTGTTCAATAAATATTTATAGAATGAATGAATAAAAGCTATTTTTAGTTACATATTATATCAGAGGGCTATCTTTTAAGCTAATCTATACTAATGTTTTCATAGTTAAGAAGCTTAATGTCCTCTTCACTCAGGAATACCCACAACTGAAGAAGAGCTCTTAATTTAAAAAAAAAAAAAGAATTTCTAAAATTAAAAAAAAAAAGCTTTAGTAATGGTCACTAAAGTTGGGAATTAAGGAAGTTTTGTTATTTAGTCATATCTGAGTCTTCATGACACCATTTGGGGTCATAGGATACTGGAGTGGTTTGCTATTCCCTTTTCCAACTCATTTTCTAGATAAAGAAATTTAGACATACAGGGTTAAGTGACTTGCTCAGAGTCATACAGCTAGTCTGAAGCTAAATCTGACTCAGATCCTCCCAACTCCAAAGCCAACACTCTGTCCACTACATCACCTAGTTGTCCCAAAGAGGGTAGCATGATACAATGGAAAGAGCACTAAATCAGAGGACCTGGATTCAAATCCCACCTCTGATACTACCTAAATAATTTTTTTTTATCTCAGTTTCCTCATCTATAATATGAGGAGGCTTTAAGATTCCTTTCAGCTTTAGATCTATGATGTTAGTACAATTCAGTGACAAAAGCACAGAACTGAGTCAAGAGATACAGATTCTGGGCCTAATTTTGCCACCAATCAACTATGTAAAAGGAAAAAAAAACATTTATTAAGAGGCATATTCTAGGCCCTATCCTAAATCTCTGCCCTCAAGAAGTTTCCATTCTAATTCTAATAGGGCATTTGAGGGATCTGGGAGCTAGGTGACAAGCTAGAAGGCCACACCTGGAGTCAGGAGGACCTAAGTTTAAATTTGACTTTACACTTACTAGCTGTGTGACCATGGGCAAGTTGCTTAATCCTGTTAGCCTCAGTTTCCTCATCTGCAAAATGAGCTGGAGAAGGAAATGGCAAACCACTCCTGTATCTTTGCAAGAAAACCCCCAATGGGGTCACAAAGAATCAGAAGTGACTGAAAAATGACTGAACAACAACAATTTCGGGGCAAGGAATTGAAGCTTCCCTTTCCTCATATATGAAGGGACTTGATCTCAAAGCTCTTTCTCAGCCTTAAAATTCTGTTCTACTTGAGCACAGGACACCTCGAAATCCATGAAATCCCACATGCTTGATCTATGTGCAAGCTATCCTTGGCTTGCACTCATCTTTCTGCAAAGAAGAGAATGAAAATGAATCTCTTTAATATTTCTGTGCACATGTCTGTGAAGGGCTCAAAGGTGGTTCCTACCTCAGCGGCATATTTCACTCCATCCACGGTATGCTCGGAGCCATGATCATCTGATGAGCCCCAGTGAAGGTGAAACTGGCGCAGTCGATAGGGTGCAGTGAGTGGGCCCCCTCTCAGCACTGTAAAGATAACCTGGGTTAATACTGAATTCAGGTCAGCTTCACAAGCTTCCTCCCAGACAAGAATTTCTGCATTTTCAGGAGAGTAGACTCAGAAACAGAGCCTACTAGGCTCCAGAGTCTGCCACTATAAAAGTAGATCCCAGATGCAAGAGCCTAGCCAAAGTGCATGGTGTGATTCCTGCTGAAAGACTAGTCTTGTTTTCTTTCCTAAATTTCAGCAGTGCATAGTATCCTGGAAGTATTGTTTTTCTTCCTTCCTCCTTCCTCTCCTCTAGGAGGACTTAGATTTGTGTAAGGAAAAGTCAGTTCCTCTCCTGATGGCCCAGTGCTTGGGGCAGAGATCCATTTTTCTAATCTTATCTTCTAAGGTCCGCTTGCCAAGGATTTGATTGATGGGCATCTTCCACAGTGCCACAAAATGCTAAGGACCCTTTTGATACCTCACCCGGCCTCTGAAAATATTTTCCTCTCCGACTCCTAAAACATCACAGCTTGTTTATGAGTGAGTTATATAAGAGAGTTGGAAATAATACCATCTACAGAAGCCTTTTGGAGCTACCCAAGAGAAGAACATGAATCAATAAGCTTCCCTTAAGAACCTCTGTGCCAGGCACTCTCCTGGGTACTGAGAAAAAAGACAGAAATGAAATAGTCTCTGCTCTCCCAATATTGCACATGTATAGATATGTGCAAAATAAATCCATGTAGGAGATGCATATCTAAAGCGATGAATCTAATTCTGGAAGCCATGCCTAGAAACTCTACCTCTAGTCACATCTATGTACAGGGCCACATACCCACTCCCACATATACACGAAAAATCTGCCTTGTCTTTGGTGAATCAGGATAAATTTAACTCCTGATTTCATTTCAAAGTACTGGCTCTTTCTTCTCGATAAAACTTTCTAAAAGTCATTTTGATTGGAAAAAGGGCTCCATTACAAATACAAAAAAAAAAAATGTTAATCCCTTTTGTGCCAAGAAATTTCAAAACTATTTAATGTTTATCTTCATGGTTGTGAAATAAATGCTATAGAAGTTGCTTTGGATTACTAGATTAAAAGGAAAAAACTGCCACTTTAACCACTAGCATACTAAGCCACTGTCTTTTGGATAAAACATGAATTAAAGAGCCTGACATTCCAGGTCCTTCACAATTTGACTTCCATCTACTTATTCCACATCACTCCCTTCACATAGTCTACCTTTTCAACTCAAACAGAGTGGTTTCATTCCCTGCTTTTTTGTCTTGCTCTCTCCCACCTCTGGGCTTTTGACTGGGGTCCATCCCTGTATCTGGAATGGACACCCATCACATCTTCCCTTGTTGAAATTCCCTTCCTTCAAAGTCCAGGACAAGTGTTAGCTTGAAGCTTTCCTTCACTGGCTTCTTCCTCCCTCTATAATCCCTCTCTCCTTAGAGCTTTCACACCACCCTGACATTTCCTCTGTACGTATCGGGCTAACTTACATACAGTTTTTTCATGTACAAATTTTACTCCTTCCAATGAACTGTACTCTCCATAAGAACAGAGAAGCATTAGATTTCATCTTTGCATCCTCAGGGCCCAGAGTAATAGCTGGAAGTTCATAAATGCTTTTTGAATCCAAGTGAGCCAATAATCTGCATACTAAGGCCTGTTGGAGATTTCCATGTTTCCAGCTCTGGTACACAGTGACTGGATAAGGTTAGAGAAGGGGCCTATGTTTCATAAATAGAGGAAACTCACTCTACTAATGCAGGTCTGCATCTTCTCTGCAATTTTGAGTCTTAGAGAAGAGCCTAGTGCCCCCAAAAGATTCTGTAACTCACTTGGAGTTACACAGGTAGGATGTGTCAGGAGCAGGGCTTGAACCAAGGTCCTCCCAGCTTTCCATCCAATGTGCCACACTGCCTCTGAAGGAGTGAGGAATTGGATCACTGAAAAATGGATTTTATCCATTCAAGGAGCCCCATGCTGAACCACAAAGAGAAAAAGTCAGGTTATAGCAGTTGTCTTAACGAATCAGTAAGAATATTAGTTGGTCAAAATAATTCAGCACTCAAATATTATGAGTTCAGGAAAGGTGATTCAATCATGGTAACAGATGTTGGTTTGTCACGGGAATACTGTCTCAGTAAATGCTACACAGCCGGGATAGTCTTGTACAGTTAACAGTAATGGCTTTCTGATGGGAATCAAATGAGTGTGCATTCCTTTTAAGGATCAGTGTTATTGGAATAAAGCTATAGATAATTGTTTGCATTTCATAAAGCAGTTGCCTGAGGCCTGGCAACCTCATCGATGTGAACTTAGGGACTGTGATGAGCAAATATTAAGGAGGTTTAAAGTATCATTTGTTGGAATGTGGAAAGTCAGAGTAATTCTAGCTCCATCATTAACATTTTTCCAGAGCAATTAGGACAGCAGACGACAAGGATAGACTCTATCAAAATGTAACCTTTGCTGTTTCTTGGCATCGATCATTAATACATAGGAGGGAGAGAGCTTTTGCAACATACCTGCTACACAAGAATATCCTCTCCTTTAATATCCTTATGATCTACAAAGTCGGATTTTGAAAAATGTTCATCACAAATCTCTCCAGAATAAATATTTCTTTGAAATAACTAGCAGAGTAATGTTGGTGATGAAAAAAATAAGACATAATAAGTAAAATGTTAAAGCAAGGTTTTAATGTGTATAGCTGATATCCTATGATGAGTGCAGGACAAAAATCAAGTTCTTTTTGAAAAAAAAGCAAGAAGAAAACAAATGAGCACAATTTGCATCTTTGTATACATGGATGGAGCAAACAAAAGGCACCATTTGCTCAAACCATTTTGTCTCTGCTTTAAATTCACTAATTACTAATTGCACAATCCAAATAATAGGTTTGCTTTTTTTTAAGGCATATTTTTAAATCTGTTTTACCCCAAACTAGTGACTGACTTTTCCAATTTGGAAGAGAAAAAGAATAGCAAGAAGAAAGAGTAAGAAAGAGTGGAAGATAGGCAAAACATCTGATTCAACCCCAGGAAAATAGAGTTGAGAATCCAAGAAATATCTAGTTGGTGTTTGGAATACACTCCTCAGTGTATATTTCCTTTCCCTTTCTGTGATGTGGCCAAAAAGGTCCTAGAAATAGAAGAGTCTGAGTTTATATTCACTCTGCCACTTACATCTTGAGTGTCATTGGGCAAGCCATGTCACATGTTTAGACTTTGGGTCCTCACCTATAAAATGAACCTATGAGGTTCTCTGCAATGCTCAACTATTTTCAGAATCAACCTGTAAATGAAATTGCTCTATTGTTCCAGACTAGCTTAATTCTCTTCTTCTTTTATTCTCTGTAAAGAAGTAACCAAAATTAACTCTGAGTGTTGGTTATATGACCAATTTTCATTACATATATAAAAAAAACCAGTTAGAAGCTCCTAACAAAGACTAACACATGTCCATTAAAATTGTTTTCATTTTAAGAGAGGAGAAGCTTTCTTTTACAAATGTTTTCAGCCATATTTGGACAGGCTATTTTCCAGAGATTACTTAACTAAACATCTTGTCAGGCCAAATGTATTTTGTTGTTGTTCTGGTCAGGGTTAGCTGGCTTCAGGCAGAATTGGGAAGTGGGGAAAACTGTCTTGGTAGCTTTCATCCCCCTCCTTCTGTATCCTTTTTCCTTTTCTGGCGTGAGATCCCTCTAACTTCTTACCCTCCACCTCATACATTTTCATGTACCCTGTGCTTGCCTACATTCTCTGACTTCTTTATCAAATTAGTTCTTGGGAAAGTATTTTATATCAGTTATTTGGACTTGTGTCTAATGTGCTACCTTTCTCAGGGATATTTGTTTTTCCAGTCTTTTTTCTAATTATGGAATAAAAGGCTTTGTCTGTAATTAAAAGAATTTTTGGCATCAGGGAACTGGTGAGGAATATTTTTTGAAGGACGGAGAGTGTTGGTATATAAAGAAACCCCCTCCAAAAAAATACAACCACTCCATCAAGCCAGTTGCAGTTTTAGCTTTTGGGTAGGGTCAATCCTGGGACAATGCCATCCTCAACCACATCCACTGCCTTTTTATTTGTGAAAATGGATTCCTGAGGAAATGAACTCACAATAAGCATTACCCACTCTAATTTTTTAAAATATTAATTTAACATTCATGAAAGCCAAGGCCTAGAACAAGGAATATAGTCAAAATAAAAGAGAGGAAAAATAGGTCTTTAAAAGGGATGCTTATTTCCAGTTATCCTTCCTCTTAGACTGGCATGCAAAAACTTTTATCCAAGTCTAATTTGTTTTCTGCCTAAGCAAATAAAAGCAATTCAAGGTTCAAGAAATGTCTAAAAATTTTAATCAACATGGACAACTGATCTAGATAGTTCACACTCCAAAACTTTCTCAATAGTTTGAGCTTGGGACTGAATTATCTGAATAACCACCCAAGCTTGTCTAAAGAGTTACAAGGGATCTTAAACATCCTCCATTCTTACTCCCCTTTTTATATAACAATAAACTGAGGCCTGGAGACATCAAGTGACTTACCTAGGATCACACAGGTAGTAAATTGCATATATATGCAGCAAAATATTAAGTAAGATATCTTGATTATATGGAAATATTGGAACACCACATAGAAATACTTTCAAATGGATAGATTTTTATTAAAACAAGTGGAGTTTGAGAACAAAAAATTAGTTAATATGTGATAATCTTAGAAAGAAATTCTAGCACACTCTTTATATACAACCTGGGACTCAAAAATTGTACCTCTTTTGCTCTCTACAACCACTGAAAGTCTTTGTTTATGTTAACTAGTTATCATAGTGATAAGTAAGTGATTATTCTAGCTAGGCAGTCATTACTGCTGTTTGGAATGCTTTTAGAAATTGTTTTGTATCAGGTAACAGATGTGGTGGTGATATAATGGTTTTCCCTAACTTTGCTGACAGCAAAACTAAATCTTTCTGCCAACCTTCTAACAATTCAATGATTTGCCTAAAACTGTAGGGAAATATGGGGAACTTTTGACAGAGCATCTCTAAGTTTCACACAAAGATGCTACTGAAATAGGAATTTTGATGAGAAACTCAATTAACTTCATCGGATAATTACCTCAATTTGACACATATTTATTGAGCACCTATTAAGTGCAAAAGATGGACTACATACTGAAATAAGTCTAATAGTCCCTATTAGATTCCAAAAAAATTAGATGGAAATCATGAAGTTTTTAGTACAGTGCCTGGAACATAGTAGTTGCTTTATAAATGCTGCCTTTCTGACTAAAGAAGGAAGCAAGCCTGGAATCACATAATTAGCTGATTCTTTTTTGGGGGGGAGGGGCCTGACATCCTCTCAGGAACCAAGAGGAAGAAATCTCCTCTTTGGTCTCCATCTTTGTTGGATTCTGCTTTGCACATGCTATGAACCCAGATTATTTCCTACACCATTTAGAAGTGGCAAAGAATAGCTGTGGCAGGAAGGAACATTATGAAAGCAGTCCAGCAGAACTGGGAGAAGATCCAGGTGAACCTAGTGACATGTCTGCCTTGCTCCAGCCAAACCCCCTTTTAGATATAGGGTCACATCTCAACAGCACTATGTCTGAGCTTGGAAGAAGAGGCAGTTTTACTTCATTGCATAAATGTTTCCTTACATCTAAAGGGGACTTACCTCTTTTCACCATAATAACAATCCTTTAGCCTAGGCTTACATTGAAAAGTGTATTTATTTGTTTAGAATGGATGCAAAAGCTTTTCGGGAACACAGACTTACTTGATCTATCATAGGTGTCATCAAAAACAACTCTGCAGGTTTTTCCATTGTTCAAAATGGTCTTTGCCGAACCTGGGTCATAAGAAGCAGACCACGGCTGCAGAGAGGGATCATGCTTGATGTCTTTGGTATGCAGCTCAATAGGAGACTGGTTGTCTCCCTTGGCAATTGGGTAAATTTCATGCCAATGTTCAGGACCTGTGGAAAAAAGAGGTCAAAAAAGTTATTCACTGGCATCTAGCTGATGCCACTTTTGATGCACTATTCGGATGTCCTCTCTGATGCCATGAGACAGCTACATGTTTTAAAAGTAGTTTTCCACTAGAGTTTGCAGAGGAGTCTCATGCCATCTACTCTGCCTCAAGGATAATGTGGAAGGCAAATGTTAACTTTAACTTCTATATAACTTTGTTTATTGCAAAGTAACTTGAAGGGGATAGGGAACCACTGCTTTCTATCTTTTGGTAAAAAACTAAGGGGAAGAAATCTTCTTTCTGTCTATAAAATAGAAGCAAAATGGAATCTTATATTTAGATAATGCTCTTAAAGTTTTCAAGAAGGATTCCCATATATTGTCTCATTTAAACTTCACAACAACCTGGATGACATAAGTATCTATGTTTTATAGATCTGAGGCTCCTAGACATTGACTTTCCCAAGGACCATAGCATCAGTAAGAGTAAGAACCCTAATTAGAACCCAGATCTACTGACTCCCAGAGAAGTGCTCTACTACCTAAATGCCTGCTGACCAGGAATAATAAAGACTAGCAAAAAAATAAAAATTAAAAGGGCTCAGCCAAATAGAAAAGAGGGAGGTACCCCCAAATTCTGTTGAAAGCTGACTTCTTTTGCAAGGGATGGTCTTGAAAGATAGAAAGGGGTCTTTCTGGTCCCATTAGACTAGACAGCTTATGCCTTCACTCACCATTGTGGCTGGCGTAGCCCCACTCCTTGGCCATGGTTTTCTTTCTCAGGACTTGCTGCTCCTACTCTCTTCTGCAGGACGTCCTTCTGTGACCGTCTGAGCCAGGGACTTTTATAAGTGCCCGCCAATACCATGTCCCTATTAGACTAGGGGAGGGGGGTGGGGCAGGGGGCTGGATGACAAGGACTGGACTCCTGTTTAGGAGAAAAAGAGGAGGGGTGGGAGGGCAAAACTCCTGACACTTTGACTGATGGGAACATTGGGGGGAAAGGCACTGCCCTAAGTTCTAACCTATGCCCCCAACCCCCACCTCCACCCTCTTGCTCCCTCTGCCTTGGCCCCGCAGCTGACTTTGCAAAGAGAGGCTTTAGGAAAAGTTGCGTTTTCTCCCTCCCAGCAGCAAATTACAGAAATACTCCTTTCCTGTAAAAACTTCTGCAAGTTCCTGGGG